>NC_045446.1:113902307-114019409 GCF_002776525.5 Piliocolobus tephrosceles
AAATAATTGTAGATAAAATAACAGGATGCAAGGGAGGGGTTGGGTTAAAAATAATCAGAAGAAAGTGCAGAAAAATAATCAGAAGAAAAGGTTATAGATAAAATAAATCATGGGTTGATCATTGAATCTAGACAATATGCTTATGGGAGTTTGTTATCCTATCTACTTTTTAACTTTGAAATTTTTCATAATATAAAGTTAAAGAAAAAATTGTTCAAAAATAAATACCTCTCCTTGTCTATGTCAACTGTCTACATAATATACTTCATTAAAAAAAATTTCTTCCATCCTTCATTTTTCCAAACTTTCTGACAACTTAGCATTTAGTTTTATACATTTTTCTGTGTTTACTAATACATGTTCTAAGTGTCTACATTTATATTTAAGTACTGGCATTTGTTCTTTTTCCCTTTTTATTATAAATTCTATGAAGGCAGAAATTATGTTTTTAGTGCTTTTCTAAATATCCCCAAAGGCTCATCCAATGTTCAGTTGATTATTATATATTTAATAATCACGGGTAATGTCTGCAGTGCTAGGCTATGTACAACGTCAATAAGATTTTGGACTGTCAGTAAAGAACCTATAATGTGAAAAGAGAAACTTATATTTGTGTTACTATTCTACATTTACCTTAATGAATTCAAGTAAATCTGAAGTTACTATATTTTTATTATTTAGAAACCAACTTTGATCCAGCAGAATGGGGGAGTAAGATAGAAGACCGCTTCTATAATGATCATGCATTCGAGGTATGGTCCTTTGAAGCTATTGGATTTGGCTATTTCTTCTCTCTGTCAACAGCTAGTGATTATTAGGCAATCCCCAGAATTGTGAGAATTATGTGAGGAGGCATCACAAATAGCTTATTAGATCTTTTTAATTGTGCTGGGATTTTTTTATGAGAATATTTTTCTAAAGTATCTGAGTCATGTACAGATATTTCACTTAAGTTTAACAATGAACACCAGGAAGAAGGTGCTTAAAAGTTATGAATAATTATTTCATCATTTATTCTTCAAATGTTTTCAGCATCACAGTGCTAAGCAATAGCAGGTACTCCACAAATAATTACTGAATTAATAGATGATATTTCATAGACCAAAACACTATTAGTCCAATTATTTCATTATCATTGATATTATATCATTTGTACAATAGACTGGTTAGAATTAAAGATGGTAATGGTATAGTTTTTTCAGAGTCTGAGCCTATCTTTCTCTTCAGCAGCTTTACAAAGACAGCTTTCTCAACCAAGTTTCCTCAAAAAAATTAAGGCCTAAACCAAAGGCAAATTGCATGTAAGGAATCAGTGTCCTGCTTTGTATCTAGAGTGGTTCTGGTTAGGTACCATCCTTGGGAGAATTGAGAAAAGAGCCACTCAAAACATTCTCTGTGTTCCATGGTTCAGATAATGAATGCTGGTTGAGAAAGGCTGTGTGGTATCAGCATTATTGGCATCAACTGGAAACTTGATAGAAATTCAGAGTCTCACAGGAAACATGAAAAACAAGGAAATATGACACCCCAGAATGAACACAACAATTCTCCAGCAATAGATCGTAACTGGAATGAAATTCTTAAAGTCTCAGATAAGGAAGTCGAAATACTGATTTTTAAATATGGTCAGTGAGATGCAAGATAAATCTGAAAACCAATACAAAGAACTCAGTGAAACAATTCAGGATATGAATGAAAAATTTTACAAGGGGATAGATTTTTATTTTTTAAAAAACCCTAACATAAGTTCTGGAATTGAAGAATTTATTGAAGGAAATGTAAAATACATTCAAAAGCTTTAACAATAGACTAGACTGAGTAGAACAAAAAATTTTTAGAACTTGATTACATATCTGAAACAATCCAGTAAGACAAAAATAAAAAAGAATAAACAAAGCCTTTAAGACATTTGGGACAACATAAATCAGCTGAATATTTGAATTATTGGTATCCCCGAGGACAAAAAGATCAGAAGGCTTAGAAAACCTATTTAATGCAATAATAGATGAAAGCATCGCAAGTTAAGCTAGAGATTTAAACATCCAGATATAGGAGGTGCAGTGATTCCCCAAACAAATACAATGCAAAAAAAAAAAAAAAAAAAAAAAAAGGTTAGCACATTAGAATCAAACTATCTAAAGTCAAAGAGTGAATTCTAAAAACAGCAAGAGAAAAACATCTCATCAACTGTGAGGGAAACCCAATCAGACTAATAACCATACTTCTCAGCAGAAACCTGACAGGCCAGGAGAGAATGGGATGAAAATTCAAAGAGCTGGAAGAAAACAACTATCAGCCAAGAATTCTATATCCAGCAAAATTAGCCTTCATAAATGAAGGAGAAATAAAGTATTTCCCAAACAAGCAAATGCCGAGGGCATTTGTCTGTACTAGACTGACCCTATAAGAAGTCTTCAAGGAAATCCTAAACTTGGAAGCAAAAAGGTGGCATTTAGCATCATGAAAACACATGAAAGTATGAAACTCACTGTTAAAGCGATCACACAAAGGAGGAACAGAAATGAATCAAATGGCACCACTACAGAATTCCACCAATCCACAGTGACAAACAGTAAGAGAAAAAGAAAGAAATAATGTATAAAATAACCAGAAAGCAATTAACAATATGACAAAAGGAACAAAACTCTACATATCAATAATAACTTTAAACATATATGGATTAAATGCTCAACATAAAAGCTATAGACTGGCTGAATGGATTTCTTAAAAAAAAAAAAAAAAAAAAAAAACATGATTCAACTAAATGCTGCTAATAAGAAACTCACCTTACCTGTAAAAACATATAGACTGAAAGTAAAGAGGTGGAAAAAGATATTCCATGCCAACAGAAACCAAAAGCAAGCAGAAATAGCTATAATTATATTAGGTAAAACAGACTTTAAGTCAAAAACAGTAAAAAACAACAACAAACAAGTTTATTTTATAATGATAAAGGGATCAATTCAGTAAGAGGATATAACAATTGTAAATATATACACACCCAGCACTGGAGCAACCAGACTCATTAAAAAAAAAATTACTATGTCTAAAGACAGAGGTAGACTACAATACAATAATAGTGAGGGGCTTCAACACCCCACTGAAAGCATTAGGCAAATTATCTAGACAGAAAATAAACAAAGTAACTGATATCATTTGACTGTGTCCCCACCCAAATCTCATCTTGAATTGTAGTTCCCATAATCCCCACATGTTGTGGTAGGGATGCAGTGGGAGGTAATTGAATCATGGGGGGTGATGGTTTAATAAGGGGCTTTTCCCCCCTTTGCTCAGCTCTCATTCTCTCTCCTGCCACCCTATGAAGAGATGCCTTCCACCATGATTGTAAGTTTTCTGAGGCCTCCTCAGCCATGCAGAACTGTGAATCAATTAAACTTCTTTTCTTAATAAATTACCCAGTCTCGAGTATTTCTTCATAACAGCATAAGAACAGACTAATACAGTGATTTTTTTTTGAGGCAAAGTCTCATTCTGTCACCCAGGCTGGAGTGCAGTGGCACAATCTCAGCTCACTGCAACCCCCGCCTCCTGGGTTCAAGTGATTGTCTTGCCTCATCCTCCTGAGTACCTGGAATTACAGGTGCATGCCACCACGCCCAGCTAATTTTTGTATTTTGTATTTTCACCATGTTGCCCAGGCTAGTCTCAAACTCCTGGCCTCAAGTGATCCATCCACCTCTGCTTCCCAAATTACTGGGATTACAATCATGAGCCACTGCTCCCAGCCTAATACAGTAAATTGGTACTGCAGAGAGTAAGGCACTGCTATAAAGATACCCAAAAATGTGGAAGTAACTTTGGAACTGGGTAACAGGCAGAGGTTGGAACCATTTGGAGGGCTCAGAAGACAGGAAAATGTTGGAAAGTTTGGAACTTCCTAGAGACTTGTTGAATGGCTTTGACCAAAATGCTGATAGTGATATGGACAACGCTAAGGTGGTCTAAGATGGAGATGAATAACTTGTTGAAAACTGGAGTAAAAGTCACTCTTACTATATAAAGAGACTGGCAGCATTTTGCCTCTTCCCTAAAGATCTGTGGAACTTTCAACTTAAGAGGGAGAATTTACGGCATCTGGCGGAAGAAATTTCTAAGCAGCAAAGCACTCAAGAGGAAACAGATCATAAAAGTTTGGAAAATTTGCAGCCTGATGACACAATAGAAAGCAAACCCCATTTTCTGGGGAGAAATTCAAGCTGGCTGCAGAAATTTGCATAAGTAATGAGAAGCTAAATGTTAATCACCAAGACAATGAGGAAAATGTCTCCAGGGTATGTCAGAGACCTGCACAGCAACTTCCCATCACAATCCTGGAGGTGTAGGAGGGAAAAATGGTTTCCTGGGCCAGACCCAGGGCTCTCCTGCTCTATGTAGCCTCGGGACATGGTGCTCTGTGTCCCCAGCTGCTTCAACTCCAGCCCTGGTTCAAAGGGGCCAATGTACAGTTCAGGCCATTGCTTCATAGGGTGCAAACTCCAAGCCTTGGTGGCTTACATGTGGTGTGAGCCTGTGGGTCCACAGAAGTCAAGAATTGAAGTTTGGGAAACTCCACCTAGATTGCAGAGGATGTATGGAAACACCTGGATGTCCAGGCAGAAGTTTGCAGCAGGTTCAGAGCCCCCATGGAGAACCTCTACTAGGGTAGTGCAAAAGGGAAATGTGAGATCGGAGCCCACATAGAGTCCCCATTGGGGCACTGCCTGGTGGAGCTGTGAGAAGAGGGCCGCCGTCCTCCAGACCCTAGAATGGTAGATCCACCAACAGCTTGCACTGTGTGCATGGAAAAACTGCATACACTCAATGCCAGCCCGTGAAAGCAGCCAGGAAGGGAGCTTTACCCTGCAAAGCCACAGGGGTGGAGCTTCCCAAGGCCATGGGAGCCTACCTCTTGCATCAGCACACCATGGATATGAGACATGGACTCAAAGAAGATCATCTTGGAACTTTAAGGTTTAATGACTGCCCTGTTGGATTTCAGACTTACATGGGACCTGTAGCACCTTTGTTTTGGCCAATTTCTCCCCTTTGGAGCAGGTGTATTTATCCAATGCCTGTACCCCCATTGTATCTTGGAAGTAACTAACTTGCTTTTGATTTTACAAGCTCATAGGCATAAGGAACTTGCCTTGTCTCAAATAAGACTTTGAACTTGGACTTTTGGGTTAATGCTGGAATGAGTTAAGACTTTGGAAAGGCATGATTCTGTTTTGAAATGTGAGAGCATGAGATTTGGGAGGGCCAGGGGCCAAATGATATGCTTTGGCTGTGTCCTCTCCCAAATCTCATCTTGAATTGTAGTTCTCATAATTCCCACATATCATGGGAGGGATCTCGTGGAGGTAATGGAATCATGGGTCGGGGAGTGGTTTAATAAGGGGCTTTTCTCTCTTTGCCCTGCTCTCATTCTCTCTCTTGCCACCCTTTGAAGAGGTGCCTTCTGCCTTGATAATAAGTTTCCTGAGGTCTCCCCAGCCATGCAGAACTGTGAGTCAATTAAACCTCTTTTCTTTATAAATTACCCAGTCTCAAGTATTTCTTCATAGCACTATGAGAATGGATTGATACGATAGCACTGGACTGAAACCTGACTTTAAGCAAATGGACCTAACAGACATTTACAGAGCATTCTACCCAACAACTGCAGAATATGTATTCTTTTCATCAGCACATGGAACATTCTCAAAGATAGACCATATTATGTTAGGGCACAAAACAAGTCTCAACAAATTTTAAAAAGTCAAAATAATATCAAGTATCTTGTCAGACCACAGTGGAATTAAACTAAAAATCAATACCAAGAGGAACTTTGGAAATGATACAAATACATGGAAATCAAACAACATGTCTCTGAATGTCTATTGGATTAAAAAAGAACTTAAGACAGAAATTTTTAAAAACTGTTTGAAACAAATGAAAACTGGAAACACAACATATCCAAACCTATGGTATACAGAAAACGTAGTGCTAAGAGAGAAGTCGATAGCAATAAATGCCTACATCAAAAATGCAGAAAGATTAGAAATTAATAAAGGATGAACCTCAAGCAACTTGAAAAGCAAGAACAAACCAAACAGTGGCAGAAGAGAGAACAAAGATCAGAGCAAAACTAAATTAAATAGAGACTAAAATAACAATACAAAGGATTAACAAAACAAAAACTTGGTTCATTGAAAAGACAAATAAAATTGATAAATGGCTAGCTAGACTAACCAAGAAGAGAGAAGACCCAAATAAACAAAATCAGAAATGAAAGAGAAGACATGATAGCACAGAAATACAAATGGTCATCAGAGACCATTATGAACAATTACACACTCACAAACTAGAAAACTTAGAGGAAATAGATAATTTCCTGGAAACATACAACCTACCAAGATAGAACCAGGAAGGAATAGAAAACCCGAACAGACTAATAACAAGTAGCAAGATTGATTCAGTAATAAAAATCTCCCCCACCCCAACACCACCAAAAAAAAGCCTAGGACTGGATGTATTCACAACCAAATTCTACCCAGTTGTACATACAAAGGAGAATTAATACTAAGCCTCCTGAAACTATTCCAAAAAATTGAGAAGAATGGATTCTTCCTAACTCATTCTATGAAGCCAGTATCACCCTAATACCAAAATGACACAAGGACCCAACAAAAACAGAAAACTACAGACAAATATTCCTGATGAACATAGATTCAAAAATCTTCAACAGAATACTAGCAAACAGAATCCAACAGCACATCAAAAAGGTAATATACCATGATAAAATCAGTTTTAAACCAGGGATGCATGGATGGTTCAACATATGCAAATCAATAAATGTGATACATCACATCAACAAAATGAAAGACAAAAACCATATGCAGAAAAAACATTTGATAAAATCCGACATCCCTTCATGGTAAAAAGCCTCAACAAACTAGGCAGAGAAGGAACATACTTCAAAACAATAAATGCCATATAAAAAAATCCCACAGCTAATATTATACAAAATGGGAAAAAGTTGAAAGCAATCCCCCAAAGAACAGGAACAAGACAAGGATGCCCATTTTCACCACTCCTATTCAACATAGTACTGGAAGTCCTAGCCAGAGCAATAAGGTAAGGGAAAGAAATAAAAAGCATCCATACTGGAAAAGAGGAAGTCACATATCTCTGTTTGCTGATATATATATGTATATATATTCGGAGATGGGGTCTCACTCTGTCATCCAGGCTGGAGTGCCATGGTGTAATTATAGCTCACTGTAGCCTTGGCCTCCTGGGCTCAAGGGATCCTCCCATCTTAGCCTCCCAAGTTGCTAGGACTACAAACATGTGCCACCACACTGAATAATGTTTTTGTCTTTTGTAAAAACGGGCTTTTGCTATGTTCAGGCAGGTCTCAAACTCCTGGCCTCAAGCGATCATCCTGCCTTGGCCTCCCAAAGTGCCGGGATTACAGACATGAGCCACCATGCCTGAATCCCAATATAATCTTATATCTAGAAAAATCCAAAGACTCCACAAGAAAACTCTTAGATTTGTTAAATGAATTCAATAAAGTTGCAGGATACAAAATCAATGCACAAAAATCAGTAGCATTTCTATACACTAATAACAGTCTAACTGAGAAAGGAATCAAGAAGGCAATTCCATTTATAATACCTTTAAAAAACACATAGGAGTAAATGTAACCAAGGAGGTGAAAAAGCTGTACAAGAAAAACTACAGAACACTGATGAAACCAATTGAAGATGACACAAACAAATGGAAAAACATCATAGGCTCATGGATCAGAAGAATTAATATCTTTAAAATGACCATACCTTTCTAAACAATCTACAGATTCATTGCTATCCCTATCAAAGTACCAACTCACTTTTCACAGAGTTGGGAAAAACAATCCTAAAATTCATATGGAACCAAAAAAGAGTCCAAATAGCCAAAGCAATCCTGAAAAGGAAGAACAAAACTGGAAACATCACATTACCTGACTTCAAATGATATTATAGGTTGGTGCAAAAGTGATTGCCATTTTTGCTCTTTCAGTGGAAAAGACCGCAATTACTTTTGCACCAACCTAATAATACAAGGCTATAGTAACCAAAACAGCATAGAACTGGTATAAAAACAGATACATAGATCAACGGAATAGAGGAGAGGAGCCAGAAATAAAGCCATGTACATATAGCCAACTGATCTTTAGCAAAGCTGATAAGAACATATATTATGGAAAGGATATCATCCTCTTCAATAAATAGTGCTGGCAAAATTGGAGAGCCATATGTAAAAAAATGAAACTGGACCCCTATCTCCCATTGTACACAAAAATCAACTCATCATGGATTAAAGACTTAAACATAAGACCTAAAACTATAAAAATACTAGAAGAAAACCTAGGGGAAACTTTTCTGGATATTGGTCTAGGCAAAGAATGTATGACTAAGACCACAAAAGCACAGGCAACAAAAACAAAAATAGACAAATGGGACTTAATTAAACTAAGAAGCTTCTGCACAGTAAAAGAAATAATCAACAGAATGAAGACATAAGCTGTTGAATGGGAGAAAATATTTGCAAACTATTCATCCAAGAAGGGACTAATATCCAAAATACACAAGGGAGTCCAACAATTCAACAACAACAAAAAATAAGTAATCCCATTAAAAAGTGGGCAAAGGGCTTTGGGAGGCAAGGCAGAAAGATTGCTTGAGCCCAGGAGCTTGACATTAGCATGTGCAACATGTCAAAACCCATCTACTCAAAAAATTAGCCAGATGTGGTGGTGTGCACCTGTAGACCCCAGCTACTTGGGAGGCTAAGGTGAGAGGACCACTTGAGCCCACAGGCCAAGGCTGTAGTGCACTCCAGCCTGGGCAACAGAGTGAGGCCCTGTCTCAAAAAGAAAGAAAGAAAGAAAGAAAGAGAGAAAGAAAGAAAGGAGGGAGGGAGGGAGGGAGGAAAAAGTACTTGGAAAAGGATATGAATAGAGATTTTTTTAGAAGAAGACATACAGATGTCCAACAGGTATATTTAAAAATGCTCAAAATCGGCCGGGCACGGTGGCTCAAGACTGTAATCCCAGCACTTTGGGAGGCCGAGACGGGTGGATCACGAGGTCAGGAGATCGAGACCATCCTGGCTAACACCAGGATGTTAAACACGGGGTTTAGTGAAACCCCGTCTCTACTAAAAAAATACCAAAAAAACTAGCTGGGCGATGGGGCGAGCGCCTGTAGTCCCAGCTACTCGGGAGGCTGAGGCAGGAGAATGGCGTGAACCCGGGAGGCGGAGCTTGCAGTGAGCCGAGATCGCACCACTGCACTCCAGCCTGGGCGACAGAGCGAGACTCCGTCTCAAAAAAAAAAAAAAAAAAAAAAAAATGCTCAAAATCACTAATCATCAGAGAAGTACAAATCAAAACTACAATAAGATATTATCTTACCCCACTCAGAATGACTATTATGAAAAAGACAATAACAGATACTGGCAAGGATGCAGAGAAAGGAGAACTCTTATACAATGTTGTCAGGAATGTAAATCAGTACAGCCTCTAAGGAAAGCAGTATGGAGATTTCACAAATAACTAAAAATAGAACGACCATTCAGTCCAGCAATCTCTGTGCTAGGTATCTACCCAAAGGAAAATAAATCAATACATCAAAAGATACCTTCATTTTTATGTTGTTTGCAACACCATTCACAACAGCAAAGATATGGAATCAACCTAAGTGTCTGTCCAATGGATGAATGAATAAGGAAAATATGGGATATATACACAATGGAATACAATTCAGCCATAATAAAGAATGAAGTCATGTCTTTTCCAGCAACGTGGATGAAACAGGAGGCCATTATCTTAAGTGAAACAAGCCAGGCACAGAAGGACTTGTAGTGCTTGTTTTCATTCATAAGTGGGTGCTGAAAAAATGTGTTTAAATGGGCATAGACAGTGGAATGATAGATAATGGAGACTCAGAAGAGTGAGGAACGGTGGGAGAAGGGACAATAATGAGAAATTGGTTAAAGGCTAAAATGTACATTATTTGGGTAACTGACACCCTAGAAGCCCTGACTTGATCACCAATCAACACATGTAACAAAATTGTACATGTACTCCATAAATTTGTACAAATATAAAAGAAAAAGAAGAAATTCAAAGTATTGGGCCCCACTCCAGGTCTACAAATCAGAAGTTATATTTTTAAGCGATCACCAGAATAATTCGTAGGTACATTAAAATTTGAGAACACTGCTCTAGACAACTGAGGTAGTACTATTAGCCACAAAGCACAGCAGATATTAGAACTGAAAAGAATTAACAAAGTTCAAGTTTTGGTGGTGTTCTCCAGTAGATTTGGGGAATTTCCTGAAGAAGGAGCTGTCACTTATTACACGAGTTTGAAAGTGAAGTTCCATCCATTTGTGCCTGCAGATATGGGTGTGTTCTGTGTATTTCCATTTTACTAGATTCTCTGTGCTCATGTTTTATTTGTATTCATGCTTTATCGATATCAAAGGAATAATGTTGAAAAATGTTAAAATCCTTGCGTCACATAGCAATTTTGGGGTGTTTCTTTTTTTAATTTTAAAGGCTTTATTGATTAACTTATATATTCTTAAATTTTGGTTTGATGGGTTAAAGAAGCTCTTTCCATAGGTGTGAATTAGCAATGGAGGAAGACTTAAATAGCCACGTCAAAATAGGCAGAGGTGGTTTCTCCTTTTATATTTGAATCATAAAGCAAAACTCCACAGCAAAAGTTACTTCTTTGACTAGTTTTAATCCATAAATGTCACTAAAAAGTCAATTTGATGTCACATTCTGGAAGACAATGTTATTTATTTTATTCCTATTTTAGAAACTATTGGAACCTCTTTTTTATACTTTGTTCAGGATTCATTACATCATCTTACCAACTTTTAGTATAGGACAGTAGTTTATTTTTAACATAAAACAGTGGTACACACATTCCAAAGGCAACAGATCAAACATTTTTGCCAATTATTTGGTCTTTAATATTTGTTTACACATATTCCCTTAAGAGCTTTTATTATTTCTTCTTGTTTCAATGTATTTTCCTTATTAAAAGATAAATATGTAGTATTTAATTCCCCCTATTTCTCAGTAATTTAAAGTAATATTTCATTACTTCTAAGCAGTTTGATATAAGATTTTGCTATTTTGGAAACATTGCTGATTTGGCTCTCTTCTATCTGTCCAGGAGCAAGAACCACCTGAGAAAAGTGATCCTAAACAAGAAAAGTCTCAGATATCTGGGAAGGAGGAAGAGACATCAGTCACCATCTTAGTATGTAATATTTTTCATGTACTATTGGATTCCTACAAAGAATGATATTGCCCAATTTAAAATTGAACTCTAAATATGAATGTTTGTTATCTTTATTGTCAAAATTATGATTTTACTTTTCCAGATAATTAACATCAGTGATAAACTAACTGGTAGATCATTTTCAGCCATGTCTTTTATGATCAAAAACTCATTTTTCCCTTAAAAATTAAATCTTATTTTTCAAGATTGTTCATGGATGGAAAAATCTCCCTATGGGGAAGGGCAGACAGAACTCACAGCCCTAGTCATGATCCTTCAGATTCATCTTCCACTTTGGGAATTTTTCACTAATTGGTGCTGTCACCACTACACAATGGCAAATGTTCAGAAATAACAAAAGGAAAAATCACAGGGAATTACATACAGCCAAAATAATGGCTTTACAACAATGTGGCTTATTTATCTTCCATGCATAACCCTCTACAAAAATGCCTTTGTGCCTGATGTACTACATCCAAGCAGTCAAGACATAGCAGAGGCCAGGTGCAGTGGCTCACGCCTGTAATCCCAGCACTTTGGGAGGCCACAGGCGGATCACGGTGAAACCCCATCTCTACTAAAAATATAAAAAATTAGCCAACTGTGGAGGCGGGTACCTGTAGTTCCAGCTACTTGGGAGGCTGAGGCAGGAGATGGCGTGAACCCAGGAGGCAGAGGTTGTAGTGAGCCCAGGTCGCACCACTGCACTCCAGCCTGGGCAACAGTGCAAGACTCCTCAAAAAAAAAAAAAAAAAAAAAAAAAAAAGAACATACCAAAGTCCACCCTCAAAAAGGCCTATGTTCGGTAATGTCACTTTAATAACTTGAAGTCAGCAACAGTGAGAATATTAAGACCATGGCAAGCACTGCAAATCAGGGTTTTTTTTTTTTTTTTTTTTTTTGAGACGGAGTCTTGCTCTGTCGCCCAGGCTAGAGTGCAGTGGCCGGATCTCAGCTCACCGCAACCTCTGCCTCCTGGGTTCACGCCATTCTCCTGCCTCAGCCTCCCGAGTGGCTGGGACCACAGGCGCCCACCACCTCGCCCGGCTAATTTTTTTGTATTTTTAGTAGAGACGGGGTTTCACCGTGTTAGCCAGGAGGGTCTCGATCTCCTGACCTCGTGATCCGCCCGTCTCGGCCTCCCAAAGTGCTGGGATTACAGGCTTGAGCCACCGCGCCCGGCGCAAATCAGGGTTTTGTTTCTTCTGGAGAGCCAGTTGTTAAAACACTTACCAGTACACTATTGTCTATATTCTTCAGACTCTTGTGGACTAGGCCTCATAAGAAGAACTCACTCTCTACAGTGTCGAAGTTCAAACTTCTGAGTTCCTTTTTATGTCTCAGGTCCCAGGTAGTTGCCCAAGAACTGGCAGCCAGAATGGATATCCCCTCAAGGAATACCCTACTTCCTACCCAGTGATGCATTGCTTTTCCCTATAAGATTTACAGGTGGCTGGGCGCGGTGGTTCAAGCCTGTAATCCCAGCACTTTGGGAGGCCGAGACAGGCAGATCACGAGGTCAGGAGATCGAGACCATCCTGGCTAACCCGGTGAAACCCCGTCTCTACTAAAAAATACAAAAAACTAGCCGGGCGAGGTGGCGGGCGCCTGTAGTCCCAGCTACTCGGGAGGCTGAGGCAGGAGAATGGCGTAAACCTGGGAGGCGGAGCTTGCAGTGAGCTGAGATCCGGCCACTGGGCTCCAGCCTGGGCGACAGAGCGAAACTCAGTCTCAAAAAAAAAAAAAAAAAGATGTACAGGTTATTCAATTGTATTGTTTTCTGTTATATTCAATTATATTCAATTTCCATTGTATTCAATTATATTCAATTGTACTCTAAAGATTCATGCATTTTACTGTCTGTAAATTTAGAGCTAAAAATTTATAACCAATTTTTTTAAAAAGAGGGTATGTGCCAAAGTTCAACCAGCCATGTTAAAACTGACATTATTGGACTAAATGGATTTTATTCATTTACTATTAGGTTGTACTGAAATAACATTACATTAAGATATAACAGGAAGATTAACATTAAGATGTAACAAGAAGTCAAGCAAGAAGGGAGTTTTAATTTCCTTACATCTTTCATAGGTGCTCTTACACAGGTTTTCATGAGTTTGAGTTTGAGCAGGGATCTCATTGATTTCAAACTTGAGTGTATATTTGTTTGCCTCTATTAGGATGTCGTCTCGAAGAATTTTGTACCATTCTGTTTGCATTTAAAAGTTTAAGAGCTAGATTTGTCTCATTGCTTGAGCAACCCAAAGGTCCATTAATATGAGATTGAGTAAATATTAAATAAAGGTACATCAGTATAATATAATGATGTCATAAAAAAAGAATGAGCAGAGTTATACACTGACTAATAAAAAAGAAAAAGAGAAACAAGATATATCGTTACATGGAAAAAGTAGCTGCAGAACTCTGTGATTAGCATGATCTCATTTTTAAAATAAAAAGGCATATATATATATATACCCATATGAATATATTTGCATATAGAGAAATTTTGGAAGGATGTAGATACTCAACTCATAATAATGGGTATCTCCCAGGAGCAGGATTTGGATAGAGGGAGAAAATTATCACTGCCAGTGACATTTGAGTTTTTAAAGTGTATACATGTCATTTCTATAATTTTAAAAGATATATTAAAAGCTATATATTCAATGGTACACTGAAGATTCATGCATTTTACTGTCTGTAAATTTAGAGCTAAAAATTTATACCCAATTTTTTTTAAAAGAGGGTATGTGCCAAAGTTCAACCAACCATGTTAAAACTGACATTATTGGACTAAATAGATTACTCTTTGGCACCTCACTTTAAATGTATGACTATGATTAGCTAATCATTGAGAAATTGAGAAGTTATTCTAATTCATTATATATAATTGTGATTATTTTGAAACGTAACATTTACTATTCTTTCTCCTTAACATTTTTACCATGCCTCAAAGATTCTTTCTTGTCCCCCCCAACCCCCCCAAAAAATGTTATTGCTCAGGAAACTTTAATAGACACTATTTTGGGGGAAAGAAAGTTGGCAATGATCTTTCGTTGCAGAGACATATTAAAAGATACGTCTTTTAATATCTATCTGTATTCTTCATACTCCAGACTCTTGTGGACTAGTCTTCATAAGAAAGAAGAACTCACTCTCTACAATGTCGAAGTTCAAACTTCTGAGTTCCTTTTTATGTCTCAGGCGAACAAAATGCTGCTATTTTGGCATTTGCCTTTTGGTACATATACAATGTGACAATATATGAAATTCCCTCAGGAAGCAACAACTCTCAGATAGTTGCATCCCTAAATTGATTAAATTCATTGCATTATTTTTATGGCATCAAAAATACGGCATGTTTAAAGAGTCTCTTACTTTTTCTCCTTTCGATGAAGGACTCTTCTGAGGAAGATAAGGAAAAAGAAGAGATTGCTGCTGTCAAAATCCAAGCTGCCTTTCGGGGACACGTAGCCAGAGAGGAGGTAAAGAAAATGAAAACAGACAGTCTTCAAAATGAGGAAAAAGAGGAAAACAAGTGAGGACACTGGTTTTACCTCCAGGACACATGAAAAATAATCCAAATCCATCAACCTTCTTGTTAATGTCATTTTTTCCTGAGGAAGGAAGATTTGATGTTGTGAAGTAACATTCGTTGCTGTTGTGAAATTCTGTCATGAGCATTTGTTTAATAAGCATACTTTTGAAACATGCCACTTGAAGATTCCTCTGAGATCATGAGTTTGTTTACACTTGTCTCAAGCCTATCTATAGAGACCCTTGGATTTAGAATTACAGAACAAAAGCATCTGAGATTACAGAGATCTCAGAGGTTATGTGTTTTAACCATTATCAAATGAATAAATCCTCTCTATCACATGCCCCAAAAATGTTCTTTAGCTCCTGTTTCACTCCTAGTGATAAAGAATTTCACTGCTTTTTAAGGATAGTCTATTTAATTTTGGAATTTTTAGAAAGATAAGCTGGGACAAAAATCTGCCTCCTTCAGCCTGGCCCACATGGTGAAACCCCATGTATACTAAAAATGCAAAAATTGGCCAGGCATGGCGGCGCACACCTGTAATCCCAGCTACTTGGGAGGCTGAGGCAGGAGAATTGCTTGAACTTGGGAAGTGGAGGTTGCAGTAAACCGAGATTGCACCACTGCACTCCAGCCTGGGCGACAGAACAAGACTCCATCTCAAAAAAAAAAAAAAAAAAAAAAAAACCCTGCCTCCTTGTAAGTTTAAGCCACTGGCTTTCATTTTTCATACATGTATTCAATCATTTATTGAAAATGTATTGAGCACTATTCATGTGCTGGGAATTAATAGTGAATATTTGTTCTTACACTCATGCAATTTACAATTCTTTATTGTTTTGCTCTCCTGAACCACACAGAACAAGACTAATAACATCATATTGGAAAAAGCAAAAGCTATCATATCATGCTGCCTTCTTCAGTTAAAACTTCCCAAGTTTTTAAGTATACAAATGGTAATGCCTGTTTCACAAACTCAGAGGCTTTATCTCTTTTATGTTTTCAAGGAACCATTCAAATCCCCAGCGCCTTATTTTTAGAAAGTTCAGTCTCTCCTTTTGAGGCCTCTCCACCCTTGATTGTCGAAGAAACTGAGAGTTCATGTCTTAGACCAAAGGGTACAGTTCTCTTCCCAATACAAAGGGTAGAAAGTGGAGTCTTACCGTTTAGTTAATGCTGTTGCCTTCTACCATAATGTTGTAGCATAGTCCAGCAGACTGAGGCGATTCTCTGGCTGGTTCCAATCCTGCCTGCACCATAGTGGATGACCCATGATTTAGTTCCAGGATTACATCTCTCTTGGTTTATAGTCACAAAGTCAGTCTTCCCCCAAAACTCAAAAACAAGCCAGGATGGCTCAGTCCTGAGGAGCTTCTAAAACCAGGTATATGTTGTCACAACAAATACTCTCCTACAAACACTTTGATCCTTGTCCTAGGCTTAGACATGCTCTTTCTGCAAAGCAGTTTTATTTCAGGTGTCTCACTGCCCTTCCCTAGCACTAAGCCTTTATCAGACTCTGCAACAGAGGTTCCCCCAAGTGATCGCCACTCAAACACAATTGATACACACCAACCCTTCCAAGGTTGTGGCAGTCATTCTCTAATGTCCACTCATACCGGCAGCCTTTCTCCTTCCAAAATCTTGCTGCCACTATAGAGAGTTTCATGCTAGCTAAACACAAGTCTCTAATATCCCCCTTCCTCCCCTCCTTAACCCCTCTCCTCCAGGCTTACAGAGGAAAAGAAATCAGTTCTCCTCCAGGATTCCAGCTGTTCGTCCTTCCCATTCCACTGAAAGCACCAGCTTCTAACACCTTCCCCTCTCAGACAGAGCCATCCTGCTTAGAGAATTATCAAGGGAGGACCCAGAATTTATGCAAAGACTTAGATTCCCTGACCTGGAGAAGAGACCAGAAGAGAAAAAAGGGATTTTTTTCCCTAGTGAGTATATAGCAGGAAAAAAAAAAGAGATGAGTTAGGCTTTTCAGTAAATTCTCTTGTTATACACATAAAGTGACTAACACTGCGTATTCCATACACACACACACACACACACACGCACACACACAGATCTAGTGGTGGTGATATTTGTAGTGAAGGAGGAAAAGGAAAAGGCGAGCAATGGATGTGATATTATGAGAACAACACATATGAATGACACTTTATTAGAACTTATCTAGTTTTCCTCTTGTCTCTCTGGCTGTTCCTTCTCAATTCCCTTTACTGGTAACTCTTCAACTCCCTAACCACTAAATGCTACGTGCCCTTAGGCTCAGTCTTTTGACCCCATTTCTACACTCACTTGATTTCCTGCAGCTTCGTAGCTTTAAAATCCAATCTTCTTAATGATTACTCCCAGACCTTTCTCTCCTCTGCCTGCGAACTTCTGTATTCAACTGCCTACATAACATCCCTATTTGGATGTCTATAGGCATCTCAAAAGTAACATATAAAAAATGACTCCTGATATTGCCCCCAAATCTGAAACTTACCCCACACCCAAGTTCTTCCATTCAAAAATGGCTGCTCCATTCTTCCATTTGCTCAGGCCAAAAACCTTGAATTCGTCTTTAATGCATCACTTTCTTTCACACCCCATATACAATCTATCAGCAAAACCTGTGGGCTGTACCTATGAAAGATACTCAGAATCTGCCTACTTCTCACCACTTCCATTGTTACCACCTTGGTCCTAGTTCCCATGATAGCCTTGTGAATTATTGCAATAACCTATATTGGTCAGTGATTATCTCACTACTACTGCACAACCCATTCCAAAGTCAGTGGTTTAAGACAATTATCTTTTCTCCCTGGTCTGTAGGTCAGTGGTAATGTAGCTAAGCTAGGCTGGACTACAACCGCAAGGTTAGGTTCAGGTCAGCTCTAAGCTGTGCGTTTGTGGGTTGACAGAGGAAGGTCTGCTTCAGGCTGTGGGCCCAAGGGTCAGCTGCAGCACAGTGCCTCTACTTCACATGTCCTATTCTGAGTCCCTGCTGAAAGACGTTATCCAGGACAAGCTCTTCTCGTGCTGGTCACAGAAGACAAGCAGGAAAACCCAGCATGCAAGAGTATTTCAAGCTTTTGCTCATATCACTTCCACTGACATCCCATATACAAAAGAAAGTCATCTAATGAAGCCCAGAGTGAGAAGGATGAGGAAATACACTGTTCACCATGCAGCCATAGCAAAGGCTCATGTGTGCATAATGCACTACAGGATAGTGAAGAATTGGGACCAGTGATTTAATCTACCACAATCTGCTTTCTTGATTATAATTATATACTTACCACATGCAAAAATAGACCCACTCCTATCCCAAAACCCCTAAAAGTTCCATCACATCTTTGAAGTCCAGGATCTCATGATCTACATCAGGTCCAGATATAGTCCTTCTTGATACAGAGACCTGTGAATTAAAAGAGCAAGTATCTTTTTATCACATACAACAAATGATGGAATAAAGACAATAATCACAAAAAATACTCTTATTCACAAAGGGGAGAAATGGAAGCAGGTGACAGCCACTGGTCCATAACAATTAGGAAACCTCATTGGACAATGGTTGTCAGGTTCCTGTATTGGAGGGAATTATGTTTCATGATTAGACACTGTTTCTGCTCCCTAAGAATGACTTTCCAGTCTATCTTTCCATAGCTCTTGGTTCTGCACTCCAGGGAATCATTCTTTTTCCCTCATCTTCCTTAGTCACTTGCAAAGGACATTAGAGAATATGCCTTTTTTGGTGGACAAACGGGTTCTTCAACCTGCTTTCTGCCTGTAGAAAACTAGAAACAATCTGTTTGTACCTTGTAGAATGTCAGTCTCTTTTAGCTGGCACTGGTACTTTTGTCAATAAAGTTCTTTTTTAAACTTTGTGAACTTCCTATGAATTTGACTATAGTCACCTCCACGTGTCAAAAGGTGTGGTGTGTACCCACAATTTCTTTCAAGATTTGCCTCCCTTTATCTCTCTCTGTTTCCAATTCTATTAAGAGTGAAAAATTGGCCCCAATATTTCAATATATAAAGACTTCTATTATAACTGCCGAGCATTCACTATCCCTTCCTTTCCCAGCTTCCACCGTGTTACTCAGGGTCTCCAGAGAAACAGAGCCGATAGAATATATATAGATATATGACTAGAAATTTGTTATGGGAATTGGCTCATGCACTTATGGAGGCTTAGAGAGCCCACAATATGCTGTGTGTAAGCAGAGAACCAGAGAAGCCAGTGGTGTGATTCAGTCTGAGTCCAAAGGCCTGAGTACTATGGAAGCCAGTGGTGTAGCTCTCAGTCCAAGGCAAAAGCCCTGAGAACCAGGGGAGCTGCTGGTGTGAGTCCTGAAGTCCCAAGACCCAAGAACCAGCACCTCTGGTGTCCAAGGGCAGAGAAAAATGGATGTCCCAGCTCCAAAAGAGAATTTGTCCTTCCTCTGCCTTTTAGTTGGTACTGGTCCTTTTGCCAATACAGTTCTTTTTTAAACTTTGTGGACTTCCTACGAATTTGACTACAGTCAACTGCATGTGCCAAAAGTGTGGTGCACCCTTCCCAAGAGAATTTGCCCTTCCTCTGCCTTTTCGTTCTACGCAGGTCCTCAATGTCAATCTGCCCACATTGGTGAGGGCAGACCTTTACTTAGTCTACCAATTCAAATGCTAATCTCTTCCAGAAACATTTTGTCAGCTATCTGAGCATCCCTTAACCAGTCAAGTTTTCACAAAAAAATGAACCATCACACACCCTTTTCCCCTTTCAACACATCAGCCAGAGTATCCTATTATAATTTAAGTCACATCATGTCACTCCTCTGCTTTAAACCCCCAATGGCTCCTCATTTCACTCAGAGTAAAAGTCTTCCTTATAGTCTACAAAACCCTGTGCAGATCTTTCCTCTTGTTACCTCTGACCCCCATATCACTTGTTCACTTGGCTCCAGCCACTCTGGCCTCAGAGCTCTTCCTCAGACATTCCAGGCATGCTACTGTCTCAGGAATTTTGCATATGTTATTCCCTCTGCCTGGAATGCTTTTCCCCAAACATTGCCCCATTCCTTCACGTCTTTAGTCAATGAGCAAAAGTCAGTGAGACCTTCCCTGAACCACCCCCTACCAAAAACAGCTTTTAAAAAAAGCACTCGTTTTTCTCCTTGTTAGGTATCTCCTTAGTTCTAGACACCATCTAATAGATCTTGTTTACAGCCTGCTTCCGTCAGTAAAATCTATGCTCCATGAAGATAAAGATTTGTTATTCTGTTCACCGCCTAGTGCCTTTTTTACATACAGTGGGAAGGAGTGAATCACCTCTAGTGGCTCATACAGAAGTTGAAGGAGTCCTAGCAAATCTCCTTCCATCTAATTAGCTTTGTTTGGGTAATACATCTATCCTTGAATCGATTATTGAGGCCAGGGGAAAGGAATATGCTAATAAATTTATGCATTTGACTATCAAAACCTGTCCCTGGAGTAGGTCAGTTTTGCCCAAAAATATTTTTCCTGAAAGTGGAGGAAATTTGAAGTCTCCTACAGGAAACAGAGGAATAGAGGAATGTTGTCAAATAACAAATATCCACCACAATCACCACCTGGCTTCTCACTACACTGCATTTGTGAATTATTCATCAAAACCAAAGATGAGAGAAGTATCAAGAATAAAAGGAAGAAAAATGAAACAGCATAGGAGGAGTTAACAAGACATGGGAATGTGGAAATTTGGGTAGCCTGCCACATAAATTGCAATGCTAATTGTGCTTCTTGGAGCCATGCAATGCAAAAAGGAGACTCTCCCAAAAGAAAGAACTTTGGATGCACCCTTTGATAGCTCAGCTGGTAGAACAGAGGACTATAGGCTATATAGAAAGAGCTTTGGGTGTAGGAGAGTATGAAAAATCATGAGAGAGGGAGAGAAAGAGAGAACTTGAACTGTTTTAGAAATATATGCAAAATTTTTCTCTGTGGGAAGCTAAGTGTGAGAGTTTGTCAACATGAATTTTTCATAAAACATTCTTATGAACACTGTACCTATGGAAAAGGAGTCTTCCGTCGAGATCATCAAGCAGTTCTTTTTAATAGACACAAACCCAGCATAATTTGGAGGGAATTTTTCTCTGTTCTACTGTGATATGAAGCTCAGTCAAACAATGTCTCTGTGATTCCGAGATGAACCCACGATAAGGTCTTGAATTGTCACTGTCATTCTGCCTCTAAACTATTACATCATTCACTTTCTTTGTTCTAAAGCAAACTAAACAGTAATTTCCCCAATTCCGCAATAAAATTAACCCAATAGTTTCTATATCTCAAAACAACTTGAGCTTTCCCTTTTTTATATAATTTCAACTTTTATTATAGATTAAGGGGTACATGTGCAGGTTTGTTACATGGGTATATTGTGTGACACTGAGGTTTGGGCTACGAATGATCCTGTCACCCAGGTAGTAAGCATAGTACGCAATAGTTGATTTTCAGCTCATTCCCCCCTCTTTCCCTCCCATCTAGTAGCCTCCAGTGTCTGTTGTTCTGCATCTTTATCTCTATGTGTATTCAATGTTTAGCTCCCACTTATAAGTGAGAACATGCAGTATTTAGTTTTCTGTTCTTATATTAATTTGCTTAGGAAAATGGCCTCCAGCTCCATCCATTTTGCTACAAAGGACATTATTGCATTCTTTTTTGTGGCTATATAGTATTCTATGGTATATATGTACCACATTTTCTTTATCTAATTCACTGTTGAAGGGCATCTAGGTTGATTCCATGTCTTTGTTTTGAATATATGAGTGCATGTCTTTTTGATAGAATGAATACTTTTCCTTTGGTATATACCCAGTAGTAGGATTGCTGAGTGAATGGGAGTCCTGTTTTAAGTTCTTT
The DNA here is from genome assembly GCF_002776525.5 of Piliocolobus tephrosceles. Lineage (NCBI taxonomy): Eukaryota > Metazoa > Chordata > Mammalia > Primates > Cercopithecidae > Piliocolobus > Piliocolobus tephrosceles. Next base: position 113,924,055 of record NC_045446.1, read on the forward strand.
GAGAAATATCCAAATGCTTTCTACAGTGGATGAACTAGTTTGCATTCCCACCAAGGGTGTATAAGCATTTCCTTTTCTCCTCAGCCTCACCAGCATCTGTTGTTTTTTGACTTTGTAATCATTGCCATTCTAATCAGTGTGAGATCTATCTCACTGTGGTTTTGATTTGCATTTTTCTGATGATTCGTGATGTTGAACATTTTTTTCATATGTTTATTAGCCGCTTGTATTGTACATCATCTTTTGAAAAGTGTCTGTTCATGTGCTTTGCCCATTTTAAATTGGATTATTTGCTTGTTAATTTGTTTTTTGTTTGCATTTTTTGTTTGTTTGTTTGTTTTTGAGACAGGGGCTTTCTCTGTTGCCCATGTTGGAGTACAGTGGCACTATCACAGCTCACCGCAGCCATCCTCCCACCTCAACCTCCCAAGTAGCTGGGACCACAGGCTCATACCACTACATCTGGCTAATTTTTTTATTTTTATTTTTGTAGAGACAGGATCTTCCTATGTTGCCTAGGTTGGTCTTAAACTTCTGGTCTCAAGTGATTCTCCCACCTCAGCCTCCCAAAGTGGTGGGATTCCAGGCATGAGCCACTGCACCTGGCCTTGTCTCTGATTTCTCTTTCAGCAGTGTTTTGTAGTTCTCCTTGTAGAGATCTCTGACCTTGGTTAGATGAATTCCTAGGTATTCCACTTGAGCTTTCTAACATTTGGAAATATTTCAGCAGATGCCATATTATCTTCAAACTTGGATTTTCCCCTGTAAAATTATTCCAATGTTCTTGTTTTATTGGGTGGGCGGCCTGGGGGTGGGGGTAATACAGAAACTAGGTACTAATTCCCTAGGTTTCTTGGCTTGAGGATATTTCTAGAGTACATTATAAACAGGACTAGGACTCTACTTTTATTCCTATTTTCCCTTTCCTGCTATCTGTAATGAACATATAATCCATTTTGTATCAATTTATGATGTTGATAAACTCATTTCCAACCTGAAGTGCTTTTTACAAATATACCTACTTGGAGGCCGGGCATGGTGGCTCACACCTGTAATCCTAGCACTTTGGGAGGCCAAGGCGGGCGGATCACAAGGTCAAGAGATAGAGGCCATCCTGGCCAACATGGTGAAACCCCATCTCCACTAAAAATACAAAAATTAGCTGGGCGTGGTGGCGGGCACCTGTAGTCCCAGCTACTTGGGAGGCCAAGGCAGGAGAATTGCTTGAACCTGAGAGGCAAAGGTTGCAGTGAGCTGAGATCACACCACTGTACTCCAGCCTGGTGACACAGCGAGACTCTGTCTCAAAAAAATAAATAAAACAAATATAGCTACTCAGATTGGCAGTTATTTATGCCTGTGATGCTCTCAGAAGAGGTTGTACGTGCAGAATACAATACTTCAGAATGTGAAATTATTTTCGTGAATGAAATATGCTTCAGAGTAAGCAGCCTCTGTTGTGTAGAGCCAAAAAATTAAAGCCTGCTGGGGACTGATGTTATTGTAACAAAAATTTCAGGAGTCACCACACACTTTGACAAAGGACTATTAACACTGCAAGACCATCAGATTACCACAGAAAGTGTATGAACTACAACCCTAAGGGGGTCAGATATAATGGGGAAGGTATGAGAATCTGCCACTATTCTACCCCTGAAGACAAACTCCTATCTCAGAAGGCTTCTGACCAAAAAGTATAGCATCTTATACAAAAATTAACTAAGATGGATTAAAGACTTAAATGTAAAACCCCAAACCATAAAAAACGTAGAAGAAAACCTAGGCGATATCATTCAGGACATAGGCCTGGGCAAAGACTTCGTGACAAAAAGTATAGCATCTTATACCACTGAAACTATATTACTTAGAAGTACGGTCCAGTTTAATAAACCAAACAACCCAATTTTGGAAGTTATCAGAAAAACTTGTTTATTAATTCCTTGAAATGATAGAAAATATGCTCACCTGGGCCCTTAACAAGCAGTTGGTAGGAAAGCATGATTACTGCAGTGCTGTTGTCCCAGTAATGAGTTTAGAGCCACTTGCTTTTAGATTGCTTGGGTAACATAGTCAATGCTGTAATGTGCTACCCAGATATGCCCCCTTTTCCCCACTCTTTCAGGACTTAAAGCTGCCTCTATTCTAAGAACTGCCCTCAGCATTAAATTTGTGCCTTCCCTAGGGGCAGCCCCCATCAAATGCCTAGTCAGTGCTCTGGTACCAGGGCTGATCGCTTACCTCAAATTTAGACAGTTTTGCAGAGCCATCCCAGCTCTCACTCAAGGGATTGGCTAAACCTGTATTGCAACCTTATCGCAGTTCAACCTCATCTATCCTGTCCTGCTTCTCTGTCTTCCATACAGGTGTTGTTCCCGAATGCACTCTCTAGTAAACCACCTATGCAAAACTATGCCCAAAAAACCTGACCTATGACTGATTAAGTTGCGAATCTCTGGCATACTTGCACATTTTTAAACCCTTTGCTTCCTCTAATGTGACCTGTATAAAAATTCAAGGATAGGCATACATGCTTGTCAGGGCCTAATCTATAACAGAAAAAAATATACATTTCTTCTCTAAATGAATTACAATTACCAAAGCCCCAACTAGTAATGCTATGGACTCAGTTCCTATGTTCCTCTCAAAATTCCTATGTTGAAGTCCTATAACCCCTAATGTGATGGCATTTAGAGACAGACTTTGGGAAATAATTACGATTAAATGAGGTTAATGAGGGAGGGGTCCCTTATAAGGGTAGGCCCTTATAAGAAGAGACACCGGACAGCTTGCCCCTGACCCAGCCTCCACTCACACAAGCACCAAGGAAAGGCCATGTGAGCACACAACGAGAAGGTGGCCGACTGCAAACCAGGAAGAGAGCCCTCGCCAGAACTCAACCATGCCGGTAACCTGATCTCAGACTTCCAGTCCCAAGAACTGTGAAAAAATAAATTTCTGTTATTAACTTACCCAGCTTATGCTATTTGTTATGGCATCCTAAAAAGACCAAGATAAGTAACAACTGAACACCTAATATGCGCAAAACTTAATACCATGTCAGTGTCTGCCATCTTTTCTAAACCACTGACATAGCTCTTCCTTTCTAATGTTACTATAACGTACATACCTGAGTGACGAAGGGAAGAGAAAATTGGAATGGATGAGCTGATGGTGAGGGCTCTGGATTAATTATTGGATATTAAAATGGGAGAAGGGTGGCAATGATCAGTTAGCTACCACGTTGAGCCTCATATCAGAATTTTCTGGGGGTGACCATTTCTTGATTATTTAGCATCACTTCCACTTTTCCACCTTCTCCCTTTCTACTAGTAACTGACTTTTCTTTTTGTTTCTAGAACATGCATTAACCCAGAACACAGGTTGAACCAAACCTGGAGATAAATCTATATTAGCTTAAGCCAATCAGCACCTTCTATCACTCAGCAGCCTGTCATTATTTCTGAACCCATCATTTAGGACCATTTAATTATTAAGGATAGTATTTCACAACCAGGGGTGATTTCACCCCCCAGGAGAAACTTGGCAATATCTGGAGACATTTTTGGTCATCACAGCTCCATGTGGAAAAGGGGAGTGCTGCTGGCATCTAATGGGTAGATGTCAGGGATGCCACCTAACATCCTATAATGCTCAGGACAGATCCTGCCACAACACGGTATTATCTGGCCCAAATGCCTCGAGTATCAAGGTTTGAGACCAGACTGGACAACATGGTGAAGCCCCAACTCTGCCAAAAATATAAAAAATTAGCCGGGCATGGTGCCACATGCCTGCGCTTCCAGGCTACTTGGGAGGCTGATTTGGGATGATTGCCTGAGCCTGGGAGGTGGAGGTTGCAGTGAGCGGAGATTGCGCCACTGCACTCCAGCCTGGGTGACAGAGTGAGACCATGTCTCAGAAAAAAATAAATAAATAAATAAAACTGTAGAGGATGAAAAAAGTATATAAATCATGGTCCTTTCCTCAAGGAAAAATAGACATTCACCAAGGATATAAAACATACATCCACAGAAAAGTTATACCACAAAAAGCACAAACCATAAAAGAAACATCTGATAAATATGATCATATTAAAATTAAAAACTTTCATATATCAAAAAACACCATAAGCAAAGTGAAAAACACAGCACAGAATGCGAGGAGATATTTGCAATTCAAAATGCATAAAATTAACAAATGATTAGTATCCAGAATATAAACTCCTACTCAGTGTAAAAGCTTTGCATGAGAACGGTAAACACTAAATTCATAATAGTGATTATTGTAGGGGAAGAACAGTAAGAGAACAGGATTGAAGAAGAAGGCCTGAAGGACGGCAAGTATATATATGTTTTATTTCTTTAAAAGAAATAAGACAATGCTAAGATTTAATGAAGCTGGATGGTGGGAATATGAATATCTCTTAAATTATCTTCTATTCTTGTCTATATGTTTCAAATATATTTCACCAAAAAAAAATTTTTTAAGAATTCCTACAAATCAGCAAGAGAAAAATCTCAAAAATTAAGCAAAAAATATGAGCAGCCGGGAGAAGTGTCTCATGTCTGTAATGCCAACACTTTTAGGAGGCTGAGGCAGAAAGATTACAAGGTCAGGCGTTCAAGACCAGCCTGGGCAACATAGCAAGGCCTCATCTCTACTAAAAATAAAAACTTTTTTAAAAAATTAGCCTGACATGGTGGCACAGGCCTGTAGTCCCAGTTACTTGAGAGGCTGAGGTGGGAGTATTACTTGAGCCCAGGAGGTCGAGGCTTCAGTAAACCATGATGGCACCACTATGCTCCAGGCTGGGCAACAGAACCACATCCTGTCTTAAAAAAAAAAAAAAAAATACGTGAGCAGAAGAGAAACTCAAGTTCAATAAACATATGGCAAAATGATGCTCAGCCTCCTCCACAAGGGAAATGCAAATTAAGCAATAGTGAGATATAATTTCTCATTCATAGATTGGCAAAATTAAAACGTCTGACAGTACTAAGTGGATGATGTGGAATGACTGGAACTCACTTATACTGCTCTTACAAATGTAAATGGGCACAATAGCTAACAAACACAATGATAAGCACACTTAGAGTTTACGAGGGTCAATATATAACACCCCTTCTTCCCAACCCAAATTCTGAACCAATTGAGGGAAACTAAAGAGGAAAGCAGAGATGAAAAGGTAGTGTTCAGGCCAGGCACAGTTGCTCACACTTGTATTCCCAGTACTTTGGGAGGCTGAGGTGGGAGGACGGCTTGAGGCTAGAAGTTTGAGACCAGCCTGGGCATCATAGCAAGACCCCATCTCTATAGGAAAAAAAAGCAAGGTAGTATTTAGAAATAGAATATTCAGATTGGACTATGGCTTAATTTGACCAGTAGTTAATATATAGCCCAGAATAGATCATGAGACTCTCCCACACATGAATACCATTGCTGCCTGCACTTTGTGTCTCCTCATATTGGGAAGAAAGTGAAAATACCTTTGTTTGTAGGAAGGTAGAAACAATTTTGTGGCTGTATGGAAATTTAAGTGAGTTTAGTCATGTGCATATGAATCCGAGTAGCCATAGGGGTAGACCATACCAATTACTAAGCTGTGGGTGCTCAGCTTCCAGTCCCACTTCTAGTTGGCTTTGTGATGCTGGAGTTGGGCTCTTCAAGCCACATTTGTTCCCTGCCAGGTGGAATTTTTTAGGCTTGGACAGTAGGAGTCCTTAGAGGAGCCTTCAAGGCTGGAAGTGGAGAGTGGCACAATCTTCCAATGCCTGTCGGTATCACATTGCTTCTTCCTCACTCCTGAGCAGCAATTCAGTTCAGGAACAGTGGAATCCAGTGTCCTAACACTTGCGTTCGGCCTCATCATGCTCCCCCAGAAATACCAGCCCCAGCCTATCAGCTTCTTCCTCAGAGAACTGAGTTTCAGCTCCCTGAGGCTCTCTCTCCAAGTTTCTGAGTTTTAGTAATTACGGGCTTCGGGCCTAGGGGTGGTAGCTTCTTCTTGAAGTTTCTATCTCCATAACAGCTAGATCTTCTCTTTGAGCTTTCTCAGTCACTATGTTAACAATTCTTTATACCTGACTAACCATTAGTTACATTAAATTCTATCTGTTAAAATAAGTGTAGTGGTTTCTGTCTCCTGATTAGACCATGACTGATTTGGATGGAAATAAAAATGTCTGATTTATTTACTTAGAAAGGTGGATTGGAGACTTCTAGATTAACACGAACGACTGAAAATATACAGCTAATTCTGCATCCTCCAAAAACTCCATTACAACAACAGCAAATGATTTTAACTAGCACATGGGTAGGGCAACAAGAAATAAGACAACATCAACACGTTTTGAAAGCTGGAAACGAAATTCATCCAGCAGAACTATGAGAGCCAAATCCCAAACCCACCATGAGGAAGGCTGAGAATCAATACAATTAGCATCACAAAATTCACAAACAGCACAGGATTAGCAAGTACCAGGTACTGCCAGAACTAGAAGTAGAAGTCAGATCGCAGCACTTTGGGAGGCCGAGGCCGGTGGATTACTTGAGGTCAGGAGTTCCAGGCCAGCCTGGCCAACATAGAGAAACCCTGTCTCGGCTACAAATACAAAAAAAATTAGCCAGGTGTGGTGTTGGGCACCTGTAATCCCAGCTACTCAGGAGGTTGAGGCAGAAGAAGTACTTGAGCCTAGGAGGTAGAGGTTGCAGTGAGCCGAGATCATACCACTGCATTCCATTCTGGGCAAGAGAGAGAGACACCGTCTGAAAAAAAAGTGGAAGTCGACAGGGCTAAATTTCAAAAACCATGGGTAAAAGCTGTTTGAGAAGTATTTGATCCTTAGATGCCACTGGGAGCCTGCCCCTCCCTCATACTGGCAGAAATCTGCAGGTGTAGAGTCCAAAGGAAATAGAATGGTCTCTAGACTGGAGGGTACCAGGCCCCTTTGAGGACGGAAGTACCATGCGGGAAGAAGAGGATTGAGCTGTCACGGGCGTTCTGGATCATTAAGTACAGAGACTCCCGATCGTCTTTCCCAAACACTCCCCAGAGCACTAGTAGAAAGATCCTAACCTTCTAGATGTGAGATTGGAAGGTCCTTCTCTGAAAACATCTGGCCTAAAGATGACTGACATTAGGAGTTCTCAACAAATGTCCAATCAAATCACTTTGAAACTCCAACTTGAGACCACCCAAACCACATGATCAAGACCATGATCCAATCAGCTTTCTGGTTCCCCACTCCTGAATACAATCACTCTGGCTTGGCCAAGGATTGTGAGATATTTGGGAAAACAAATTAAAAAAAAAAATTAAATTAACTTTGTAAGACAGACTATGCAGGGAGAAGAAAATTTCAAAAAAAAAATTATTGACATCATCAGAGAGGAAAGGGAGATATTACATTCAATTTTTAAAAAGAAACATTCAGAAAATGAATAAAAAGAGCTTTTAGAAATGTAAAGCTTGTTAGCAGAATTTTAAAACTCTATAAATAGAGTTTGGCAGTTCTTCAAAAAGTTAGACATGGAGTTACCATATGACCCAGCTATTCCACTTCTAGGTATATCCCAAGAGAATTGAAAACATGTATACACCAAAATTAGTGAACACATGTTCATGGTTGCATTATTCATAGTAGCCAAAAAGGAGAAACAACTCGAACATTCATCAACTGATGGATAAACAAAATGCAATATATCTATACAGTGAAATATTATTCAACCATAAAAAATAATGACATAGATATTGTTACATGCTAGAACATTGATGAACCTCAAAATATTATGCTAAGTGAAAGAAGCCAAACACAAAAGGACACATATTTTATGATTCTATTAGTATAAAATGTCCAGAATAGGTAAATACGGAGATAGAAAATAGATTAGTGATTTTCAGTGCTGAGGGTAGAGGGGAGTTGGGACTAACTGCTGATAGGTACAGGGTGATGGAAATATTTTGGGGATGATGTAATTTGTGCAATTATGCAGGTACTAATTATATTAAAAACACAATGTAGTAATTATAATAAAAACCACCGAAGCATACACTTTAAAATGGTGAGTTTTATGTTATGTGAAGCATATTTCAATTCTAAAATGTTTTTAAAGTAAAACTCAGCCAGGCACAGTGGCTCACGCCTGTAATTCCAACATTTTGGGAGGCCAAGCTGGGCAGATCAACTTGAGGTCAGGAGTTCGAGACCAGCCTGGTGACTGTGGTGAAATCCTATCTGTACCAAAAGATACAAAAATTAGCTAGGTGCAGTGGCATGTGCCTGTACTCCCAGCTACTTGGGTGGCTAAGGCAGAAGAATGGCTTGAACCCAGGAGGCAGAGGTTGCAGTGAGTCGAGATTGCACCACTGCTCTCAAGGCTGGGCCTATGATAGAGCTAGACTCTATCTCAAGGAAAAAAAAAAAAAAGAGAGAGAATGCTATTAAAAATAATACTCAATAGAAAGATTGAAGAAAAAAAGTTAAGGAAATCTCCCAGAAAGAAGAGTAAAAATACAAAGAGAAAGAATAGAAGAGAGAGAGAAAAAAAAAAAGAAATTTGGAAAGAGAGAGCAGTGAAACAAAATAGGGTAACATGGATGAAATAATTCAAGAAAAATTTCCAGAACAAAAGGACATAGTCTCCACATTGAAAGAAACTAATAATTGTCTAGAACAATGAATAAAAGCAAATCCACTGCAAGGCGCATGGTAAAAATTTGTGAAAATTTGACTGGGGCAAAAACAAGGTTCTACCAGTTTCCAGATAAAGATAGACAGAGAGAGACAAAACAGTTCACACATGAAGAGTGAGAACTCCAAAGAATTTCAAACCTCTCAGTGGAGTCCACTGGAAATTCCTTCAAACCCTTTTTTAAAAAAATAAAACTATTGAGATATAATTCACATGTCACACAATTCACCCATTTAAAGTCTACAATCTGGCCAGGCACAGTGGCTCATGCCTGTAATCCCAGCACTTTGGGAGGCCAACGTGGGAGGATCACTCAAGGTCAGGGGTTCAAGACCACCCTGGCCAACATGGTGAAACGCGTCTCTGCTAAAAATACAAAAATTAGCTAGGCATGGTGCTTGGCACTGGGATCGCTTGAACCCAGGAGGTGGAGGTTGCAGTGAGCCGAAATCGCGCCACTGACCTCCAGCCTAGGTGACAAGCGAAACTCTGTCTCAAAAAATAAATAAAATAAAATAAAATAAAATGTACAATCCAATGGTTTTTAGTATGTTCGCAGTTTTGCAACATCACCAAAATCAATTTTAGAACATTTTTTAACCCCCCAAAAAGCTCCATAATTATTAGTAGTCATTCCCTGTTTCTCTCTGCCCCCATCCTCTCCCTTCAACCCCTCAGACCCTGACAATCACTTGTGTACTTTCTATCTCTCTATATTTGCCTATTCTGCACATTTTTAAATTGACAGATAAAATTGTATGCATTTGTCATGTATCATATGATGTTCTGAAGTATATATCCTTTGTGGAACAGTTAAATCGAATGCATTGCCTCAAATGGTTATCATTTTTGTGATAAGAACACTTAGATTTGCTCTCTTTGCATTTTTTTTCTTTTTATTTTATTTTGTATTTGAGATGGAGTCTTGCTCTGTCACCCAGGCTGGAGTACAGCGGTGTGATTTTGGCTCACTGCAACCTCTGCCTCCCGGGCTTAAGTGATCTTCCCACCTCAGCCTCCCAAGTAGCTGGGATTACAGGTGCACACCACCATGCCTGGCTAATTTCTTTTGTCTTTTTAGTAGGAGTGGGGTTTTGCCGTGTTGCCCAGACTGGTCTTGGACTCCTGGACTTAAGTGATCCACTCGCCTCAGCCTCCCAAAGTGCTGGGATTACAGTCATGAGCCACTGCGCCTGGCCACATTTTTCAAGCATACAATATATCATCATTAACTATAGTCATTGTGCTATACAACAGATCTCTCAAACCTATTTATCCTAACTGTAATTATGCAGTTATACATCTCTTAATGACAGGGATACATACTGAGAACTCTGCGTTTAGACAATGTTATCATTGTGCAAACATCATAGAGTGTACTTACACAAACCTTAGATGATACAGGCCACTACACACCTAAGCTATATGGTATAGTCTATTGCTCCTGTTACAAACCTGTACAGCATGTTATTGAACTGAATACTGTAGGCAATTGTGACACAATGGCTAGTATTTGTGTATCTAAACATACCTAAACATAGAAAAGGTACAGTAAAAATACAATATAAAAGACTAAAAATGATACACCCATATAGGGCACTCACCATGAATGGAGCTTGCAGGACTGGAAGTTGCTCTGGGTGAGTCAGTGAGTGACTGGTGAGTGAATGTGAAGGCCTAGGACATTACCATACACTATTGTAGACTTTATCAACACAGTAAACACTGTACACTTAGGCTACGCTAAATTTGTAAAAAAAAAAAATAATAAGTGTGCCTCAAGGTTAGAATGGCTAAAACATCGCTACATTACAGAAATTTCTTCAACTAACTCCATCATACTCTTATGGGACCACCATTGTATATGGCATCTGTCATTGACTGAAATGTCATTATGTGACATTATGTGACACATTATGTGACATATCTTTTGACCAACACCTCCCTATTCCCCATCAACTACTCAAGCCTCTGGTAATCACCATTCTACTTTCTACTTCTATGAGATTGACTGTTTTAGATGCCATATATGAGTGAAATCATTCAGTGTTCATCTTTCTGTACCTGGCTTATTTCACTTAACATAATGTCCTCCACATTCATCCATGTCCATATGAATGACAAGCTTCCATCTTTTTTATGGCCCAGTAGTATTCCATTGTATATATGTACCACATTTTCTCTTTTTCTTTTTTTTTTCTTTTTTTTTGAGACAGATTCTCGTTCTGTCACCCAGGCTGGAGTGCAGTGGCACAATCTCAGCTCAGTGCAAGCTCTGCCTCCTTGGTTCTTTCCATTCTTCTGCCTCAGCATCCCAAGTAGCTGGGACTACAGGTGCCTGCCACCATGCCCAGCTAATTTTTTTTTTTTTTTTTTTTTTTTTTTTTGAGACGGAGTCTCGCTCTGTCGCCCGGGCTGGAGTGCAGTGGCCGGATCTTAGCTCACTGCAAGCTCCGCCTCCCGGGTTTACGCCATTCTCCTGCCTCAGCCTCCCGAGTAGCTGGGACTACAGGCGCCCGCCACCTCGCCCGGCTAGATTTTTGTATTTTTTAGTAGAGACGGGGTTTCACCATGTTAGCCAGGATGGTCTCGATCTCCTGACCTCGTGATCCGCCCGCCTCAGCTTCTCAAAGTGCTGGGATTACAGGTGTGAGCCACTGTGCCCGGCCCCATTCATCTGTTGATGGACACTTAGATTGATTCCATATCTTGATTATTGTGAGTAATGCTGCAATAAACATGGGAGTGCAGATAGCTCTTCAACATACTGGTTTTATTTCCTTTAGATACATCCACAGTAGTGGGATTGTCTTCAGACTTCTCAAGGAAATTATTTCAAACTAGAATTCTATGTCACCAAACTGTCCTGCAAGTATGAGGGTAAAACAAAGATATTTTCGGACATGCAATGGCTTAGATATTTCCTATTTTCCCTTCCAGACCTATTCTTCATTGTGTTTATGCACTAGGAGGATTTTTTTTAAACAACCTGCATAAATCAGCTGCCTGGCCTTCTAGATTGGACAATGGCAGGCACCAGGAGGAGATCAAAGGGTAGGAGGAGAGCGAGGTGATGCTATTCATTCCCCTTGCCTCCCTCCCTAGTTCTCATGGATTGCCTGCATCCCTCAACCAAAAGCCACAGCTCTTATCATATGATCCTCTCCTCTAGCTACCCTCCACTTTCTAGTAACTGCTTCCTCCCCTTGATCCTTAGGCCTGCCATCAACATCTCTGAGGTTCTATTCCATCTCTTATTGTTTTTTAATTACCCCAGAGCATCAGTTACCTATTACAACATTAATGCTACATAACCACTACCCCAAAGTCCAGAGTCTTTTAAAAGACTATTTTTTTTTTTCTCATACGTCTACAGGTCAGCTAGAGCGGGGCTGAGTTAGGCTGGGCTCAGTTGAGCATCTTTACATCATGCTTTGCTAGCTAGAGCAGCTATGCTTCCCACTGTAGATCTATGGGGTGATTGGAGCAACTCTGTTTCCCATGTATCTCATCTTCATTAGACCAGCAAACATGTTTCTTGTGGTGGTGGCAGAGGCACACAAGAACAAACAAAAATATGTGATGCCTATGAAGGCCTAAGCTTGGAACTGGCATGCTGTCATTCCCACTCACATGTCATTGGCTAAAACAAATCACATGGCCAAGCCCACTGACACAAGGCAGAGAAGCATGGTCCACCCATCAAGAGTGCATGAAAGGATACAGATACAGATAGGAATGAAGAATTGAAGTCAGTTTTTTAATCTGCCACCCTGCCTTCATCTTTATAAATATTACCTTTATTAAATCCATGCCAATTACCCCCATTTTAGTGTACCTCGGCACCTAGAGCTTAGCCACATTTGAGTGTGGCTTAGTGGTTGCCTCATGTTGCCTTCTGGGCTCCAGAGAAATATAAGAATAGGTACCAGGAAGGGCCCAAGAAAACAGACCCTTTTATTTTGTTGCTTTTTTACTTAAGAAGCACAAAACTAACCTCCTTACCAGGAGAACAGTGGATACTGGTAATCCATGGCATTCAGTGGCATAACAGTGACTAGACTTACCATTGTTGGTGGCAAGGAATAAATTCAAGGAGGATGGCAATAGAAATAAAGTGACTGTAGTACTTAGTCACCATGGTGACAATAGTGATTATGAAGACTGTGGAGTCAACTGACTGTCTCTGATGGCTCTAAAGAGTAAACAGGGAAAAAAAAAAAAGTATTAAAAGCCTTGGATACCCAACTGAAAACATGATGGGAAATCAGAAAATCTCTACAGTAGCTCTAATGGAGTGCTTCTCCTGTAGTCAATGGACTGACATGGAAGAAGACCACATCTAGAAAATGATGTTAATAGTTGCAGAGATGAAAAACCAATTAAATACTCAAATCCTTTAGTTTCAATTTCTTACAATAAGCAAAGGGTACTAATGGGAGAGAGATGGGACCCTGAAAGATGCAATATAGACATTTGTACAGACATGGATGAGACTAAGAATCTGAATGCTAAAATCTCTCTAAAGCTCTCTGAGGAGGTTTATACCCTTCAACCCCAACTCCATTGAATAAAATTCTTTCAGTGACTACTCCTCAGGCAGTTCCCTTACAAAAAAAAAAAAAAAACATGTGACTTCCCTCAAGACCCACCTCCACTGCCCTTCATTGCTTCCAGATCCACAAGGAAAGTAAAACGCCGGCATGGTCCAGATTGCGAAGTATAGACGCTAGGCCTCAAGGAGATAGACTTTAGGCCAAAAGAGTTGCAGAACTTCATTAATTTTTATCAGCAGGAGTCTGGAGAACATTTAAGTGTATTGTAAGGTTGTGAGGCCAAGAAGAATGTAACTTAAGACTTGATTAAGTGGAATTTATTGAAATGGGTGCACAATTAGGAATCAATATTTAATGTCATGGTTTGAGCACTCAGGAAGTGGCATTAACAGTCAGCTAGGTTGGTCAATCTCAACAGCAAGCCACAGTCACTAAAGTTGAAATGCCAGAACTTCCTTGGCATCCTATAGACAGAGGAAGAAGTCTAAGTGTGAACAGGCATGAGAAAGCTAAAATGGATCTATTATATGCAGCCTGATTAACCCCTCCCTAGCCATATCCCCCCAGGAGGGCTCAGAGGACACTCCCTTCTTTAAGGCAGTAACAAAGGAATTAAACTGACTAATCCTAAAACCTGAAATCCTACCTTGTTTCACTAATCAGAATGTGCTTATGGAAGCCAGGTCAAAGAAGGAGTTTTGGTCTAAGTCCAGTGGGATCATGGATTCATTTTGTGGCTCGCAGCCTCAGGAAGTATATTTAAAATAGATATATTTAGTAATTAAAAGACCCTCACATCTGAGCTGCAGTAAGCCAAGATCACGCCAGTGCACTCCAGCCTGAGTGACAGAGTGAGACTCTGTCTCAAAAAAAAATCCAAAAGACTGCCAAGGCCCGCATATCTATTTCTTAGCTCACAGAGTGAGGTATTCTATGGCCATAAGGGAGCAGCTAGTAGCAAGTAGATGACCCTAGAATTGCCCCTACCCAACCCACTCCCCCATGCCAAACTAGTAACCCAAAGTAAACCCACCACCCCAGAGGAAGTGGGACTGCAGAGTTAGTACCACCCATTAAAGGCTTGACAGAGGCAGAGGTGGGATTCGAACCACATCTCCACTTAACTTCCTTCCTGGCTCTGAGAAAAGCCAGATGGTTTTGGAGAATGGCTATGGATTATTACACACTTAATCAGCAGTGCCACAATGCAGCCCTTGGAAGCTGGTAAGCAGATATTAGCCTAACAAATTCCTCCCCCCAACCCATTCCTACCACCAAAGGAAATCAGAAGCAATCTCTTACCTCAGGCTATGGCAGTGCTCCTGCACTTTGTCATCATATAGCCTGGAGAATCTTGATTGTCTTAATATTTTATAGAACATCACACTAGTCCATTACGTTGGTAACATGATAGAACGTTCAAAGGCTTGCCACTTCAGTGAATTTCATAAGGGTCTACAGGTCTAGTTCATATCAAGATATACTTTTTAAAGTAAAAAACAGCTGGGGACAATGGCTCATGCCTGTAATCCCAGCACTTTGGGAGGCCGAGGTGGGCAGATCACTTGAGGTCAGGAGTTTGAGACCAGCCTGGGCAACAGGGCGAAATCCTGTCTCTACTAAAAATGCAAAAATTAGCCAGGCGTGGTGGTCAGCCCCTGTAATTGCAGGCACTCGGGAGGCTGAGGCAGGAGAATCGCTTGAACCTGGGAGGCAGAGGTTGAGTGAGCTGAGATCATGCCACCACACTCCAGCCTGGGAGACAGAGCGAGACTCTGTCTCAGAAAATAATAATAAGAATAAATAAATAAATAAAAATAAAAAACAACAGGTTGCATCTACCTACCAAAAAAAGAGGCACAGTGCTTGGCAAGCCTCTTTGGATTCTAGAATCAACATACACCACCTACGAATGTATTCCTTCTACCCATTTATCGGCAAACTCATGATAAGGTAATAAGACTGTCTGTTTTGAGTGGGATCCAAAACAAAAAAAGACTTTGCTATCCTTTCACTTTGAGTCACACAGGATAACACTGACCAAGTGGAAAGTGAACGCGTCAGGTAGTGCATTCTCTAGAAGGATTACCTTGCACAGCAATGTTCAAGGAAAGCTTCTTTGGAATAGTAAAGCTGTTCAGTCATATGCTGGAAAGGAAGAGTGAGTCGGGTCCAGTCAGGCAAAACAGCTAATCACCTGGTATATTTCCATGTAGCCTTGTTTCAAAAATCCCAGGCTCAGGAAGTATTCCTAAATGAGAGAGTTCATATTAAACTCAGTTTCCCACCAGGATTAGAACCCACTTCTACTCAAGTTCTCCTCCGTGGGACCATCAGGAAGGAATGGAAACCACACCACTGATGCCATTGCCTGCATTCACTCCGAGAGGGAAATTGTATCAGCAGTGAGCGTCTGCCAGTCACAGTCCTGTGATGACTGAGTAGCCTGGGCGAAGAGCATAGTAAATATTTGGCAAAGTTAGCAGCCTTCAGAGCGGGAATGGAGAAGGGAGTGAGTGATTTAGAGAGCAACGTGCAGGCCCCTGCAGCCGGAGCAGGATTTTGGCTCCCATTCCTGAGTGAAAGGGAACAGGCTGCTATACCCCTGGCCGGAGGGGCCTTCCAGCACCTCCCTGGGGAGCGGCTGCGCTTGAGGCTACGGGAACCAAGGATGGGCACGGCGCGGGCGGGAGTGGCCGCAGCAGCGAGTCCGCCGTCAGGTTGCAGTGCGGGAGGGTGGGAGCGGCGCCCACACGTGTGCGGTGCCCTTTGTGTGGGGAACTGCTCTGGGACCGAGATGAAGCAGGGGGAGTCTCAGGCATCTTAATGAGTTGTTGCTCCCTAACCACACACATGTCAGCGGCGGTATTATTGCTGTGGCTTAGCGCCTGGCAGCGCCGCCTCCCCGCGCTGCGCTCCCGGATGGCGGCTGCGGTTCCCAGTAACTCTCCCGCCTGCCCCTCCGCACCGCGCGCCCCAGCGCCTCGTCCCGGGCAGGCCTCCCGTTTCGTCTCCCCTTCTCCTCCCTGTCTCAGGGAGCCTGAAGCCAGGGAGCGGGCAGGCGAGATGCTAAGGTACTAATTGTATTAATGAAAACCGCAAACACACATCCTTTCCATCTGGCAGCACAAAAGGATAGGCTGTTGGGGATGCAATTACCCACTACAGGAGACAGTAAAATATTTGTCAGGTTTAGCAATAAAATTAATATCCCCAATTACTAGCATCTCGCTAATGAGATGCATACAAATTGCTTTTCCTAGTGGCAAGAAGAAGAACCTGTGGCATAAAACCCAAAGCCCAGGAATCTCCGCCACTGAGACTGCCATCGTCCATGCTTGGAGACTCAGGGAGGTGAAGCCAGAGGGGATGTTCCGATTGTCAGTGCCGTGCACCCCATTACACACTGGGGTTGTGTGTGGGGGAGTGTCCACCTGGACTCTGTGCCCCCAGCACTCTTAAGAGTCTGGATGATCCCAGACCCACGTGACAAGACGGCCAAGGGCTCCAGGCACCGTGGCGCATCCGTCGCTTTCCCCAATCCGTCTGCACAGCCTTCCAGGTCCCCTGTAGCAAGTGGTATTAGCCCACTTATGGTCAGATATTTCCGCAATTTCCTACATTATTTTCCCTCATGAAATTTGTATATAGCAAAAGCTAAGTTTGCTTTAGGCAGAGCATATGCTTCCTATTTATTGGAATAAGTTTTCTAGTTCCTTAGCATTCTGTTCACTGATATTCCGTATGTTAAAAATATCTCTGCCTTTTCCCCTGATACTCAGTAGTAGGCAGCCACAGTTTTCCTCTATAGTTTTTCTGGGTAGAAACCAGAACATGCTCTCCACAGCCTGGGGGAGTATTCTATACCTTTGCAGAGGATGACCTGATTTCCCACCCATAAAGAGAAATACGATTTTCTTACTCTCCACCAGCTTCACGGATAATGCTATCAGGCAGCCTGATTCCAGGGAGGACCCTTATTTTAGAAAGAAAAAAGCTTAGACCTAACACGTTGTCTCTCACTAAGGGAGTCTGGAATTCTGATTCCTCTTGCAGGTCTATAATGTGCTCTATGTAGGAAGCAAAAAGAAGAGGATCTGAATCCTTTGGTGAGTCTGGGACTCCAGGAGATTGCAAATAAGCTCTGCAGGAGCACTCTTCCCAGGAGGAGGAGGGGTCTGTGGCCCCCTGGGGACCTCGCATGCTGAGCCCATGGCTCTGATGCCTCGAGATTTCCCAGAGGTCCACTTGGAGGCCATCGTCCCTGCTGAGCACCCCAGAGACACAGGGAGCTCCGATCTCACCAATGGGACATTGATTTTTACAACTCCAGCAACAAGAGAACAGTGAGTAAGCCAACACTACCCACATTTGAGAAACAGAATTTCGAGTTAAAATGGCAGAATCAATATTCAAATTCATAGCTTTGTGTGTGTGTGCGTGCACGTGTGTGTGTGTGTGTGTGTGTGTGTGTGTGTCAGAGAAAGAGAGAGAGAAGGAGGAAGGAGAGAGACAGGGGAAAGGAGATTTTATGACTAAGACGGAAGAACAAACAATTCCTTGGAGGGAGGAGATCTCAGTTGAATATGCCCCTCGTCTGTGCTGCTGGAAGGGTGGAATAGAGGATCGCGTGGCCAAGGCCAAGGGTGATGATGATACGCTTTACTGACTCCATCAACCCAGAGGTCTCCTGGGAAGAACTCACCCCCAACCCCACATCCTCAAAACCCATGTATAGGGATTTATGCAGTCTGTTGTCTGATCCAGGGAGTTGTCCAGGGGCTGGGCTACAATGGGTCATGGCTTGGTAGAGTCACTAGCACAGCAGGTACCACCCTGGGCCCCCAGATCTGTCTTCCTAGGCCTGACCTCAAAGAGGTTCTGTAAGTAGATTGAACTTACGTTTCAAATATTATGAACCTCATTATGTTTCAAATATTCTTCTGTAGAGTGCTTTTCTCATATATACAACATTCAACAAATGTTTATGGATTGTCTATCAGGTGCTGAGAATTTAAGGGCAAAAAACAGACGTCGCATTCCCAGATCCACCCATAAAAACTTATTTAATCAATAATAAAGGCAAACTATTCTTTGTGTGTGGGGGCATTGCATTCTGAGCTCCATCTTGGAATACCTGGAAAATAGCATTCCCTGCCTTGGCAATAGCAATTGAAACTCCCACCTGGTCCCTGAGCAACTGCAACCACAAGTAAGAAGTGTAGAAACCAATATTTGTTGAGTGCATACTGTATGTCTGGCTGTGCTAGCATTTTACATACATCTATGAGATAGACATAATTGCTCTTGTTTTACAGCTAAAGAGTCCAATACTCAGAAGCTAAGCAAGTTCTCCAAGGTCACACAGTTACTAAGCTAGAATTTGAGTCAAGGCTGCAGATATCAAAGCCCATTTTCTTTCTTCTAATCATCAACTGCCTTATTTGGGGCTTTGGCCAGAAAGGATGAGGCAGTGTGGGAAGGCACTGAGGTCACTCAGAGTACTCTGGCCACGGGGCGCCATGCAGCCATGGGGAAGTGAAGCATGCAGATGAATGTGTAGATCATTTACAGGCCCATGGTTCTGAGTGCACCAGTTTCCCTGACGTGGCTTGTTGCTGTTATTCACCTTGCTAGCTACCCTGGAATCCTTAGGAGTGACCAGGCATTCAAGTCACCAAGACTCAGCTGGAACTAAGAACCCTCTTCTTCCACTGTGTTTTCTAGGGGGAGATACTGTAGGAATCTTGCAGGAGGAAGCGAGTGTGAGTAATAAAAGAGTTGCTTATGTAATAGGAAACCACACAGTCTAGGGCACACGGACTTCTCTGGGATCCAGGGAGCCAGAATTCCAAGGTTCTCTTCCAAGTTCACCCACACTTGGGGCTGTCTTTTTGAGCAAGTCACCTCACCTTCTCCAGTTTCCTGCTGTGCAGCCTTGACACAGTGATGTTCTTTTTCACCCTTTTCCATGATGAGACCCCCCAAAGAATGACTGTGCATAGCAACCACTGGAGCTGCATGGCACTCTGAGCAACATCCTTTGGTTTCTACCCCCAGCCAATGCCCCTCTCACCTCCAGGTGCTCACTTTTCTACGGCATCCCTCTGAGGACATGAGCCCCATTTATCTCTCAAATGTCTTCAGCCTTCTTTGATATGCCTAAGACGATTTCTCCCTGCAACCCCCCAAGGGGCCCAGTGAGGTTATCATGGCTTCTAACTGTCTAGTTGTGAACAGAGGAGAGACATTGGCAGCTTCTACTTAAAATCAAATGTCTCAGCCTGTATGCCTGTTTTCCATTTCCACCCCTTCCACTAACGATGTCTGTGTTCTGAGAATGTCACTTACCTCTCTGGACCACAGTTTTTTTCCTTTGTAACAAAAGGGGACTGAACCAGATGTCTCTAGGAATCTTGTAGTTTCCTGATTTTGAACCCCGTACATCCTTTCACGTCATCATCTTAAAAATGACAAGGCTCAACAGGTTTATTGAAATGGACACATGGAAATGTGTACACAAATCCAGGCCCTTCCCAACCATGCACCTAGTTAGACCCCTAGTGTCGGTTCTCTGAGACGCAGCATTCCAGCCACTGCAGTCAGGAGGTGTCTTCAACTAGGGCTCTGTTCTCTCCCCAGCCCTTGCACCTTCTCCCTGGCACACTCCCTGGTGGATTGTGCCAGTCCACCCCAGTGAGGGTTCCCTCTGCATAGCAGGTGGCTGCCCACCAGCCAGTCCCTCTTGGAAGCTGGAAGGGCCAAGCTGTACGAGAAGACATTTTCCTTACCCCAGCCACCCGCATCCCAGCCTCAGGACAGTTTTGCTCTGCTCCACACGCCCTGCGTGGGTTGGCTCCTGTTGCTAGGAGAACCTGACCATTTGCATTTCCTGCTGTTTTTATTTTAGATTAGCAGCCGCACTGCTGCAGGAACACAGGGTATTTTAAGAAAGACAAAAAAGGGAAGGGTGAGGGGAGAGCCTAGCATGGGCCCTCCTTCCCACAGGCCCCCAAAACACTCAGACCAAGGTGACAACCATCCCAGACCCTGTCCCCACCCAGGCCTCTTGCCTCCTCTTCCCTGAATGGCACCGTCGCCCAGTCCTGACACTTTCACAAACACCTTCAATCCATACAGGAACAAATGGCCCAGTCTTCTTACACAAAAAGCAGACGAAGGTCAAGTCTTCAAATCGACCTAACACACACACAGCACCAGCTTCCCCATGTTTTAAAAAAACCCAACAGATAGAAATACTCCCAGATTCCCATGTGGATTATCCAACCCCAAAACACCTGATCTCCAGAGATGACTCCTGCTTTTTCCTTTGTCCTTGCCCTTTCTCTGCCCTAAAGATAGGGATGTGACTTTTCCTTCAAAGCCTTGGCACAAATCAGCATCGCCTTCCCAGAACCCCTCAGTTCTGTTAATCTCTCCCTCCCCTGTTCTAAAGATCCCTGCACCTTATCATGCTCACCGTTTTATCAGATCCGTAATCTACACGTCTATCTCCCCCACTAGACTGCGAACTCCTAGAAGCCAGCGTCTTCATCATTTTTTTTTCATCATTTTTTTCATCATTTTGTTTTGAAAAAAGGTCTCACTCTGTTGCCCAGGCTGGAGTGGAGTGGTGTGATCATAGCTTACTGCAGTCTCGACCTTCTGGGCTCAAGCGATCCTCCTGTCTCAGCCTCCCGAGTAGCTGAGACTACAGGCATGTGCCGTGATGCTCGTTTAATTTTTAATTTTTTGTGTAGAGGTGGAGTCTCATTATGTCGCCCAGGCTGCTCTCGAACTCCAGGACTCAAGCGATCCTCCCACTTCAGTCTCCCAAAGTGCTGGGATTACAGGCATGAGCCACCATGCCTGACTGTCTTTGTCATTTTTAATGTTAATCCCCTTCTTATCTCCAGTGCATTTTGCTCACAGCAGATGTTCATTAACACTTGGTAAAGTTTGCTCATCCCCATAGAACACTTTGCGAGTCATATGCCATAGATGGTCCAAAACATTTTCTACCATGAAGGAGCTCTTAGCGCTGTGGAGGAAAGCAAGTCAATAGTTTTAAACGATGTGACAGGTGTGGTTGTGAAGATCACAGAACATGTATAGAGGATTACAGAATCACAAGAAGGTTCCTGGGGCAGGGGTGGGGGATAGAGAGAATGGTCAAGAAAAATCAGGAATAGCTTCATGGACCTGACTCTTAGAGAGCGATTAAGAGTCCACCAATGGGTAACCACTCCAATCACATGGAACAGCTTGTGCAAAGGTTCAAAGATCTAAGAGAAATGGACTGAGGAAAATATACCATCCAAGTCCCAAACAAGCAGAATCTCAGACTGGCCCAGCTCACCCCTCCCAAACCCACACCCCAGAGCCTTCCTCACTTCATCTTTCCTTAAGAAGTGAGAATGTCTTCCCTCTCCTCAGCCACCTGTTCCAGGCTGTAGGGAGCAAAGTATTGCCAGGAAGAAGATAATTATCAGAGACCAAACAAAACTGTTCCCACGCATACGCTGCAAAGCCCCTCACAAGGCCATGGTCCTCAATGGAACAAGCATCTCGTTTTTAGCCTCCTTTCTAATAACCAAGCCCTGGTCAGAGAATAACCCTGCCAACCTCACTCAGGAGGACCAGTTCCTGAGGACCAATTGTGAGCTTAGGAATCCATACCAAGGTAGGCATTTGCATGGTAGGCTTTTTCCTCCAGTCAGCTTTGTCTGAGCAGTGGGCACAGAGACCCTTGAGAGATGGTAGCATCTCCTCCCCCAAATCCGAGGTTCTTGACCTTTTGTGAGACAGACACTGCAGCAGAAACTCCTAGTTGTCTACCATTCTCTCCTTTTCTTTCCTACAAACACAAACACTGCTATTACATGGAGATCCCCATGTCAGCGAAACTATCATATTTTCCCAGCCTCTCTTGCAGGTAGGTATGGACAGTAAGATGGAAATGGATTTCTAAGAAAGCTCTTTAAAAGAGGGACAGAAAACTGGAGTGGAACTTTTTGGTCTTTCCTGCCCACCAACTTTTTCCTGCTTCCTGCCTAGAATCTAGGTGTTCAGCTGAGGCTCCAGCAGCCATCTCAAACCATAAGCTGACCTCAAAGATGGCACCACATGCTGAGGATGACACTGTGGATCACCTACCAGCCCTGCTGGAAACCCCGTCTCCAAAACAACTGGTGATGTGCACAGGAACAGTTTTGCAAACAACTCCCAGGTTTGATGAGTCCTGAAACCAATGCACAGACCCAAGATTAAGAACTCAGTCTTAGGGAAGTGGGGAGACCCAGCCCTACCTCAACTTCTTAGGTGATTATTGTTAAAGTGGGAAGAGCTTAGGATTGTGCCGTGATGGTGTCCTCTGTGACTGGATATGTCCTGTCTTCCCTCTGGAATCCCAGCACAAACACCTTCCTTGCCTTATCAGTCTTAATAGTTCTGACGCAGGGCTGCTGCCGCTGCCACCCATCTCTCCCTGCTGCCTCTCCTCCCCTCTCCCCAGCCATTACCCCTGCGCTGCCAATCCCACTCCAAAGTCACTTTCTACAGGGGAGGAAATTAGCATTTGTGTTGGGACAGAAAGTGACACTGCTCAGCTCTCACTGTCATTCTGCTCTTAATTAATATTTAACCTCAGAGAGATTGTGTAGCAGACGGAAGTGGCTGATGGGAGAACAAAGCCCTGGCTGGCTCTCCTTTTCAACACTGCCTCCCCTACTTGCAGCTCCTCCCCCTGCACCTTCAGGCCCTGAAGGACCCAGAGGCCCAGGGGGAATAGAGGGGAGTGGAAGGGGACACCCCTGGGGACCCTTGACTGTACTGTATGGATTTTCTCCTTCGGACCTCTTGACTAGAGAGCGCTTCTGCAGCAAAATGAGAGCAGCCAGTGCCCGGAACCTGATTCCCAGTGCCTAGAGCGAGACCCGGGCCTGGCCTGCCAGGAAGGATGAAGAGATAGGCGAGGGGGAAAGAAAAGCAATGCAAATGTGCCCCTCAACAGATTATATTTAATGCACTATTTTTAGTTGCCTTCAATCCCTCGGGGCTGTCAGGGCGGTTGCAGCCCCACTCCCCCGGGAGAGGAAATGACAGGCATTATTACCCAGCCCAGGAACACTGGTGCAGTGCGTGGTGGGGGGTGGGGGGGAGGTGCTGCCTTGCCAGCTCCAAAATTTGGGAACTTAACTTCCAACGGGAAATCGAGGACACAGAGAAAGATGCAGCCTCAGGACCTCCTCCTCCCTTCCCAGCCAGTCAGCCAGATCACCCCACATGCACGTCCACTGGGCTCAGACCAGGCGTGTGGGAGTCTCCTCAGTCCCCAAGTTGTCTCAAAAACTAGGTTATACAACATCCTTCACTGCCAAGTTCTTCCTTCTCTCTAATCTTAGCCCTGCCTTCGGTCTAAGCCCATTTCCCCTTGCTCTGCAAGCAGAGGCAAAGGAGGACAGCTGGCCATCATCCCCCAGCAAGAGAGCCCTTCTTTGTCTTGGAAATGATTCAGTTTCCTCTCGATCTTCTCTTCTCCAACCTGAGTCATTCCCGTTCCATGAACCTTTCCACACATCATGTTTTTTTAGTTCATCTTGTTGTCACTCATCTAACCTTGCTCTGAATATATCCCCAGTTCCTCCTTGCAACCCCAAACAGACACTGGACTTTGGCCAGGAAGCACCTGAGCATCGATTTGAGTGGAAGAACTTATTATGTATCATCTGAAAGAGGTTTTCTAATTATCTTGATTGTCTTGCCTCTCCATAAGACCAAACACTTTGTACAGACTGTGTCCTCTACGTTGCGAACTTCCCTCACCCTCACCCAGTCAAGTGCAAGGCTGATAAGAAGTGGCACGTAACTTTCCATGGTGTTTAGGTTTAAATGAGATTAATACATAAAATTTGTTGGCCAAGTACCTATAATTTACTTTGTCAATTATGCAATGGCATCTAAGTGGTAGTTTTTTTACTACTCTGGTGCATACCAGATCTTTGGAGAATGCTTGTTTTCTTAACCATAGCATATAGCATTATATAAACCATAGCATTATATTATATTCACTCATTCATTAAATATTTATTGAGCTCCTACCATGTGTCAGACACTATGCTAGATGCTGGGATGTCAAAATGAAAGGCCAGGCTGGGCACGGTGGCTCATGCCTGTAATCCCAGCACTTTGGGAGGCTGAGGCAGGTGGATCACCTGAGGTCAGCAGTTCAAGACCAGTATAGCCTACATAGTGAAACCCTGTCTCTACTAAAAATACAAAAAATTAGCCAGGCGTAGTGGCAGGTGCCTGTAGTCCCAGCTACTTAGGATGCTGAGGCAGGAAAATTGCTTGAACTGGGAGGCGGAGGTTGCGGTGAGTTGAGATCGCACCGTTGCACTCCAGCCTGGGCAACAGAGCAAGACTCCATCTCAAAAAAAAAAAAAAAAAAAGGAAGGCCAAATCCTGGTTCTACAGGCAGTCACAGCCTAATGAGGAAGGTAAGACAGAAATGACAAGGCAGTGTAATAACTGCCAATAAGGCACCCACTTACCAAGAGGGCATATAGGGAAAGGGGGAGCTGATCACAGCTCTTTACTCTGCAATGATTGCGCCTTGCTGGGCGTCAACATGGCCATGTTTTTGACTGTCAGGGTCCCTTCGTGGGGCTGGCTCACCCCTCCCCCAGTGTGTGTGCTCCTGGAGTGTTTGTCAGTAACATAAGTAAATGCCCAAGAGAGGTTGCTTAGAGCACTTTCACAAAATTTTATATACAGATACATAGAGAGAGACGGTTTTTTTTCTCTTGAGAGTTTGGGGATTATAATAACCTTCCTTTCTCCACCACCATAAAAGTGGTGGAGCTCATGTGTCAGTCTGAGGGTAAATCTAACACAGAGAGACCCTGAGGGAGGCACTGCTGAAAAATGGAAAGGGAGACAGAAACGTCACAGCATTGTTCCAAGCCCCTGGTCCAGCCACGTCAGCCCAGTTAAGTGGCTTCATAACATCCCCAGTTTTGTTGGAGCTAGTTATTCCAGAAGAAAGCAGAACCCTGGGAGAGCCCTCAGTGCCAAAATGACCTTTCGCAGAGGGGAGCAGAGCGGGAGAATGTTGCTTAATATGCAAATTTAGTCTTCTGTCTTAATGGCTTCATCACTCTAAGTAAAATACACAGATTGAGGAGAAATTCATCCAGGCAGGAGAGGTGGCCAAATAGTGGGGACAGCTTTGGAGTCAAACAGACTTGAATAGAAGCCCAGCTTTACTGCCTACCAGCTGTATGGCCTTGTTCAAGTTACTTAACCTTTCTTTTCCCCGTATATGTATATTTTTTTACCTATAAAACTTGGGGAATGGTATTTCTTCACCAATGGCATTTGCTTGGATTATTGTGGGCATGACACAACATAAGGTATTGAGATGCGTGTGCATTCTTTAGTCATCCAGTCCAAAACACCCTTTTCTTTTGTGGAACTGCTCTTCCCCCACTCTTACCAAATGGTTCTGCAGGGCCCTGCCAGTTACAGAATCCAGTTGGCCACACGGTTGTGCCACAGGCTGGGTCAATTACAATACTTCCCTCACCTAGCCACAAGGGTTGGTGCTAGGATAGGCACAAGGCTCAAACCTGGTTCATCAGCGATCTCCTCTGGGAATTTTACGATTATTATTAATGAGGTTGGAATTGAAGAATTCTATTTCTTCCTTGGTCCCAAGGCTATAATGGCTTAAGTTGAGAGCTGCCTGCAGCCACTGTTCCAGCGTTATGGAAATGTCAGCATTATGCAGAAGGAAGCAGAAACAAGAAACATAAAGGGAGGAAGAGAGTCTTAATAAGATTTTACATTCCTGGAACTCCACCTCTGCCCTTTCAGTGAGTCAGTGCTTATGTTAATGTAAGTTGAGTTTCTATCCTTTTCCACTCAAAGTCTTGATCAATACACTATGTAATGCACTTAGTATAAAGCAGATGGCACATAATAAATGCTCATAATAAAGATTTGGCACAGAAAGTGCTTCCCGGAAAATGGTTTAAGACCTTCTAAATTTGTAGAATCTGCTTTAGTTTAAGATAAATTATTTTTATTTTTCTATTTTTAGAGGCAGGGTCTCACTCTGTTGCCCAGGCTAGAGTGCAGTGGTGTGATCCTAGCTCACTGCAGCCTTGAACTTGTGGGCTCAAGCCATCCTCCTGCTGCAGCCTTCTGAATAGCTGGGATTACAGGCGTGTGCCACCATGCCCAGCTAACTTTTTCGTTTTTTGTAAAGACAGGGTCTCACTGTGTTGCCCAGGCTGATCTGGAACTCCTGGGCTGAAGCGATTCTTCCACCTTGCCCTCCCAAAGTGCTGGGATTACAACCATGAGCCACAGTGCCCAGCCTAAGATAAATCTTTAAGCCCTTGTATATATGTATATATACATTGGTTGACAATAATAAAAATGTATAATAAAAAGAAGTGCGCTACCCGTGTCCCAGAGGTTTCTGCTTGTCATTATATGCCATTTCCATCTAATCATTAAAAGTAAGTAATACTCATTTTAAGGGAGACAAGAACTTTCAGTGAGTCCTTGTGCTAAGGGTATCTAATTAATCTTTCAGAATATCCGAAAAACTAGATTGGCAACTGTTACAGACTACCGAGCGCTGTCTGCAGGAATGGCAGGGAGCTGCCCGCTGAAGGAGCTCCAAAGGCTGCACAAATGAGGGACTCTAGATGAACACTCTGCCTTTAATTGATCTTCTCCCAGTGCTAATCTTGGAGGGTTTTGTTTTTATTGAAAGAGATGAGAAGTTTCCTCATTGGGTTGTCTGACGCGGTTGATTCTAATTCCCTTGACACGTTCGTGGGTTAATGACTACTGCCTACCAGGCCAAACCAGTGGCCAACTGGGTGGAATGAGGACCAGCCATTCACTGCCATTCATAAGGGAGTAAGGGCCTACCACTTACCACTTTTTTAAAACCAATATACGCCAGGTGCGGTGGCTCAAACCTGTAATCCCAGCACTTTGGGAGGCCGAGGCGGGCGGATCACGAGATCAGGAGATTGAGACCATCCTGGCTAGCACCGTGAAACCACATCTCTACTAAAAATACAAAAAATTAGCCGGGTGTGGTTGTGGGCGTCTGTAGTGCCAGCTACTCAGAAGGCCGAGGCAGGAGAATGGCCTGAACCCAGGAAGCGGAGCTTGCAGTGAGCCACCATCGCGCCACTGCACTCCCGCCTGGGTGACAGAGCAAGACTCCATCTAAAAAAAAAAACCAATATATATCAGCCATTTGGCTAAGAGATAAAATGCCTAAACCCATCCAGTCCTCATCTATCTCTGGGTCCTCGTCTTTGTCTTAAAGGAATTTCCTTAGTTACTAGTAATTCAAATTATAGCAAGCCCATACTCCAGACATGGGACAACTGGGAGAGGTTGACGGGATAGAAATAATGAGACAGACTGGGGGACAAAAGCTTGAGTGTGACTACGGGAACAACAGTCACTTGGAATCCTGCAATGGTTCTTTCAGCTAAGCAAAGCCAAGCTAGAAAAACCCATTAGGAAATCAAGTTTGCACAAGATTGCATAAATTTATGTCTGAATTACAAAGTGTCCCAACTTAGACATTTCAGGGTCTGTTATCAAAGAATCCTTGGAAACAACTTCCACATGTGCTGTCCTATCTTGTCAAAAAGATAGGTGCATTGATCCGACGCATTCGAACATCTCTTGTGTTATTGTGGCATATTAGGGAGTCATTCACATAAATCTGTGTTTTGTTTCTTTGAGACAGTCTCGCTTTCTCTCCCAGGCTGGAGTGCAGTGGCACAGTCTCAGCTCGCTGCAAACTGTGCCACTGTGCCATCGCTTGAATCGCTTGGGTTCAAGCGATTCTCCTGCCTCAGCCTCCTGAGTAGCTGGGATTACAAGCAGCTGCCACCACACCTGGCTAATTTTTCTGTTTTTAGTAGAGACAAGGGTTTCACCATGTTGGCCAGACTGGTCTTGAACTCCTGACCTCAAGCGATTTGCCTGCCTCAGCCTCCCAAGTGCTGGGATTACAGGGGTGAGCCACCAAGTCCAGCCTCATTCATATAAATGTTATAGAAAGACTGAATGATAGTGGCTTAAGTCTATAGGATTATGAGGGGTTTTTTCCTCATGATTTTATCATATTGACATTTTGCTTCATGGTCATAAGACAGCTGATACAGCTCCAGACTTCAGCTCTGTATTGAGGGAATAAGAAAGAGAGACTGGTAATACCATGTGCCCTCTCCTATCTGGGAAGTAGGAGCTCTTTCAGATTTCTCAGCAGAAATCAGCTTGTATATCACTGCCTATATCTGTGTCTCGTGACTAGCCCTAAACAGGCTTAGACTATGGCCCATTGTCACGTCTGGATCCATAACCACCCCAACAAAACTGCAGTTGTGTTATCAAGCAAGAACAGGGAGTGCATGGATATTGACTAGGTAAGCAACAGTGTCTGCCATGATGGTTTCATTAAGGTCTATACAACCCCACTTATTATCCAAAGTGCAGGACCTTCTTGTTGTCATGATCTGACATGTGTTTAGCAAATAGTAAAGTAGCATAGCTCCACCATCCTGTGGAGTGGAGTGGAACAGAAAGTGTTTTCTCTTCTTTAGGCTGGGCGCAGTGGCTCACACCTGTAATCCCAGCACTTTAAGAGGCTGAGGCAAGTGGATCACTTGAGGTCGGGAGTTCAAGACCAGCCTGCAACATGGCAAAACGCCGTCTCTACTAAAAATACAAAAATGAGCCAGGAGTGGTGGCAGGTGACTATAGTCCCAGCTATTCAGGAGGCTGAGGCGGGAGAATCGCTTGAAGCTGGGAGGCAGAGGTTGCAGTGAGCTGAGATCTCACCAGTGCACTCCAACCTGAGTGACAGAGTGAGACTTCAGATTAAAAGAAAAAAAAGGAAGTATTGTCTCTCCTTTAAGGATCAAGCTTTATATTCTTCCTCTTTTGAAGAACATCTACTAGATAGGATTGTGTCCAGTACAAACCTTTGGCTCTCTCTACTAGGTATATACGAACACTGAACATCTATGGAAGAGTTATCTTAAGACCCCAGGGTCAAAAGGAAGTGTAGTTTTTACTTTCATTTCCTTCTCTCTAAACATGCCTTTTCTCTAAGCAGGGAGAACATTTCCACTAACAACCCAATCCAAAAACAGCTCACGTTCCAGCTCTCCCCTCAGTCACCCCACTCCAACACACAATCCCATGAAGACAAAGCAAAAATAACACAAATACAGCAACCCAAATAACTATTAGTACCTATCTCATTAAACTTAAATGTCCCACCCAAACTACAGAATAACAAAAACTTGTAGTTAATAATCCTTTACCTTTCAGTGCTTCAGTCTGACCAAAAAGAAGAAAAAAAGTCAAAACAATCATCACTTTCCAGGATTAGAGCCAGGGCTTATCTGGGTAAGAGAACTCTCATTTTTACATAAAGAAAGACATTTGTTCTTATGACCAATTCCTGTGTCATGATCCTAGTCTGGGGTCTGTGAAGTATCTTTCACTTTGGGAATACCCTTGAAGAAGCTTTGGCTTGCACATGGCCTGCCACCAAGGCCTTGCAAAGGCTGACTTCTAATATCTGCTCACCTGTATCTTGGCCACAGTGGATGACAGTCCACTGGAACAATCCTGTCAACGTCTTCTTCCTTCTGAAGTCCAAAACTTCAGAACATGCCAACACTTACTATGAGAAGCTCATATGAAAACTCAGTGAAGATGATTATTGGTAACACCATCTTCACCCAGATGGCTGACTTGGATTGGTTTAGAGAAGATGATAGGTGTTAGGCCCTTAATTCCTTACAAACAGCAGTGAAAATGTGGTCTTCAGCTACTCAACAGGCTGCCGCTTTGACCTGGTAGGCAGAAGTCATTAGCCTATGAGCTTATTTAAGCAATTGGGATCTGCTATGTCAGACCACCCAATGAAAGAAATGTCTCATCTTTTTAAATAAAAATAAAACCCTCCAAGATTAGCACTGGAAACAAATCTCCACATGCAACAGGACACTAAGGCCACGAAGGCTGAAAGTTGCTTCCTCTTGTGATGTCTCCATAAGGACTGCTGCCACCAAGCTGACTGCCCCACCCTGGCCTCTCTGGCCCAAGGCCAAGTATATAACTCTTCTTTGAATGTCCCCTAGCACAGCTAAGACAAAGTGGAATTGCTTAACCAAGTTAAAGAAAGGAAATAATAAAATGGAACTAGACCGAGAGTGACATTAAACTAGACACATTGGAACAGACGTGGCTCCTTCCTGGCTTTCAGGCCCGGTCTTGTTCTGTCTCCCAAATGCTCCCCAAAAGAGGACACCTCAGCATCAACTTTCTCTCTATCTCCGCTCCTCAAAATGGAAGCCTCAACACCAAATCTCAGAGAGACGAAGAGGTGCCTCCCTATTTAAAGCCTAACTGTGAGTTCTTGCTGAAGACATACCTGGACCTCTAAGAGAATCATGGCCTGCTACAAAGAAGATCATGCCTGACCACAGCAATATACTTTTCTTTACTGCTTGCTTTCTCTGACATATATTCATTCATTCTCCTGCTTATTCGTTCAATTATTCAAAAACTGTTTATTCAGTATCCACTATGTTCTGGATATTGTGCTAAGGCTACAGTGGTAAAGACAACATCTCTAATCTCTTTCCTTATTTTTTTCTCTACATTTTTGTATTTTTCTTTCTTTTTTTTTTGGACAGAGTCTTTCTCTATCAGGCTGGAGTGCAGTGGCACAATCAGCCTTGACTTCCCAGGCTCAGGTGACCCTCCACCTCAGCCACCCAAGTAGCTGAGACTACAGGCATGCACCACCATGCCTGGCTAATTTTTGCATTTTTTTTAGAGATGGGGTTTCACCATGTTGCCCAGGTTGGTCTCAAACTCCTGGGCTCAATTGATCTGCCTGCCTCAGCCTCCCAAAGTGCTCGAATTACAGGCATGAGCCACCATGCCCAGCCTTCATTTTATATTTTTCAAGCTTTATTGAGTTATAATTGACAAATAAAAATTATATATATTCAAAATGTACAGTGGGATGATTTAAAATAGGTATACATTATAAAATGATTACCACATCAAATTAGTTAACACATCCATCACTACACAGAGGTGCCATTTTTGGTGTACGTGTGCGTGGTGAGCACACTTAAGATCTACTCTCCTAGCAAATTTCGAGTAAACAATATAATATTATTAACTGTAGCTGCCATATTGTACATTGGAGCCTCAGAATCTAATCTGTTCCCCTGCAGAACTTATATAAGGCTAATGAACAGATGCTTTAAAAATAAGTATGGAAGTGTCCTTATTTTTCAGAGAGACGTACTTAGATATGTATCAATGAAATGATAATGGGGGAATCGGAAGGCATATGAATTAAAGAAGTTTGATGATAAGTTGAGAATTATTGAATGTGGATGATGCGTACAGGGGAGTTCATTACTTTATTTACTTTTGCCTACGTTTAAGTTTTTCTAACATAAAAAAAGTTTTTTAAGTGTTAATATGAAGCAATAAATACTAGATGTCAAATTAATGACATAGCCATAGCCAGTGGATCCAGATTAGAACCATCAGTCCAAGCTGTCAGACCAGAGAGCATCAGCATAGAAAAGTGTGAGCCTGGGATGCTGACCACATACACGCAGGCAAGAGCCACTCATTCTGGATGATTTTACGACGGTATCCCTGTCCTGGATAAGAGTGCCCCCTTCCTTGTACCTAGAGGTAGACAATGATGGGGAGAATGGCCTGAACCTCACTTGGTCCAGCAGGCATGCATTGCTGGTTAAACCAGGAACTTCTTGTATCTGACTATCCAGCAGAACCACAAAAGGAGCAAACGTCCTTAAATGGACTAGAAAATAAGGTAAAAACTACATCTCATGTAAGTCTTTTTGCAGAAATCAATTAAAACAGGCCTTTGTCTGGACCAACACTGAAATGCTTATTATTAGGTTTGTTCTAGAATTTGTTCTTCAAATGGTTGATGCCTTGTTATTAAAAAGTTGTGCTGGTCTAATGCTTGCAGGCAAGATGTGCAGGCCCAGCAGGGACACACATTGCTTAGCCATCAGGAGCTTTCACACATTAGGAGAGGTGGGGAAGCAAGCTGAGGAAAGGGAGGTGGAAAGATAAGAACAAGTAGGTATTTGGAGCAAAATAGGAATAAGGAGCTAACACATCCGGGGCTTTGAACTACATCTGAGGCCTAGAAAAAATAGGATGAAGGCAGAGGAGCCAGACACCTGGCACTTCTATAGAAGCAAGGGGCAGGTGTGCATTAGAGCTCTGAGGAAGAGCAGGGCTATGGTACTGTAGATGAATTCAGAGCACTGAGCTTTGGACATAAAACCCTGGGTGAGAGGAAAGAGACTGGGACTGCTGTCCTCAGGGCCCTTCTGGGCTGGGGTGGCATGCACTCACAGGGACACTAAGTGTGGTGCATGGCTCACATTTGCTCCTGCCTCAAATGCTCTTCTGCCCACTACTGGCCCTCTTCACTTATCTACATCGTATTTTTCTGTAAGCCAAAAAAAAAAAATTCTAAGGCTCCCCCATCCATCTGAACAAGCCCTTCCTTTCAACCAAGGGCATTCCAAAGTTAACCTGACTAGTTCAGGCCATGATGGGAAGGCAGTGGGTCTGACATGCTTCATTATACCCTCCTCTCTTTTGGAATTCAGGAACAGCCGACCAGCATTAACATCAACACAGATCTTAAGTCTGATAAGAAACATTTACCATCTGTTCTCTCTGCAGCCTGCTACCTGGAGGCTTTGTCTGCATGATAAAACTCTGCTTATCAATGTAAGCCAGACATTTCCTTTCTATTGATTCCAAGTCTTTAGATAATAACTCTTTCAACTGATTGCCAACCAGAAAAATTTTATATCTACCTATAACCCGGTAGCCACCACCCTCCACCACAGCTTCAAGTTGTCCCATCTCGCCAGATCAAACCAAGGTACATCTTACAAGTATTGACTGATGTATTATGTCTTCCTAAAAAGTAGAAAAGCAAGCTGTACCCCTTGTACAAGCTTGTAAAGCAAGCTTATACCCAACTACCTTGGGCACACGTCATCTGCACCTCTTGAGGATATGTCAACAGGTGCTTCCTTAACTTGGCAAAATGAACTCTCCAAATTGATTGATAACTGTCTCAGATACTTTCGGATTCACACTTGCTTCAAACCATCATCCAGGGAGCCTTCCTTGACCATTCAAATTCTCAGTCATTTCTCCCACACCTCAACTCCCATAACATGTACTGCCAGCTTAATTCCTTTGGTATCTATCATTCATTACTTTATTTTATACACACACATGCACACACATATGTACTTTTTCCATCAGATTACAACATCCAAGAGAAAAGAGATTATGTCTGATTTGTTTAACATATGCTAGGAGCACTGTAGAGGAGAAACACAGAATTTGAAGTCAGAGCTCCTGGGTTTTAGTCCTAGTTCTGCATTTCACCAGAGATCTAATGCTGGACAAATAGCAAGCCACTTAACCTCTCCCAGCCTCAGTTTCCTCCTCAGATAAAGAGGTTAGAAATAACAGTACCTCCTAGACTGGGCATGGTGGCTCACTCCTGTAATCCCAGCACTTTGGGAGACTGAGGCAGGCAGATCACTTGAGGCCAAGAGTTCAAGACCAACCTGGCAAACATGACAAAACCCCCTCTCTACTAAAAGTACAAAAAAATTAGCCAGGCGTTGTGGTGGGCGCCTGTAATCCCAGCTACTCAGGAGGCTGAGGCTGGAGAATTGCTTGAACCTGGGAGGTGGAGGTTGATTAAGATTGTGCCACTGCACTCCAACCTGGGTGACGGCGTGTGACTCTGTCTCAAAAAAAAAAAAAAAGAAGAAAGAGAAAGAAGAGAAAGAAAGAAAGGAAGGAAGGAAAGAAGGAAGAGAGGAAGACTAATACCTCCTCACACTATTCTCAAGAACACCACTTTAAATAATGGATGTGGTAGCACTTTGTAAAGTGCTATTCAGATTTAGCCTAGAACTCACTCTGGAATAGTGGTTCTTTCCCCATCTTAGCAAATATATCATATCAAGCCTTCCATATTGCCTCCCTAGCAGCACCCTGAACATATCAGAAGTTCAATAAATATTTACTCCTCTTGATAATGCCAGTAACAATCACGATGCTGACAATGACTGAACGAAATGACTACTGGTGAAAATGACTTAACGGTCACCTAATGTCCAGCAAACCTGATTTCTACCTTTGAATGGACCCCTTAAACCACGTGTTTTCTCCCCCTCTCCTTTCTGACATGTGGGGTGAGGGTGGGAAGAGGCCTCCAGCCTGGCAGAGGCCCCTTTAAAAATGTACCCGGGCTCCTCCTCTGCCAACCAGGTTGCTAAAAATACTACAACAGCAAAAGCTGAAATATTTGCAGAGAAAACTGAATTTCCTGCTACCTCCACCCCCTCCACTCAAATGGGTAAAATCCTGACCTAAGAAGCCCCCAGATCAGCTCCACCAAAGGCACAGGCCTCTAACTTTCTAGCCCCCTTCTGATTATGAGTCCCTCCGTGGGCTTGAGCCGGGATGTGATGTTCAGAAGGTGCCCACTCCGAGGAGGGGAAACCACAAGTTATTGGCAAATAGATTGTCACATGCCTTGGCTTTTCTCCCTGCTCACTAGGACCAACCCTCTCCAAATCCCCTTCCATCTGTCCCAGGAAGAACCTGTATTGGACCACAGGAGCTTCCCACGAATCCATCTTTTATCCTCTCTTTCGTCTATCCCTCACCTACCCCTCTCACCTCCATGCTTCCTGCTGGTTCTATCCCACGGCACCCAACAACATGCCCCAGCTGCCTCTCTAACCTGACCCTTTCCTTCCAGAGCTCATCTAGGCCAGCAGTTCTCCTTCAGTAGCTATGGGGGCTGCACACTGTAGATGAGAAGCTTTAAAATTCGAAAAATCAAGAACGACTACGAGTCTAAGCCCATCTGGCCAGTAGGTCATACTCCAAATGTTGACCAGTGGCACCCAGGCCCTAGGCCAGGCAGGTTACCATGGAGAGTATAACTTGGCATCATTCTGCCAAAGACCAGAGCCTGCAGAGGCAGACCCAGCCATCCCTTACTGCATCTGTCCTTTCTCCTAGCTCATCTATTTGAGTATCACAGGCTGAGTCCTACCAGTCCACCTTGCTGACAAACCCCAGCCACCTAGAGGCTCAGAAGAGGGACTTTTCACTAGGGCTAGTGGATGCCCCGGCCCCACAGTGGTTAAGAGGCCCATGCTGAGCATGTCTTTGGATGTCAGTGGGTGACAACGCGTGCAGGGTGTGTGTCTCTGGGTGTGTGGGCAGTGTGTGTGTCTGCATCTGTGGGTCTGTGTGTGTGTGTAATTTCTATGAGGCCATATGTGTTGCTGCTCCTGCCACTGGTATTCGAGTTTGTGAGTATCTGTCTTCTCATCTCAGGCTCTGCCTTCCTCTCTGTGTTTTCTTCACCTCAGAGCCTTCCCATCCCCCAGGGCCAGCACTGTGGCCAGTTCTGTGTAGGCGCCCTGAGTGGGCTGTTGCTGAAATGGTTGCTTTGCGGATGGAACTGACAGTTGCCGTATTTGTTCTCCTATGGGCCCTCCAATGTTCAGAGTCACCCTCACCCCACACAAAGGTGTCCTTCAGGAAGAGGGAAGGGCTGTGTTGCCTGTGTGGGAGTTGGTGGGGGGGGGGGAGTGTTGTAAAGATACCCCCCCCTTCAGTTCTGACCAGCAGGAAGAAGGGCCCAGAGGCAGTGCAGTCTGCAGAGGGATGTTGCCTAGCAACTTGGGAGACTTTACTGCAAACTCACCAAATCCCGAATTCCTCAGCTCTAATTTGGGAAGAGAAAAGCACAGAGTCTAGGCCTGGTATCCACTGTGTCCCCTAATTTCCCCCTTTCCTCTCCTCTCTGGATTCTGGAGTTGAAGTCCAGCAGGAATTGGCACAACCTAAGGTCACAGATGTGCCCGTCATTTAGGCAAGGGCCTGAGTTCCCAGGACATCTGGCCATTTGGTGGAGGTGGGGAGATGGAGGATGTGCCAGAGACAGATTGGGGAACAGATTTTTCATTACAAAAGTGGGTGGGTCCCAAACATGCTGGGAGAGACACCCCTACACCCCAAGCCCTGGAATCCCGGCCAGCATCCAGCTCAGCCTAGGACCGCAAGCTGGCTAAACTTATCCCCACCCTGAATGGACACAGGCATTTCCCTCCCACTCATTTTTCCCTTGGCAAGCGGAGCCTCGGGCCCAAACATCTAGGTGGGAAGGAAGCATGTCACTGCCATGTGGTTCCTGGTCATGGCCAGGGGCTGGGGATGCACAGTAGACCTGTCTCAGGATCTGCTGTCCCACCCGAAGCCACAGGGCATTTCCCACCTTTGCTCCCAGCAGCAGCCATCCTTTCCTCCTTCCCTTCTCTGGGACCTTAGCTGAGAAAGACTTTCTCGTTTTCTCAGAGAAGGCCTACCCTACCCACATAACAAGCCACACTGCCAGCTCTTGTACCCTGCCGAGTTGGGGGAGGCTGACGACCACAACAGTGGCAGGCTGTCCCTCCCAGATGCTCTTTCCGTAGCTCCCCTTCCCAGCCTCTCACGAAGCCCACATCCTGCCTCATCTTGGACCCAAGAGCCAATTACTTCGAATTCTCTATACTTGGGTTTAGGGTATTTCTCTTCTTCCCAGGAGCAAGGACGAGTATGGCCAGCTTTTGTCTTATTCTGAGGCAGTAGATCAAAAGGTTAGGCCGAGTCTGGTATGAAAGGGAGGAGGATACTTCTTCCAAGTCGGTTCCCATATATAAATGCATAAAAAAATAGGTGTTGTGCATATATGATTTTGTTTGCTGCAGCTCATATAGACAGATCAATAATAGATATGTCATGCTGACAGCTTGAGTTGGGTGACTGTCCGTGTGTGTGCGTGAGCGCGCGGGTGACCACAACAGGGTGTTCACATTTACCTGAAACTGAAGGGCTGCGTAGTTATTTTTGCAGGTTGTGTCTGCAGTGTCTGTATGTTGGAAGAAGGCCTGGGAAAATCATATGTGGACATGTGGGGCTTGTGAGCTTTTGTGTGGACGCATGCCCATCGCCAGGTTGTACCAACAGGTTTCTCCGTCTGTAGCAGGAGTGATGATGAGACCTTTTTACCGCACGTCTTAGGGAGCCTTTCTTTGCGGACTGAGGGGGAGTGAAGTTAGAGGGAGCCATATTTGGGACTCCTGCTAGGTTGTGGAAGTGTGGAGGGGTGGGTGAGGGGTGCGCGGTTTTCTATAAGCGGGAGGGGGTGCTGTGCCCAGATGTGGGTGTTTGTGCCCGGGGTGTCGGGGTCCTCCTTCTGCCTACTCCGGCGTACATCTGCCTGGCAGTCTGCCGCCTAGCAAGCCAGGGGATTGCGCCCGGGAGGATGGAGTGTGTAGGAGGCTTGGATACAAGCGTGTAGGCGGAGGGGCTGGGGCAGGAGCGGGAGCGCGGCGGAGACAGCCGCGAGAGGGCGTGGTCCTCCCTCCACTTCTCCCCGCCCACCCTGCCGGAGGCTGCTCCTGATTGGCTTCCCGGCCGCGGGGCTCAGGTTACATTCGCGAGCGGAGCCGAGCGCGGGAGACCGGACCCGAGAGCTGAGCTGCAGGTTCGGCGCGGGTCGGCTGGCGGCCGACTGCCCCAGAGCCCCCACCCGGCACCACACAGACCCCACCCCCGCCCTGCGCCAGCCTTCGTCCCCGCCGAGGACCCCAGACACCAGCATGGACTGCTGCACCGTAAGTTAGAGGGCCCGGGGGAGGGGCACTTGGCGGGGTCTCCTGCGAGAGGCGCCTGAGAAAGCCCTGAAGGGCGAGTGAGGAATGGAAGTGGATGCGGAAGACCTAGGAGCAAAAAGAAAAGGGGTCCTTGCCGAGACGTGGGTGGTGGATGGTGGAAGGCGCCCGCCCGACTTGGAAGCCGTAGGAAAAATGCTCCTCAACTCGCGGGGGCGTCTGAGCGCCCATCCGCCAGGCAGCCTAGGCTGGACTGGGAGCTCGGCTAGGGCTCTGCAACAGGGGAACTGCAGGTTGGGTGACAGGAGGAACTTCCTCCCCAGTGGGACGCCGGAAACCATCGCCTGGAGACCCTGCGGCGACTCCTTTCTCCTGTCGTTTGGCCCCCAACCCGTTCCCCATCCCCTGCCGCCGCCGTCGGTGGGCGGACAGGCTGATTCTCGTGACCCTCCAACGATCGCCTAAGCTCCCTGTGCAGCGCAGGCTGGTCCATATTGGTTAGTGATGCTGGCTGCAAAGAGCCTAGTCAGGGTGGTTCTAGGGAGGGGTCGTACCGGCCCCCAAGGCCTTCTCGCTCGGAAGGGGCTGGGTGAAGTGACCGCGAGAGAGCCCTGCTGGCGAGGGAAGGAAGTGTCTGCAATTTGTCAGCGCCCACGCGGAAACCGGGGTACTGCGAGTGCCCAGCGCCCGAGAGGGTTGCTGTTAAGGTGACTCGGTATGAAAGCGCCTGGCACAGGCCCTGGCTCCTGCCTCACTGGAAGAGTACAGTGATCATACGTATATGAAATTTATTTGTTTGCGTATTTCTTTTTTGCCTCTGCACTCGGAGAAAGACTATTCCAAAGTCCTTGTATTTTCAGTCATTCAGCCAACCAGCTAATAATACACGAGGTTACTGACTTTGCCACCTTATGGCACAGTAAAGGAAAAAAAAGTGAGCTTTGGAAGGAAAGGATAGCCCAGTACTATAATAGATGAGACTTTCCCATGTCAGGGTACAAAGAGGCAGAGAAAACTTAGGGGCAAGTGGTGGTTGCTGCGATTTTAACTCCTATTAGTTTCAATAATAGTTGGCAGTTTGTGAATGCCTGCCCTGTAGTCAGCACTTTCTATTGAATCATCGCAACAACGCTGTGAGGTAGGTATTATTTCACAGATACGCCAACTGAGGTTTAGAAAGTTCGATTTTTCCAAGGAAGCATGACTCCTAAGTGTGGAGGCAGGATTCAAACATAGCCCTGTCTTCTTCGAAGAGCTGTGCTTTAACCTCTCCTCTAAATATTTACTGATTCTAAAAGTAATCTGCTCATAATAGAAAACATAAAAACTAGAGAAAAGTATGAAAAAGAAATATGTCAGTCACCTACCGTCCCACCCCCTGAAGAACACCCCAATAACATATCTCCTTCCAGCCTTTTCCCTCTGCTTGTTATTCTACAGGAAGCAATTTTTTGGTTGTGAAGGGAGAGATGGGCTCCTTATGGAGGTTCCTGGGCTCCACTGAGGAAGAGCCCCTCCTCCCAGCAGTGTTGTGTAAAGTAGAGAAGATAAATGGATGGTGGGTTCTGGGAAATGAGCTGGGGGGAGGGGAGAGGTGAGGATGAGAGGGGAGTGTTGCTGGGAAAGGGGAAGTGGGAGACATGGTCACTGGAAAGAGGTGAGTAAACAAAGAATCCAAGAGGCCAGGGAAGGAATGGAATTGGTCTCCTCTGTGTCTGCAGTAGTAATTAGAGTAGGATGTGGGGGTCCCTTCCTGGAACTATTGCTCTTGAGTGCCCAGGGAACCATACTGAAGGATTAGTAGACATGGTTCGAGTCAGTGTCCCTTAAAAAAGGAAAGGCTACCCACCCAAAAGGTAAAGAAGCAGCAGATACACAATTATCTCCATGGCCCAGGGCCTGGGGCACCTCCTCCAGTGCACCCTGTCCGAAGGAGCCTTCCCAAGTCATGCCCTGTCCTAGAGATCTGCAGGGCTTAGGGCTGAGCAAGAGAGAGCATCAATATCAGACTGTGCAGGAGGATAGGAAGAAGAAGAAAGGGTGACGGATGGAGGGTTGGGGAAGGGCAGGGCTGGGGGTGGGCATTTTCTTCCCCTTTCTGTGGAGGGCGGGACTCAGTGCTGGGAGGGAGCTGAGATGTGTAGGAAGAACAGCATACCTCTAGGGGGCTAGAGGCAGGTCCCTCCTCTTCTTTCATTCTGGAGCTCTCCTCACTGACCGCATCACCTGGTGTTTGGGAAGAATCTAGTCCTGCCTTATTCTCATTTCTCCTTGGTACAGAGGCTCAAATAGAAATGAGGAAGAAGAAAACAGATCTGCCTATTTTTTTTAAGAGACAGAGGAATGGTTTTTTATTCCTGTTGATTCAAATATTGCAGTTGCTGATTTACATAGCCATATATATGACTTTCCCTGCATTCACTGCGCATGAAAAAGCACATGAAAGAAACATTTTTTTTTTTTGATCCTACTCATTTCTTTTGCTTAGTCTAGTTGGCTTGGCCCTGCTGAATTCATAGAAATAATTACCTGCCCTGAGGCAATGGCTAGCAGCAGAGGCTACTGAATCGATCACTTCACTATTTGTCAACTGAGTGACCTTAGGTAAGTTACAAAATGTCTCGGAGGCTGTTTCCTGACTTCTCAAAATGGGGATTAAATGAGGTAATATGTACAAAGCACTTAGTACAGGGCCTGACATACAACAAGCAGCAAGCAGGGGAAATCCTTAAAGCTATTCGGATTTGGGAGCTGAAGGAGACTTTATTCATTAGTTGTGGCTGAAGAAAATGAGACTCTCAGAAATGTGCCCAGTTGGGACTAGAAGCCTTGGCTCCTGCTTTGCTGACCAGGGCCCCTTCCATCTCCTCCTCCCTCCCAGAAGTCCCTAGTTCCTATGGAACTCTCAGGCACACACCAACAACTGTAGCTTTGAAAGGCACCAGCCAGACACCATGACCAATGAACCTCTTCCCAGGTCCTTTTAATCCCCTTCCTCTTCCACCTGTGGACTGGCAACCTGGCAGCTCTGTCCTGAAAATTCAGCTGAAGGAGAGGGAGCTGGTTCTGGGGGGGAACATGGAGTGTCGGGGGTGGCTTTGCCTGCTATTCCAGGTTTGCATTCTGGATCCAGCTGGGGCGGGTGGTGACAGCAGGTCGGGTCTAGCGTGGTTGGAGGCAGATATCCCTTCCTCCACTCAACCTTCCCACTCCTCCACAGCTGTGAGGCCAAGGAGGAGAGGTAGGTCAGGAATGCTTTTTCATGGTTGTCACCCTCTTTTGAGAAGAAGCCTTACTGTTCCCTGAGGATATCCCAAGAAAGACTTGAGCTCTAAGAATAAAACATTCCAAAGGAGTCTTATCTGAGCATTCTAGACCTGTGTTGGGCCCCTCCACAACCATACCTGCCTTTTTTAACTTTTTTTTTTTGGCTCTTCTACCAAAATGTAACTCCTTTACCTGTGTTTAAATCGACTGTGGGCATCTTGAGCACAAATGGAAGAATGTGAAGCCCAGGAAATGAGGCTAACCTGGGGAAACACGGCGAGGGGAGCCATTTTTAAGCCAGGGCTTGGGCATCTGGAGTTTAAGCTTGTGCCCCTGGAGCAGAATCTGGCTAGGACAGTGATCACTGAAGCCTTGCTCATATCCTGTCCACTTCTATGAACTGGATGGATGATGGCAGGGAGAGCGAATGTGCAGAACTGAATTACCATTATTATGTGAAACCTTGGTCATCTAGTGTCCTAGAAGAAAAAGATAGTCAAAGCAGTGGAAGACCTCATGAAAAAAAAAAAAAAAAAAAAGAAGAAGAAGGAGGCAAATTCCTAGAAGCCAGAGAGCCAGATCAAAGGAGACATGTCCTTCCAACTTCATAGTAACCATCCCCATCCTGACCCACACTAATACTGCAAGTAATGTTAAGCAACAAAGGGGTTCAGAGGCTGAATTCCTCTCCATTCCGTAGCCTTTCTTCTGCAATCTATACCATCCATCCCCCAACCCCTTCTACTTTCAGCCAGGGCAGGCTCTCAGAGAAACAGAAACCTAGTTTGAAGCATAGAGGTGGGCCTAATTATTAGTAGGCTGAACCATATGAAATTGTTATTATATGACCACTTTTGGCCTGCAAAAACAACTATTTCACATTAACTTAATGTTATCTTTAAGACAATCATAAGAACTACCATTTATTGAGCAGCTAGGTTGTGCAAGAGATTTTATGCATACCATGCTGTTTATTCTTCCCCACAACCCATAGAGGTGGATAATATTATCCTGATATTTTAGAGGAAGGAGCTGAGATAGGAAAAGATGAGATAACTTGCCGAAGGCCACGTACCTATAGCAAATGGTAGACCTTGGTTGGTTGACTGGGCTGCATTTGCT
The DNA here is from genome assembly GCF_002776525.5 of Piliocolobus tephrosceles. NCBI lineage: Eukaryota > Metazoa > Chordata > Mammalia > Primates > Cercopithecidae > Piliocolobus > Piliocolobus tephrosceles. Next base: position 113,966,536 of record NC_045446.1, read on the forward strand.
TGTCCTAAAAAGTAGGGGTAAAAATATATTCTGGACTCTGAAATACAAAGGTTTGAATCTTGGGTCCACTGGTAACTGTCTGTATGACCCAGGTAGGTTTTTAAACAGTTTAATCATTAGTTTTATTAGGGGTAATCATAAAGAGGTACGTAATAGCTTTATTTTGAGGGACTAAATAAAATAATGCCTGTAAAACACTGTTATTGCACCTGGAACAAGATAAGTGCTTAAGTGGTAGTTATCACCAGAATTCCTTTCTTCCTCAGAAGCACACCCTGGGAAGGGCTTCTTGCTCCTGCTGCTCTTTTCCTTTCCTTTCCTTTCCTTTTCTCTTTTTTTTTTTTTTTTTTTTTTCTTGGAGTGAAGACTTTTCTCTATCACTTCATCCAAATCATCTGCTATCTCCTGTGTCTGAGTTCATCCTTGGGCAGTGGAAAATCAAAAGTCAATAGGAAAACAACCTCTGGGCCTCTAGTCTTAGGTCGGGGGAGGCCGACTCACTGACCAGTATCCCCAACTTCTCCCTAATTCCAGCTGTGAGATTCCTGCATTTCTACTGGGGAGAGGGCTGGCGGACTGAGGCTTCTCCACCCTCTCCACGGAAAACCCTGGACTCAGACTGGGTCCTTCTGAGCTGGAGTTACCCTCTGAGAGCAGGGGGACAGGCGGCCACTCCAGGAGTGCCTGCCGCTGTTTTCCTTGCCCCTCCAAACCACCCTCCAATCAGCTCTGCAGACCCCTAACTCGGTGCTGGTGATGGGCCTGGCTCTTCCGCACCCAGTCCTGCCTGCACTTCTCTTTCCTGAATTAAGACACAACTGTCCACCTGGCTCTGAACCTTCTTCGCCTGTCGCTGCCCATGCCCCAGTGCGTGTCCCTGCCATAGCCCTGCTCCAGGCTCCACACCCCTCTCTGCCCCTCCCACCCGCGTATCGCCATAGTCCCAGTCCCTCAGGGCTCTTCCTACCCCACTCCCGCGGATCAAGACACAGTGACCCCACAAGAACCCTCCTGCTCCGCCCCCAGGAGAACGCCTGCTCCAAGCCGGACGACGACATTCTAGACATCCCGCTGGACGATCCCGGCGCCAACGCGGCCGCCGCCAAAATCCAGGCGAGTTTTCGGGGCCACATGGCTCGGAAGAAGATAAAGAGCGGAGAGCGCGGCCGGAAGGGCCCGGGCCCTGGGGGGCCTGGCGGAGCTGGGGTGGCCCGGGGAGGCGCGGGCGGCGGCCCCAGCGGAGACTAGGCCAGGTGAGGCGGGCGGCGCGCCGGCAGGCTGACAGCTGCCCTTCCCAGCCCTCCCCAGAAGGAGCAGGGGGAGAATAAGGGCGGGCTGGGGGTGCAGGAGGCATGGAGGGAGCCAAGGGTTGGGGGACAGAAATCCGAGATGGGAGGTGGGTGGGTGGTTAGAGGCTGAGGGTTGGGCGGATTCCAGGAGCTCACCTGTTTCTCCCCCTGTATCCTCCTTTCTGCCCCGCCCTGGACCGAAGAAGAACTGAGCATTTTCAAAGGTAATGAACACGGCCCCTAGGCGGCGGGGTGGGACGCATGAGTAGGAGAAAAGGATCGAATCTCAAGCCCTTTCCTCTGCCCGTCCTCAGCCCTCCCAGCCGGGGAAAATGCACCCTGCCCCTGCAGGTTTTCTGATACATCCAGACCCCTGAGGCTGCGACGGGGACATACATATGCAAAACCACCCCATTTGGCTGCACAAGCCCGGCCGAGGGGCAGAAATACAACGCGGCTCGCACACGTACCTGCCTCGGGGCTCATTTCAGCGCTTTGACTCGGGGTGGGGGGTTCTGGGTGACTGAGGCCCCCTGGCACTCCCCGCCCAAAGAATCCTGGTACTGAAAGGGGGAAAGGAGGCGGAAGAGGAAGTGGCGGGAGAGGGCAGGTTCTCAGACCTTTTCTCTCCTCAGTTCCCGAGGAGAGATGGATGCCGCGTTCCCTTCGCAGCGACGAGACTTCCCTGCCGTGTTCGTGACCCCCTCCTGCCCAGCAACCTGCCAGCTACAGGAGCCCCCTGCGTCCCAGAGACTCCCTCACCCAGGCAGGCTCCGTCGCGGAGTCGCTGAGTCCGTGCCCTTTTAGTTAGTTCTGCAGTCTAGTATGGTCCCCATTTGCCCTTCCACTCCACCCCACCCTAAACCATGCGTTCCCAAATCTTCCTTCTTTTGCTTCTCGCCCACCTCTTCCCGCACCCAGCATGCAGCTCTGCCTCCGCAGCCTCAGTGCGCTTTCCTGCGCGCACTGCGGAGGGCGCCCTAAGCGTCACCCAAGTACACTCACTTAAAGAAAAAACAAGTTCTTTCGTTCTGTGCGCAGCTAAAAGGGGCGCCCTACGTCTCCCTGCCACTCCTGCCCCAGCCTAGCCTCAGGACTTTGGATCTGGGGTGAGATGAAGGGAAAGTGTTTTTATGGTTTCGGACGCCCCTTGCTCTGACCGGAAGAGAAGTCCCTAGCCCACACCTGCCTGTCACGTTCCCTCCCCTTTCCCCAGCGCACTGTTGAGGGAAGCCTCTCCAGCTCTCTTGTTTATGCAAACGCCGAGCGCCTGGGAGGCTCGGTAGGAGGAGTCTTCCACGGCCCCGCCCCGCCCCTGTCGGCCCCGCCCCTCCCCCTCCCCGCCGGGCTCCTGGGGCTGTGGCCGAAAGGTTTTTAATCTCCGTGTGTGCATGTGACTGTGCTGGGTTGGAATGTGAACAATAAAGAGGAATGTCCAAGTGTTCAGAGGGTGCCGGGGGAGGGAGTTTGGGTGCACAAGGCCTCCGCTTGGAACTTGAACAAGTCTCTTTGGGCCAAACCAAAAATCGGGAGCTGGTGGTGTGAAGTGGAGAGGCACCTAGGTTGAAACCTACCCCTTTGACCCAACCAAACTTCCTGCCTACCTTTTCTCGGACTTCAGGCCCATTCCTTCTCTTACTGTTAATACTCTTTGAGCCGCCTGGAGGAATTCGCCATACCAGCAGAAAGAAGGAGACAGTATGGTACCCATAGACTTTAATTATTGATTTTCCCCCTCACCGCCCTCCCAGGGATCGGGAGAAGTCACACAATCATAGGGAGCTTGGACTTGGTGGTTGTCACGGTGCTGGCAGACGAGGGTCTCTCCAGGAACCCCTTGCTAGAATCAGCCCTCATAGAAGTGTGCTCAGAGATCCCAGGAGCAATGGCATCCTCCCTGATGGGTATAGGCAAGTTCTTAGTGAAGAGTAGAATCCTCCTGCAGAGGAGGGCCACCCTCTAACCTGGGGACTTTAAAATTTCACTGTGCTTGAGAATAATCTGTGGAACTTTGGTTAAAATGAAGTTTCTGGGCCTCATCACTCCCTAACACACAACTCTAGGAAGGCTAGGAGTGGCCTGAATCTGAATGTGTAACTAGTTCCCGGTGATTTCTGTCCAGGTAATCTGAGGACTCCACCTGGAGAAATATTGCTCTGATCTCTATTCTAGACCCTGACTGGCAGCTAAAGTGGATGACAGAGGCAGCTTCTCCTCCCCTTTCCTGATTTCCTCCACAGAAGAACTGAACTCAGCTGACTGCTCAGGACAAATTCAGCTCCCGGCATCTACAAGCCACTACTACTCCCAGGTGGTTCAGAACAGAAAAGTAAACTTTGTTAAATATGAGGAGGGGCAGGGCAGTCCTGCAAACTGAGCTTCCCTGCCACAGCTTTTACCAGCCACTCCACCCTGTACTGCTTGCCTGCACCCTCAAATACACAGGTTATACTGCTGCCACCAGCAAATCCCAGGGCCGAACAACACCTCTTACCCCTAAACACACTGAACGATGTTGGAGTTTGAGGACTGCAGGCACCTGCTTTTAACCCAAGCCCCTTCCTCCCTCCTTGCACCATCCCCCAGCCCTCCTGCTCACCGAAGGTCACTACCCCCATATGTCTCCTTGGGCTTCTTCCCCCTCTCTTTGTGGAACCTGATCAGACAGAACGCAGCAACTGACAGCAGCAGCATGACCAGGAGCACCCCAATCAGAGCTCCGGCCACTCGGCCTTGGGAGGGTTCTAAGGAGATACAGGACCTTCAGAGTTGCAGGCTTTCCTTGGCCCACCAGCTGACAGTTTCCCCAACACAAGGCTGCTGGCCTGGCCTCCACCCAGCATCCCTACCGGTCACAGAGAGGGTCAGCTCACAGGATGCACTGCCCATCTGGTTGGTGGCCACACAGCGGTAGGTGCCCGAGGAGGTCAGGGAGAGGTTGGTGAGAATGAGCTGGCCAGACACCTCATCTAGAGGATGAAGAGGAAGTGTTCCACGGCCCATTCAACTCAGTGAGCACCTCTATGAGGACAGCACATTTCATGTCATCCTTACAACAATCCTGTCAGGGAGGAACTAATTTTTTTTTTATTGGTGGGGAAACCAGTTCAGAAAAAGGAAGTAGTATATCTGAGGAGACCCAGAGAGGAATTCCAAAGCTGCTACAACTTACCTGTTCTTTCCACCCTACATAGCTGCCTTTTTGGGAGGAGGAGGACTGTACACTCAGGAAGGATTCAGAAACTGGCAATGGAGTCAGGGTGGGGTGCTTACTAGCTGATGTCAGGTTCCTGGTTTGGGGTAAAAGGCTTGATTGCTAGAAACTGCATCCTGTAGGGTGGCTCTAAGCGGACACAAATGCTTTTCTAAACTGTTTACCTTTGCCTGAGAAGGCAAAGCACATACCAGGAGGTGATCTGGGGGTGGGTCATTCATTTCTGGATTGATAAAGGAGTTTGCTGGGGCTGGAGAGAACAACTGAATGCAGGAAGAGGAAGCTGAGAAACTAAGGCTCCTCCAAAGAAACTGGTTAAAAGACTCAAGACAGTCCGTGCTACTCGGCCTCAGTTTCCTCTCTAGGAAGTTTGGAAGTGATCCATGACCCTTAGGAAACCTAAAAGAAATCTCCCCAAGGCAGATGGGTGGGCATCAACAGAATGCTCCCTGCCCTCTACTTTCTTCCAGGATATCAGTAATATATTCAGCTTGAGAAATACACCCAGGATCACCCAGCCACACACTGTGCAGGAAGACAGGCAGGAGGGAATAATACAGGAAGCCAAGGAAGAGGCAGATTTGCCCAGGTCTCCAGTCCCCTCTTCCTGATGCCCTGGGCCCTTACCTTGAACCATGCTGCCAGGAGAAGGTGTAGGAAAAGATCCAAGACGCACCCAGTTGTACACTGGCTTAGGAGCCCCCTCGGAAGAGCTGCACCTCAGTGCAGTAGAGCCTCCCACAGAGGTCCGTCCACTCTGACTGCATAAGGGATTACTGGGGGGAACTGCAAAAAACAGAAAGTTCCTCAGCAATCTTCCAACCCCACTCCCAGCTTCATTAGGTGCTACATTCTCTACTTCAATACCCCTATCAAACAGTGGTCCTCTTGTGTCCACACACCACTGCATCCCCAGGAACTGAGAGATTTCCACTATTGGAAATTCTGATTGTTAGAGAAAACTGTTCCTCATGTTGAGCCAAAATGTGTGTTAACATAATATCCACCCATTGGTTTCAGTTCCTGCCCTTTGGGCCCACAAAGAGAAATTAAAATCTCTCCTCCACATGACAGCCCTTCAGATAGTTGAATCCAGCAGTCACACACCCATCCTAGGCCTTCTCTTTTCCATCTAAACACTGCCAGCCTCTTTGATAGTTTTTGTGGTTGCTCATCTCTGAACAGGTCTAGTTTGGGGTGAGACAGAAGCTCTGAGCACAAAGTTGCTGCTTAGTAATATCGGCCCTTGTTCCTTTGATGGCCACTCCCCTTCTCTGCCACTGACCTTGGGAGGGACAGAATCCAACTACCAGTGAGAGGCTGCCCCATGATGGAGCTTCTGGGAGCAGACTCAGATCCCCACGTATGGGAAGGGCTTTCTCTCCCACACTCTGTTATTAGGCTCTGATGGAGGAGATGCTCTCAGTGGAGGGTGGAATTGGAGTATGACCATCTGGATTAGAAGACTGAAAGAGAGAGTATTTTCGCTTGGGGCCCCCAGTGCAGTTGTGTGCTTGGGCCAAAAGTCAGAAACCGGAGATGTAGCAGGACCAGTGCAAACCCCCCAAGTGTGTGAAAGAGTATGTGGCTCGTGGATCCCCTGCCTACCTTACCCAGCACAGTAAGGTTGATTAGCCCCAACCCATTGGTGTAGAAATCTGGTGGGTTGTTGACTTGGCAGAGGTAGGTTCCCGTATCTGATGGGTGGGCGTCAGTCAGTTTCAGTGTGGCCACCCCCGCTGTGGGGGGGTTCTGAAGCAGGCTGACCCGCTTTGACTTAGAACCAGTTGGATATAGTTGACCATTGGTGAAGTACAGGATCTGGGGAGAGGCAGAAGACACACATATGTGCCTTTTTCTGCCTGGCATCAACTCTACAGTCCTTCCTCATCAAAGTGGGTATAAGAGGCCCCTGACTTACATCAGCCAGGGAGCTGACACCCTGTAGCTGGAACCTCAAAGGTCTCTCTGTTCCCAAACACCACCCCCTTTTAAGTGCTAAATGAACCTGATCCATTGGTCTCTCTCTCTGTCTTTCTCTCTCTCTCCCCGTCTGTCTCTCTAAGAGAGAGGCAGCATATTATCTTAGTATCAGTCGCAACACCTTAGTGTCAATGGATACACTAAGGCAGGGGAGTTGGAAATAGGATCTATGGGAGAGGAAAGGAAGATATAGGGTCAGGCAGACTGCAGCTCTGAAAAGATCTTGGGAGAGCCCGCTTACCTTTTCATCCAAGTATACTGATCCCCAAAGGCCCCCTCCCGATCCCATGCCCTCTTCCTGGGCTCCTGTCCCTACAGGCAAACCCAGCTTCATGCAGTTGCTCATAGCTCACTGGATGGGACTCAGAGATGGGCTTCCCAGGCTGCACAAAGCTCCACTCCAGGGCGAAGCTGTCTCCCACCGACGTGCTGTAGGTGCAGGTCAGCTGGGCTGTCTTCCCCAGGGGCGTGCTCAGCGGCTCCGTGGGTACCTTCACCTCCACGGCCAGCCCTGGGGCCGGGGACCAGAGGGAGGTAGGAACCCAAATTCCAGTGATCTGGAGGGTCGGGCCCACCTCCGGGCATCTACATTGGAAGCTGGGGGCTCCCTCCCCAGAGCACAATGCTCTCCCCTCAATCCAACCCCTCCCTTCCCAAAACCTGAGGTTTCCGGGAGGGGCCGGGTCTTTGTGGGTAAAAGAGCCGGAACCGGGCCAGGTAAGACGGCGTGTGTGTTTAGCAGAGAAAGGAAAACACTAACCCTGCGGTGGGGTGGTTCAGGCCTGTGCCGCGGAGAGGCCGAACTCGCCCGCCGGCCTGGGGGCTTCTCTCCTCTCCACTCCGGGCCTTCGACACCCCCTCCCCGGCCTCACCCCAGGTGCCTTAGGGCCCCTGAGGCCCACGGCGGCCTCATCTGGCCGGGCGGGGACAGAGTGGGTCCCAAGGAGCCCGGGAAGCCAGGCCTGTGCCCCCCAGTTCTCGCGGTGGTCCCGCCTGGCCCCTCCTCACCACTCAGGCACAGGAAGCCTAGCAGGGCCCCGCAGAGAAAGGGCCCCGGGAGCTCGGCCATGGCCGCGTCCATCCGTCCTGTCCTGCTCCTGCCAGGTGGACGATCAAGGTCGGTCTGGGTGTCGGGGAGGGAAGGGAGCACCCAAGGGTAGCCGCCCGGGCTGGGCAGGAGCAAGACTGGTATCTCAGAGCAAACAGGGGAGAGGCCGGCACCGCAGGTTAAAAAACAAAACAAACGAAAAAAAAAGTGGGCCTCCCTCCTCTCCTCCAGCCCCAATTCTGCAGTCTCTGTCCCTGCTCCCTCCGTCCTTCCTCTCCTCCCCGAAGTCTGAAGCTGTCAGGCCTTGGGAAAAGGGCTGGGCTTGGTGTGGGCCTTCTGCAGAGAGGGGCTCAGCACTGGAGCTCAGGGAGGAAAGCTGCCTTTGGAAGGTGTCCTCATACCCCAGAGCTGGCAAGTGGGGTCCCCACCTCGGAGCCTCACTATCAGTGTGAGCCCCAGGCCGCATACCCTTTCTGTCCACGCCCCTTTTCATTTCACCACTTACTGAGGTAGGAGTCTGTAGAAATGAGCACCTCTCCATTTCCACAGCCACTCCATTTTAGGGGCAGAGAAACTGAGACCTAAAGGGGACCCCACCCTTGGTAGGAAAAAACATGGCAGAATTTGGACACAGACCTGCACCCCATACTATGCCGAGCTCTCCCTCACTAACAACAGAGATCTCTTCCAGATGGGCAAGAAGTGTTTTTGTTAAGAATTCCGTGGTGTGGGAGAGGAGCCCTCCTGAGCTTCCTCTCCCTGTCCCTGAAGAGGAAGCAGATGAGGTACACACACCCCCTAGCCGGGAGCACTCAAGCTCCAGCAGAAAGCTACCAGCTCCATCCCTCTGCTGTTCAGAGCAGCTCAGAGTCTCCTCCTCTTCTCCACCTGACAAACAAGGACCCTTCTAAACTAGAAGAGCTGCTCTGAGCCTGTGGGGAGAAGCCCTCCTGGGTGCACAGCTTGGGAAGGGGTCCACTTTGCATGCTCCTGAAGCTTAATTTCTAGAATTCTTAGTGTGAAAAGGCAACTTGTTTCTTATCCCATACATACATTATGTGTCTTTATTGAAATTTGCAAATGAAAACAACACATATTTCATGTTAGTTTTAAACATACATTCCCTATCCTCTACCCCAGTAAAACCTAACCAAGCCAGCCTGACAGGTTATATCAATACAGGGAGCTGGAGTGGGAGCAAAGGGTGGTGTTAGATAGGGGTGGGGTACAGATCAAGGGGGCCCGGGACTCAGTGACTGGAAGTCTCTGCCACTCACTCTTGGTGAGTAGTTAATTTCAGCAGCTGGCTTCACAGGCAGGAGTCAGGGATGGGTGGAGGCTCCTCCCAATTCCAGATCCACTTCCTCTTCTTCTATCTCCTGGACACTTAGGTCTTACTGAGACAGTTTTCCCACAGTAAAGAGGTGGGGGCAGAGTACTAAGGGTCTGGAGTGTGATTACTCTCCCATGACTCAGGCCTCTGTGCTAGAGGTGACCCCTATAGGAAGGAGAGACTCCAAATCCTTTAGCCAATGAGTGGCGGGGTCATCACACCAGAGAGCCAGCTTGACTCTGGGCGGGCACCATCACAGGCACAGCACCCATGCGGCTCAAGCCAGAGGAAGAAACCCCACCGGGGATGGGAGATACTGGTTGAGGGTTGGCCCCGTCTGTTGTGGGCAGTCTTGGTGAGGGCAGGGCCTGGCTGGAGAGACTGGGTGTGGGGGTCAATGCACCAGGCCTGGGAGGGCCGTGGGGTGGCCGGAGGGCTCGTGCGGAGGTGACAGAGGAAAGGGTCCCATTCTTGGAGATTGTGTCTGAGCTCTTGGGCCAGGGCAGGGTCCGGGGAGCAATGGCATCCTCCCTAGTCATCAAAGAAATAACAAGAGGTCAGAAGTGGGAGGGGGAAGGAGGAGAGAGTTTCTACATGCTTGGTCTTATATGCCACCTCTCCCTGCACACTTCAATACTCCTTTCCCTCTCCCTTAAAATCTGCCCATAGGAATCATGTTTCAGCCACTGACCCCATTCCAATAGATGAGACGGGCCTGAATTCCTAGACTCTGTGAGGAGAGCAGGGAGAGCCCCCACTGCAGCAGAGACCAGGGACACTTACTTGATATCATTGGCTGGCTCCTCCAGGGCCTTGCCCCGGCGGTGGTACAAAAGGACCAGCCCAGCCAGCAACCCCAGTCCAACCAGGGTACCCCCAAAAGCTCCAGCAACCACCACAGCTCCAGGCCCTGGAAAAGGCGTCGTGTTAGAGGGGGACACCCAGCTGAGGGGTTCCCACCCCTCTCCAATCCCACTCCCCCTACCCCGTCTGCCACCATACACATTCCCTCTTTTTCCCTGTCAAGGAGAGGGGTGGCTGTTGAGCAGGAAATGACCAGTCACTGACCAACCATTTGTACAAACATTTGATCAGGGCAAGCTCCATGCCCTTTACAATGAGGCCTCAGCAGACAGGCCTCCTCCCCACTTGCAACCCCTCCCCCACCAGTGACCACTCTTCTTAGCCACACTTACCCCTCACTGACCTGTGCTCACTTCCAGGGTCACATTACACTGGGCAGTGCCCACCTCATTGTGGGCCTTGCAGACATAGACTCCAGCCATGGAAGAGGAAAGGTTCGTGAGACTTAAAGACCCACGGATGACATCTGTGGACACAATTTAGCCATCAGTCCAGGGACCCTCTTTCCCATTAAAAAAAATATACATATATTTTCCCTCCTCTGGAATGTCCCCTTTGACACTCTGGGAGTCATGGCTTGTCTATTCCCTGATTGGGGGAGAGGTGTGACAGCTAGGCTCAGCTCCTCGCTGCAGACTGGCTAGTGCAATAACCTCCATTCCCACTCCTCAGTCAGAGCCCCCAGTGGATATCTGACAGGAGGCCGCAGAGAAAGTGATGCAAAGAGCAACCAAAGCACCATTTTACTTTTATTTCGGCAAGACAGCGTGATGAGAGAGAAAGAACACTGGGGTAGGAACTGGTAAACATGGGTTCCAGAACAGGCCATGTGACTGACTGTAAGCAAGGTAGTTGATATCTGAGGGTCTCCATCTCTTCATCTGCAAAATGGGGACAATATGACCTACCTAATGGTGTTGAAAGGACAATATGAACTAATCACAGTGAATGTTTATTGGCTGCTGACTCTGTGCCAAAGACTACTCTAGATTCTCTATGTGTACGCACTTACCACAATTTCCCAACAAACTTGTGAGGTAATAAAGATTATTTTTTAAAAAGAAAAAGCTACTGTTATAAAAATGGTCATGTGAAAAGTAGAAACAGAGGCAAAATGAAAATCCACATTTCCACAACCTAGATCCAACAGTTGCTAACTTTTTGCCATATTTATTTGATTTCTTTCTTTTACTTAGACATTTTAAAGTAAACACTTCAGCATAAATCTCCAAAAAAGAAGTACGCTGTCCCATATAACCACAATAGCATTGCCATGCCTAGGAAATTAATAAAATAACTATCTAAAATCATCGAATACTTCATATTAAAAATGTTTCAGTTATCCCTAAAATATTTTTTTATAACTGGTGTGTTCAAGTCACACTAATGAGTTCAAGCTGATGCGTGTAAAATCCGCATTTTACAAATTTGGGAATGAAGGCACCGAGTCACACTGCTAGTCACCAGAAGAGCTGGAATTTGAACACAGAGACTCCAGCTATGGAGCCCCTTTCTTGACAGTATACGCAGTGAATGCACCTAACACAATACCTGCCCTGGCAGGGCATCCTTCTCTGCCCCCATCCTCCCCACATCCTCCTCCTCCTCCCCAGTGCTTGTCAGCATTGGCTCCCCTTTTCACCCCAGTCCCTGTGGTACCTCCCATCTTTCCCCTTCCCCAGCCACAGTCTCGGCTGTTTCCAGAAGTGTCCTCACCTAACACTGGTGCAAAGAAAGTCTGGAAGGATGGAAGCTGCCGATCCCACTGGTATTGGACAGCGGGCTTACTCCTTGGAGACTGGCAACTCAGGGTCACGTTGGCCCCCACACGGGGCACACCCTGGAGACGGCAGGATGGAGGAGCTGGAGGAACTGGGTAGGGGGAGACAGATTAAAACCACAACCAGGAGACCCGCAGGTCCTCTCCCTCTGCCCTGCACCCTTCTGTCACTTCATTTGTCCCTCCCCCAACTCTTGCCCTATAGGAGACAGACTCACCAGACCTCCCAGTGCGGGTGGGGAGGGGTCCGGAAGTCTGTGCTTCTCACTCACCCAGCACATTGAGTTCTAAGGTTTTGATGCTATGGCCGCTAGGGTTGCCTTTTTTGTCTTGCACATTCACGGAACAGCTGTAGGGGCCAGAGTCTTTCTCCTGGAGACCCTCCAGTCGCAGGGACAGGTTTCGGGAGGGCATGGAGTAGACCAAGGATACTCCAGGTTTGCTTGTTGTGACCCCATTGATGTAGGACAACACCTGGTGTGGGGCATAATACATCCCTACCATTACTACATGTGTATACTGTGCCTACAGGCTCAGCCAATCTCCCTCCCCCAACTGGCATTCTCCACATGCCCCTCACATGCACCCATTCTTCTAACCTGAACCAGCTCCCCATTCACCTTTTGTCCCTCGCCCCTCTCACTACCCCGTCCTCTTCACCAGAACAGTTCTTGGTTCCCGTGTATTGTCTCATCTCCGAATTGCGGTGTTTAGAAAGGTGACATAATAGTGGGAGGAGGGACAATGTAAATAGGAGGTATGTATGCATGCAACTCGGACTGCTGCGGTGGATCCAGGTTTGTAAGACCTGAAACTTACACAACGGGGGGAGGCATCTTCGAGGAAAAAAATATTTAAAATATATTTTAAAAGTATCAAATGAGGCTGGGCACATTGGCTCATGCCTGTGAGCACTTTGGGAGGCCGAGGCAGGTGGATTGCTTGAGTCCAAGAGTTCAAGACCAGCCTGGGCAATACGGTGAAACAGTCTCTACAAAAAATACAAAAATTAGCCTAGCATGGTGACCTGTGCTTGTAGTCCCAGTTACTCAGGGGGCTGAGGTGGAAGGATTACTTGAGCAGGAGCGGTAGAGGCTGTAGTGAGCCAAGACTGCACCATTGCACTCCAGCCTGGGCAACAGAATGAGACCCGTGTCTCAAAAAATCCAAATGACTTCCTTGAACACAGTTTTCAGGGGTTCTGAACATTGTTTCGTTCTCTTCTGGGTAAACCTGTATTTGGATGTAAACCTGGTGTCAAGACAGATGGGCGGGAGACTGTGAGAGGAGATGGTCTCTTGGTTCTTGAGGTGATATAAAGGGGGGCAAGGTGACAGATGAGAATCATTTGGAAAGAGAAGTGGCCTGTGACTCGACAGTATTCAAAGCAGAGAATGTGAAAGCAGAAATATGCTCTTTTTTTTTTTTTTTTTTTCAGACAGAATCTCACTCTGGCGCCCAGGCTGAAGTGCAGTGGATGGATTTTGGTTCACTGCAACCTCTGCCTGTGGATTCAAGTGATTCTCCTGCCTCAGCCTCCCAAGTAGCTGGGATTACAGGCAGGTGCCACCATGTCCGACAGATTTTTGTATTTTTAGCAGAGACGGGGTTTCACCATGTTGGCCAGGCTGCTCTGCAACTCTTGGCCCCAAGTGATGTGCCCACCTTGGCCTGCCAAAGTGCTGGGATTACAGGTGTGAGCCACCGCGCCAGGCCAGAAATATGCTTTTATAAGTCGTGTGTGTTACTTCCCCTAAGCGTTTCCCAGTCCTCAACTTCCATTTTTTCCCTCCTCCTCTCCACCCCCATAACCAAGTAAAATGCCTCTCCACTTTCACAGTATTTTGTGTGCTGGATTTTTAGGGACAGTCGGCAAAAGATAATTGTTTGGGAAGTCTCCCATATCAGAACAAAAACTGAACTGGTGAAGACTTCTGCTCTTCCCTGAAACTCCTTCCGCGGCCCCCATTCCCCGGCCCCCATTCCCTCTCTACCCCTCCCACCCCTACCAGCTCTTTACTTACAACCCCCGCTGGCGCAACTTGCCGCTGGTTGAGAGGCGTTCCTCCCTCACCTGATCCTCCTTTTCTTTATCTTTGAAGAACCACATCACAAAGGGCACCTCCCCTGGCTGGGCTGAAGACACCTCCGCGTGCAAGGTGTACCACGCTGGAAGCACCACTTCCCCTCCCTCCACCGCCTGCAACTGGTTGGCGGGCAAGTGCAGCTGCAGCTCGGCCGGCGAGGGGGGCGCTGGAGACAAGAGCGAGGCGTGAGTGCCCAGGACCGGCTCCCACCCAGCTCCGCACGCAGACCCTGCCCGACACGGCTCCACGAGAGAGTGAGGAAAGTCGCTCTAACAGGAAAGAGGAACCTTGCGGGGTCCGGCCCCTGGAGGCCTCAAGGGGTACCCAGGGACCACTGGTTCAGTGTCCTGCTTCCCATTTCATCACGACGACTTCTTTCCACCGCCAGCCTCTGCGGTCGTAGCGGGGATGGGGACACATTTCTATGCATTTATTCGTATCCAGAGGCGTAGATTTCTGAGCATCAAAGAAAGGGGGCAGATTTCCAGCGAGGAGGGGAAGGTATCAGGAGAAAGGGCAGATCGGCTGTTTCTGTTGTACCTTCCACTTGCTTCCCTAGTTTTCCTGAGCGAGAGCCAAGGGAGAGTAGCGATGCTGCTCAGGGCCGCCAGGGTCCCTCACTCCCGAGTTCCCCACGTGAGGCTGCCTGGTTACCTGTTAACCCTGCGGCTCCTTCTGAACTTGCCAGGAGCTGGAGAGAGCGGAGCGGCCCAGCGCCCAAGCCTGACCCCGTGAATGCGACGCTCCTCGCCCTCCCACGCAATCCCAGAGGCGGGCTTCCCTTGGAAAACGGAGAGTTGAAACCCAGAAATCTCCTCGGAGCCCTTCTGGGGTCCGGGCGATCTGGGCAGAGAACTCTCGGGTGGCAAGGAATGAAGGGCAGCGCGAACGACGGCCTCCGGACAAGTATAAAGCCTCCCCTGAGTGTGTCCGGCCCTTGGGGTGGACCGGGGTGTTGGTTTCGAGGAGGGGCTATTGTTTGCACCACGGCGTCCTGAAATACTCATCCTTTGCCCTTTGGGGAGGCAACAGAGCAGTCAACTGGTAAGCCCTTTGGGGAATAACCCTGGGCTTGCACACGGCCAGGCCTGAGGATGCTGGCTGCTCTAGTCCCGGGCCCTATTCCCTCCAGGCCTCGGCCCTCTGCCTCGGAGCAGAAGACGCCACCTCTGCGTGGCGAGCAGGCGGCCAAGGCCGCGGGAAGAGGCCGCAGCCAGGCCCCGCTCTCCACCCTCACCCTCGGAGAGCCAGGCTGAAGGCCTCTAAGGCCTGGGAACCGATCCGGCCAGGATGCAAGCCACCCCCACCGCTTCCCGGCTGCGCCGTACAGAACCCCCACCTCTGTTACTTGGCCTTCGCAGCATCCCCCTTCTCATTTCCTGGAGGATCTCTTTGGTCTGGGCAGGAAATTTGTACCCAGTGATAAGGCAGAAGACAATGAAGGGGGGGCCACTAGACCGGAGGCTCTACGGGAAGAAACAGTCCCCGCCTCAAGGAGCTGGACGCCCCCTGGGGACCCGGCCCGCTGCTATTCCGCCGAGGCCGGGCACGCCTGGAGCCTGCAGGTGCTGCCGGCTCTTCCCCAGCCTTTCTACCACGCACACCGAGCGGCCGGAAGCGGCTTCCGCCAGGAAACTGCCTGAGGCCCAAAAGGGGCAGGCGCTTCCTTCACCTCGTGGACCACCAGCGACCTCCCCAGGTCCCACATTTACAATTCCACTTTCCAGAAGGTAGAGGAGAGTTAAAAGAGATCGTAACGGACACACTGGGGTCTGGGCACATGCTCCTTGCCCTTCGCCCTGTCAAAAACTAGGAACAGAAGAGGGCCTGAGACTTTTCTGCTCTCTGTCCTGGGTGTCTGCTGGCTCGGAAGTCACCCAACTGGTTCGTTTTCTTCGGTCCCAGGGTCCACGGAGCCACTGGGAGAGAAAAGGAGGCTGGTTGGGTCTCAGAGGACACTGGGACAGCCCAAGAAGGGGACCCTTTCGGCCCACAGCCCTCTCCGAGGCCAGCGTGAGGGAGCCGGCAGGGGCCTCAGGAGAGGGAAATGGGCCCTCTCCCCAGGGCAACTATTTTTAGTCTCCGTCTTTCTCTGAGAAACTCCCCCCGCGGGCTTCTCACGCCCCAGGGGCAGCAGCGCTGAGCCGCGGAGGAGCGTGCTGAGGCGGAGAGCCTCCTCGAGAGCCCAGAAGAGCGGAGCCGGGCGCCTGCCCGTTGCCCCGAGGTCACCAGTGCCATTTAACCCTCGAGTGGCTGGCGGGAACTGGGCAACCCCCAAGGGGGCCGATAGGAACTTTTGAGTCCAGGTCTTCAGTGTGATGAACTGAGGCCCAAAGCTGGGGTAGGACAGAGGTTTGCAGATGAGCAGCAGGTGAAGCCTGGGACACTCAGGCAGCCAACTTGAACTGTCCTCCCTGGCTTCAGAGATTCCTCCAGCCCCCACCCCCCACAAGGAAGGGGGATAGAGTTGGGGTGGAGTGCAGAAGGAACAGAGCTGAAGTTGAAGTGGGAAAAGCCGCAATGAGAAGTTTGAGGGATCCTGGAGCAGGCCCACCAAGCCCGGAGGGACAGAAGACTACTGCTGGCTTTGGTGCGGCCTGGGGGGCTGTACTTGAGACCCACGTTATCCAAGGACTGTAATATTGCATGCCCCAACAACTGTGGAGCACAGAACAGGCAAAAGGGGACACTGGGGATCCTCATCTCAGTCTTCATCATTGTGGCTGAATTTCACTCTACAGCTTTCCAGGCCTTACTTGTCCTAACATCCTCCAACCTGAGAAATGAGTTAAAGTCAATATAGCTAAACCCATCCTTCACTCCCATTCGAGATCCTTGAAGGGGGATGGCAAGAAAGCCGAAGCATAGCAAGTGAAGCAGCATAAAAGGGCCTAGTCCTGCCGGGTCCTTCTCTCCCAGGTGGAGTTCTGAGCCACCCCAGCTTCAGCTGAAGCCAGCGCCCCTGGGCTTCCCAAACACTTGCTCCAAGGAGGTTCCCTTCCTGACCTTTGGCCACCCTCCTCTCAATTTCCCCGCATCCCTTTGGCTCTGGGAACCAATAGGGGTGGTGGGCCTGGGGGGGCGGGTGGTCACAATTCTATTTCTCTGTGCGTTTGAACCCCTCCCCCATTTCCTGTGTCCCAAATGACCTCACGGTCGTCCTTTTGGGGCACCTCCCTTGATTCCCAGGGCAGGAAGCAGGGGGGAGCAAAAGAGAGAGGATCTGCGCTGGGGAATTGACACAAAGTGCGTGTGTCAAGCCTGGGGACCAGAGGTATTTCCCCGGGGGATCTTCCTCATCAGCTTGTATGTGGGGTCGGGGATGAGAGGGGGCTAGAGTTAAGTCCTTAAGCTCTTTAGCCAGTGTCTCATCTAGCGGCTCAGCTCATCCGGCTGTGCTGGGTGGGGGGTGGGGAGTCCACAGGGTGAGCAATGGTTCCGATAATTCACCCCAGAGATATCCAGGTCTTGCGAAAGATGCCCTACCTCCCCCAGCCATCCGCCCCCACACCCAAACTGGGGGCTGTCCCCGCCAAAGCGAGAAGTCAGCGCCAGCCAGTGATGCCCTGCAGTGGGATTAGGAAGTCAGGGGAGGAGGGCGAGTCGTGGGACCCTGTTCCGCAGCAGTGGCCAAAGTTCTCCCTCAGGGTCGAGCTCACCCCATCCCGCATCCCAAGTCCCCTCCAGGTCCGGGTTTCACTCACCGAGGGCACTCAGCCCCAGGAACAGAAACCGCAGCAAGTTGGTCACCAGGGGCCCCGGGAGGGAAATCATGGTCCTCCCTGGCCCAGACGGAGTCACAGGTGCCAGCTGCCGGACGCACGGACCCGCAGGTGTCGAGGCTGCGCAGCGGCCGGAGCGTGCGCGGGAGCCGGGTCGCCGACACCCAGGGCGGCTCCAGCCCAAGTCTGCGCGCCTGTGTGCCGGTGGCGGGGTGGGGACCGACGGCGACAGCAGGGCGGGGCATTCGAGGGGGCGGAGAGGTCGCCGTCCTCCCGGGCGGGGCGCGCGGGGTCCGCCGCCCGGGGGCGCCGCCAGCGCGCGGACGGCGGGACCCTGCGGCCTCTTCCAGGTCTGAACGCAGGGAGGGGTGAGGTAAGCTGTGATGCCCCACGGGCCAGCCAGGGAGTGGAGGGGGAAGAGGAGGCTCCAGAACCATCCTGAGCCGTAACCTCTCCTTCCGCCGGGTTGGGATAGGAAGGGTGACCAGGAAGGGTGGGAAATTTGGGGACTATCCGAAGTCGGAACCACCCGTAACCCCTGACATGTAAACGCTCCTGGGCTCTGGCTCCAACAACCCGCTCCGAGCTTGGGGGTGCCGCATTCCCGGCCCAATCAGGGCGGCCTTCCTGAAGGAGGAAGAGGGGAGCAGCATTTTCCAGCTGCAGGGAGAGACCGGAGCGCCGGCCGCGCGGGCTCCTTTGTACCGCGGAAATCTGTGGCTTTCCTGGAGGCCGGGCCTGAGCGGCCACCGGAGCGCTGCAGCGAGGGCGACGGCGGAGGCCGCGCGGGAGCCCAGGGCGCGCGGGGAATCTTCACCTGCGGGCAGGAAAAAGCGCTCCGCGAGTTCCGCAGACCCCAACCCAGGCTGGAGGATTACCCCGGCCTGTGCCTCATATTCCGAGCAGGGAAGGTTGGCACAAAGTAGTCCCAGGAGCTGAGCGGGAAACTGAGGCAATGTGCATGCTGCTCCCAGCTTAGCCCCTGAAATGAGCGGCGTACAGGCCTGATGTTGACTAGGGAGGAGGGGCGGCTGCGAGAAGGAAGACAGGACAGTCCCTCCGTTTCTTCTTTATACCCCGAATCTTCAGTGCCTCCCATTCCCGCAGTGAAAGGCTCAGGCGCGCGCTGATCCTTTAATTCCAGAGACTAGATCTTGTTCGTTGTGAATTGAATTCAACGCCCCCCTCCCCGCGCTATTCGGTCAAAAGGCACCTCTGCGCCCTCTGGCGGCCGCCGCTCCCTTACAGAAAGGCACGCACCTGTTCTTGCTTTTCTGTCCAAAAGCCAAAAAAAAAAAAAAAAAAAAAAAGAAAGAAAGAAAGAAAAAAGAAAAAGAAAAAGAAAAAGATGCTTCAAACATCCCAGCACAGCTCAACCACCCAGCAAAGGTCAGTGAGGGCAGAAAGCACAACAACCATTTCCTGGCGCTGCCCGCGGCTGTCTGGGAAGAAAAGCAGCCAGGCCTGCGGGATTCCATTTACTGCACATAGTTCTGTTGTTTTAACAGTGTAGTCCCTGGGCCCACACCTCACACAAGGTCTTTTTCTATACAGTGCCCCATACGCCCTCTCAGCTGCTTCTTCCTGGTGTGATATGCCTGGCTCCTCTTCAAATACCTGCCATGCAGTGACTTTGAGAAATGCCTATGCAAACACAAAATTGCTCATGCAAACCCTGGAATCCAGTACTTGGCAGCTCAGTGGAGGCAAAGACAACAGGAAGAGATACCTGCCAGTCTCACACTCTTGTGTAGTGAGCTACAAACTTGGACTTGGCCAAGCAGATTGTGTGGTGGGGTTGAGGGCTGTTGTTTGGTTTTCCGATTCCATCACACTCAAATTTTTCTTGGCTTTAGTCTGCATTGCAAACCATCTCTTGTAAACACCCCTCCTTTGTTTCCAGACAAGTCACCCCAAATAAGTAACTCCTTCCAAGAGAGGAAGTACAAAGTCTTTTGGTTCTAACCTAGAAACACCAAGTATCTAATCACACAGGCTGTGCTTATCCTGATCGAGTGCTACATAAGGTGTAGCCTCAACATTCATTCCCTGTAGCTAACTTTTCCTTCAGAATCCAGATCCCAAATTACTTCTGACATGGGAAGTAAAGCTGCAACCAATGATCTGTGGTCAGTAAATGTCTTCATGCGACACAGGGGCAGTCTCTTCAAGATTCTTTGACCCTAGAGAATTGTCCTCACTATCTCCTGTCTCCTATTTCAGCAATTTCTTTCCTCTGACCCTGAGGCAGTCAAGTAGTAGAAGTTAGCAGAGTAGCTCCATTACTTTGTGAAAGTTTTCGCCAAGATTCATTTTAGGGCGGACTGCTCTCCACCCTGGTGTAAATGACACAGATGATCTATGTGTGACCTGGAAACTGCTTATATAAACATGTGTGCAAGAGCTAAGTTCACAGTTTCATATGTTAGAGACTTGCAGGTCATTCGTGTTTCTTCCAATCACATCTCATCTTAGATTTCAAAAGTAATTCCTAATATTTACCTTTACATTTGAATATACTTTCTCTGTCCCCCTGAATCAGTTATAAATCAGTTAAGGTCTAAATAGTCCATTTCTTATTTTTGGCAATGCTCATAGTTATCTGACATCTTGCTATCTTCTTTTCTAGACTGTTCTGGCCAAAGAGACTGGAGATCCAGTATCAGCAAGGTACTTTCTTGGTAAACCTCCATTTCCCAATGCTCATCTTTGTCCTCTACCCCCCACCCATCCCAAGGCAAATGGTGAAAACAGCTATTGGATCCAGCCTTTGCTATCTTCTCCATGCCGCTCATAGTGGGTCTAGCAATGTCCCATTCTCGGTAATGTTCAGTAGGTCTAAAACATCCTTGCGAAATGTTCCCCAAGTGTTCTGCCCCAGATAAGCAACTAACAACAAAGGGAAGACGCAGAAAAAAGAAAAATGCATAGAGCATAATGTTAGTTTTGGGGCTGGTCAGTGGCAACATTTTAGAGATGCCATGAAGTATTCCTGGTAATAATGCTTGTTCCTACAGCATTTAGCACTGAATATTATGAGATTATGGCTAAAAGATGGTCAAGACTGCCTCAGCCTTTAGGATCAGAATTCTAAGTTTCAAAGAAGAGCAAACTCAAGAGGATTTCTTCAGGCCTCTGCCTATAGATGCTGCCTGGGGAGAACAGGTGCTACACTCAAAACATTCTCAAGATATTTATATTCTCCCTGAACTAGTACCCAACTCCATAACCCCAGACTCAAATAACAGAAATAAAAGCCATCTCATTGATTATAAGCTCTCTAGTTGTTACAAATATAAGCATCAATCAACCAACAGGCATCAGAATGACAGAATTACTGATCTGAGAACATTCCGGCTGCAGGAAAAGAACACTTTTTGTTAATATGCAACTATATCTTCAGTAGTATAGAAAAACAAGAATGAGAGTTCTTACCTGGATTTGCAGCCCACTTTAAGTAGAGTACCTGAGAGATGCTGGGAAATCATAAAGATACATAACCAATCCAACAAGTTCCTGCCATGAGACCAAAGTGATCCTTGACTACTCTGTTAGTAAGCAATTCTCAGCCAAGAGTACTAACCTGTAAGTGGAGTGGTGATTGGCCCATCAGAAATCTCTGAAAGATCTAAACGTGACAGTTACCTTCCTAATGGACTTATACCTGTCAATTCCCTCTCCTAAAAAAATACTTTTGGGCTGGCCCCACTGGCTCACACCTGTAATCCCAGCACTTTGGGAAGCCAAGGTGGGAGGATTGCTTGAGGACAAAAGTTTGAGACTAGCTCGGTGGAAACATAGCACAATCCCTGTCTCTACCAAAAAAAGAAAAAAAAAAAGTGAAAACATTGCTGATGCGGTGGCACTCGAGCCTGTAGCCTCAGCTGCTCAGGAAGCCTTGAGGGAGGAGGATTACTTGAGCCCAGGAGTTCGAGGCTGCAGTGAGCTATGACTGCACTCCTGCACTCCACCCTAGGTGACAGAGCAAGACCCTGGGTGACAGAGCAAGACCCTATCAAAAAAAAAAAAAAAAAGATGTTTCTACTGGATCTTCCTTCCTTTTGAGAGACAGAAAGATTATATCAATTTTCCAGTTGTACTCCTTGAGAGCTGGCCCTGAGTACTGAGTGTAAAAGATGAGGAATGAGTCTTTTACAAATTCATGTACTTAGGGTCAAAAGGATTATCCTAGTCATTTTTAAAAGAATCACAAAATGAGATGTCCAGTGACCTTTGGTACTCTGACAATAATGACATTGGTCAGTGAGGTATAGGGAATGAAAGGATGTGAAGATACCCTGCTCTGTTTGTTCTCTTCATTCTTAGCAGTAAAGTCAGAGCACAGCCCCCACTGCCAGTGCGGCCACACTCTGCTACAAAAAGCTCAACTACTACGCCAAGGGGCCAGGAATTACTTTAATTTTTTTTTTTTTTTAAAAAGGTTTAAATGGCAACACAACTGTAAAGTTGGTACATCACAGAAACAAAGGTCTTTGCAGGCAACACTGATTGGAAATAGCAAAACACTTGGTTGGTGAAAAAAATGAAACTCTAAACTATATACAATAGTAGCTAAGGGTGATATTGAAAAACAGTCTTTTTAAGTGTGAATCAAGATTTAACTTGCCATTATCTATTGCTTATTTATTCAGGGTTGTAAATATTACTTATATAGAGACACAGAGATGTGTAAAAATGAAACATTGTGAAAAAAATACAATTTTTCAATTTCATATGAAACTCAAAGTATAAGTTTTGTCCAATATGGAATGTACCTACATTTGTTTATATTAGGGCTCTAAAATCCATTTAAAAATTGTTTTTCTGTTTTTAAAAAAGAAATAGCTGACCCACCATGCAAGTTCGCTATATATCTTGCTTGCTCAAAATGAGCATTTTCAGGTGAGGTCTGTTTTTTCTGGCCCAAGTCTACTATGATTCCTTAGAAGTCGTACTGGCCCAACTGAAGAACGGGTTTCCGTGAAGAGTCTGATGGTGGCATCTGGATGAGGGGTGGTCCAGGTAATGGGAAGTGAGTAGAGAAGAAGGAGCTAAGAGCCCAAATCCTTATGAAGGATGACATTCAGTTGTTAAATTTTAAGGGGTATCCAATGGCTTTTTCCAGGCACTCAACTAAAGAGCCTGCAGAAAGAAAATCCCTCTCTACTTCTACAAATTTGATGTAGATGGATTTGGGAGAAACTCCGGGATCCACAATACAGTTCTGAGACAAAAACCCATTAATACCAACCCAATCTTTGCTGAAGGTTTTGGTATTTGCTTGGAAATGTAAAAATAAGCACTGCTGCAGAGTCCTGACCTCAGCAATCCCGAGGTAGCAATAGATAATTCGGGTGGGTTCTATTTCCACCTGTAATGAGGTTTGTGCTGAAAGGGTTTCCAGGTCAACCCGGCCCTCTTTTCCTGGGTCCAGGGAACGCTGCTCCATGTGTGGTGAGAGGGGCCTCTCAATACATTCTTCATAGCCAATGGCATAAAGGCCTGGGCTTTTAGGAATACCCCCAGGCAATAAATATTGAACAACATTCCCACCAGTTGGTTTGGAGTGGGCAATGGGTATCCAGTCAATTTCCATGTGCAGCTCCAAGCACCTAGCTTCGCTAATAGTGATCTCTAAAAATTTGTAGTAAACATTTTTCCAGTTCATTTTCTGCACTCGGGTCATAATGATCCGTCCTTCAGGCTTCTCAGAGTTGAAGTACTCCCGAAGTCGCTTGCCAAGGGGCACCTGGGAGCTGATCTCAGCATAATGGTAACGGATATCCTCTTTCCAACGGGTGTTATAACCAATTCCAAAAATGGCCAGTTTATTAGAAAGATGGAGCCTTGAAAAGTCTGTCCAGCTCTGAAAAAGTTCCCATTTCAACTGTACCGATTCCAAAATCTGCACAATATTCTGCATGATGTCTCTCTTCCTGGAAAGAGAAATAAAAGTCAAATTCCCTAAGTATCTAGAACAGCAGTGTCAGATAGAACTGTCTGTGATGATGGAAATGTTCTGTATCTGCTCTTCAATGTGGTGGCCACTAGAACATAAAATGTGGCTGAGGTATTACATTTTTAATTATATTTAGTTTAAAATTACATTTAAATAGCCACATGTGACTAGTAGCTACTGTTCTGGGCAGTGTTAAGTCTAGATAATCAACCTATTAAAATGAAAGAAACCCACCCCTAGCAAATTTCTAAGAATTAATGATAAACTGCTTTCCGTGACTTCCGTAGCCTCACTGTATAATCAGAATCCATACCTTAGACTCTAGGATTTCAGAAATCTATGGATCATAACATTTGAAAGTGGCTATTATGTCTACGAGGGCCTTCGGACCTAACTACTTACCAAAATAAGGTGAAAAATGGTGTATTTAGAAAAGAAAAGTATCTGGCGTCACTTAAAATAATTAACAGCTTAATTTCTAACCTGGAAATACAGAAAGTCCAATAATGGACTTTGTGTGTGCTGTGGGAAAATATACAACTGATTATGACTAATGACCTTTTGAAAATGACATTTTCTATTTGTCTGAAATTCATTACTAATCCCAAAATTAAAAGAAGTCAGGTTAGCACAGAATTAAGATCCGGGAATTCAGACGGAAAAGGCTCACATTAGGCTTAGATTTCAAGAGAGTAACATTCAAGACAATAAATTGAGACTGTGCTAGAAAACCCTTTATAAAGAGAAGCAAAAGAATTATTTCAATTTTGACTAGTATACTTAACAGAATAAGGCAGAAAATGTTGGAATTTTTTTTTTTTTTTAATTTCACAGGCTGCTTAAATCATGTAATTTGTATACATATGAAGCTATATAAAGTTTGTTTCTCAAGTACAGCAAAACTTTGATACTGGAAGATTGGTTTATTAAATATTAACTTGGAAACGAACTATTACCCTCCACATCAATTACAGGTTTAACCTACAAAAACACTCAACCGCCACACTTACATACAATCACACAGAGGCAAGAAAGGGGTGTGTGTGCTAATAGGTTCTTGAAAAAAGGCTCTGGAAGGAGCTCCATCCTTGAGACTTTTCCTGGGAGGAGCTTTGGGAACATTCTGGGGAGGCTTCACATGGCCATTCTCAGTCTGTCCTCTCGCTCTCCTTGACTTCCTTTGCAAGATGGCAAAGAATTAATATTTTGCTATCAGCTGCTTCTTGGAGCTAAGACTGCCCTGAATTTACCGTCTATTCTTTAGTTTGTCTTGAAAGCTTTCAAGTATGAGAGTGTTATCCAGATGAAATCACTACATTCTCGGGGAATTATTCCCCTTCTCAGAGGAGACAAAAGCACTTGGTCACTTTTATGATGTCTGATTGTGGTGCTTATGACGCTAAGACATAGATCATATTTCTGCATAAGTCGATGCTTTAAAGGAAAATTACCTTTCATAGCTACCATCTTTCCCTGCCCTCCTTTGAAATGTTTTCTTGATCTTACAGAGGACTATGCTAAGGAGTTGGGATAGAGAGCAGAGATTTTTGTCTATTATGCTCAGTGAAGTATCCCAATGCCTGACATATAGTAGGCACTTGAGAAACGTATTGAATAAATGAGCAGACTAGGAGATTAGCTAGGTTCAGCTAATCCCACCTACACCTAAGGAGAAAAAGCAATCCCATGCCCAAATCACGTGATTTTATTCAGCATTCTCATGGCACTAATGCTACAGTCAGACCCTGCAAAGGACCGTTTTAAAGAAACTCTTGGCCTACCCAGACCTTGTTCAGAATCTCTCACCCCGAGAGCTGAAACCTGGAGGAGAGGCAGCACAGGCTGGATATTTCTGCAAAGCCTGTCAGTTTCCTGCCCTGCTGATCTGAGCCTGAAGCTGATTTGGACTCAAGATTCATACCAGCATTTCAAAGCTCTGGAGCGCAATGAGAGCTAGACTCATTAATTGTTATTTAAACATTTATAACTGTTACTTAAACTTTTAAATTACTCATTGTTATTTAAACAATTCCTGAGAACTGTCTGTTAGATTTCCTGGTTTTTGACGTTCCAATCACCAGAAAAGTTTAAGTAGTTGGAGGCTGGTGACGGGAAATCCGTAAAATTTGAGTTCATTCCTAGTTATATCAACTGGGCCTCCAGTGAAGGTCCTGAATGATTATAAGGAAGAGATAGGACACTTTAGTGAAAAAACCAGTGACTTTTTTTGGAGAATAAGGGTTTGAAAGTATAGATTTGTAATAACTTTTTTTTGT
This sequence comes from Piliocolobus tephrosceles, assembly GCF_002776525.5. Classification (NCBI taxonomy): domain Eukaryota; kingdom Metazoa; phylum Chordata; class Mammalia; order Primates; family Cercopithecidae; genus Piliocolobus; species Piliocolobus tephrosceles. Next base: position 113,992,091 of record NC_045446.1, read on the forward strand.
TTTTTGGAGATAGGATCTTGCTCTGTCACCCAGGCTGGAATGCATTACTCACTGGAGCCCAGACCTCCCAGACTCAAGTAATCCTCCCACCTCAGCCTTCTGAGTAGCTGGAACTACAGGCATATGCTACTATACCCAGCTAATTTAAACAATTTTTGTAGAGATGGGGGTCTAGCTATGTTGCCCAGGCTGGTTTTGAATTCCTGGGCTCAAGCAATCCTCCTGTCTTGGCTGCCCAGGATGCTGGGATTACAGGCATGAGCCACCACTCTTTGCCTTGTAATAACTCACTTTTTTTTTCGAGACAGAGTCTCACTCTGTTATCCAGGCTGGAGTGCAGTGGCACCATCTTGGCTCACTGCAACCTTTGCCTCTTGGGTTCAAGCAATTCTTGTGCCTCACCCTCACCAGTAGCTGGGATTACAGGTGTGTGCCACCACGCCCAGCTAATTTTTTTTTTTTTTTTGAGACAGAATCTGGCACCTCCATGTCCCAGGTTCAAGCAATTCTCTTGCCTCAGGCTCCCAAATAGCTGGGATTACAGGCAACTGCTACCACGCCTGGCTAATTTTTTGTATTTTTAGTAGAGACAGGGTTTCACTATGTTGGCCAGGCTGGTCTTGAACTCCTGACTTCATGATCCGCCTGCACCAGCCTCCCAAAGTGCTGCAATTACCGGCATGAGCCACCACACCAGGCCTAATTTTTCTATTTTTACTAGAGACAGGGTTTCACCATGTTGGCCAGCTGATCTCAAACTCCTGACCTCAAGTGATCCACCCAGCTCGGCCTCCCAAAGTGCTGCGATTAAAGCCGGGAGCGTGAGCCATCATGCCCAACTTCTTTTTTTTACAACAATAATCAGTTTCCCTTCCTTTGGTACACTTTGATGTCACACTCCTAAAAGACAGCTACTTCCCAATAAGAAATGGCCTTAAACTTACTGATGTGGGCGATTAGCTTCTTTTTTGAGAAATGAAATAATGGCTACCATTTGGGGGAAAAACTCCTCATCCCTGAACTCTCACCCTCTTCCCAGACATGGAATCAGATGACAATGGGAATTCTTTGATTCCAAAGAGAGACTCTGAAAAAGAAACAAGCATTTACAAAGGGGAGGTGATCGTGGTGGCTTGCTGAATAAAAACAACTAATGTGGCCGGACACTGGCTCACGCCTATAATCCCAACACTTTGGGAGGCCGAGGCAGGTGGATTACTTGAGGTCAGGAGCTCGAGATCAACCTGGCCAACATGGCAAAACCCCATCTCTACTAAAAATACGAAAATTAGTCGGGCATGCTGACGCGCCTGTAGTCCCAGCTACTCGGGCTGGAATTACAGGTGCTCGCAGTGAGCCGAGACTGCACCACTGCGCTCCAGCCTGGGTGATGGAGTAAGACTCTGTCTCAAACAAACAAACAAACAAAAAACAACTAGTGCTTTCTTGTTGTGCTGTCTGTCACCTATCACAGCCCTTTTTGCCTCTTCTCTGCCATCTCTCAGACATCAAGATCACATGTGTGGCATGAAGCACCCAAGAATAAGTGGGTGCTATCAATACTCCAAGGCTAACAGGTGAAAAAAATGAATGGTGTTCCTTACTTTCCCTATAAATTTTCTGTCAGTATATTCCCCTCAGTAATTGTATTTAATCAGGGACTCACTTAGAGCTATTAAAAAGAACCACAAATATAATGTCACTGGTAATTCCAAGAACTACGACGTCCTTGCACAAAAGATAATGCTAAACTCGGGGAAGATCAAGTTGTGTGGACCAGGGAGGACCCTGTCCCGGGACTTTCTTAGACTCTCCTCTAGCAAATGCTTTCTTCTCCAAATGTAGAATAGGTCATCTAAGAGCTTTAGTTTTGATTCCCAAAATACTTCAGGTGTCCCTCTGGTCTGCCTCTCATTTCACCTAACCTCAGATAAACTCAGGCTCCTGTGACTCATCTTTGTGCCTTAATTAAACATCCAGATGTCCACATCCACACACAGGCAAACACCATAAACACGCCTGTTTTCTTGTAACACATTTATTTCTTCTTCTATACAAAATTATCAACATTTTAGCTAATCACTGAAACAGTTAAGCTAAGATGTGAAAGAATGTATAGACATCTGGCTGGGCACGGTGGGTGGCTCACGCATGTAATCCCAGCACTTTGGGAGGCTGAGGCGGGCGGATCACCAGGTCAGGAGATTGAAACCATCCTGGCTAACACGTTGAAACCCCATCTCTATTAAATACACAAAAAATTAGCTGGGTGTGTTGGCGGGCACCCACCAACTACATAGCTGCGTAGTCCCAGCTACGCAGGAGGCTGAGTCAGGAGAATGGCGTGAACCCTGGAGGTGGAGCTTGCAGTGAGCAGAGATAACACCACTGCACTCCAGCCTGGGTAACCAAGCGAGACACAGAAAAACAAAAGAAGAATGTATAGACATCACAGTTCTTGGAATTACCAGTGATGCTATGTTTGCGATGCTTTCTAATAGCTTTAAGTGAGTCCCTGATTAAATCTAAAGAATGAACAGACATGCCTCCTTGGTGAATGGCCGGAACTTTCATAACATGTCTAAATATTTTCTGATCTTCCCAATGGTCATTAAACTCAGGCAGACACACTTTCTGGAAAGGTGAAGCATCTACTTACTGTGCTTCTTCAGAAGACTCTTGTTTTATTTTTAATGTTCTCTTTGTGACAGGTATTTCATCTGAAAAGCAAATATTTTGAAACAAGTTATATTTTCCTAAGTGGTGGCATGCATGTATGTAGATAAGTAGCTATGTTTACTGATCATCCCATACTTTCCAAAACCAGGCTTTTATTCTAGCGTCAAACACTGTCCAATATCAGATTTATAAATATAGCTCTTATATAATGAGATGCATACATTCATATGCAAGATCAGAAACCAGCTCGACAAGTATAAAATTCTTCAAGGTCACCAATGGATTTCCAGCTAGGAGCTTAAAGCTTAATTTCACTGCAGACATGATTTTAAAAGGACAAGAATAAAAATAATTCTGTTCTATTTATATTTTCTATGTAGGTTTTACAAAGCAATTATTCCCCCAATATCAGGATCAACACATTCTGCATATTGCTTTTTTCCCAAAGGTTTGAGTGACTTAACTCTCTAAGGCAAAACCAGTGTTATGGAATGCCAAAGTAATTTAGACCTTATTACTCCTTTGAAATTAATCGGTAGTGATCGCTTACCATCTACCCCTTTTATTCTTCTAATCGTTAAGTCCATCTTATATGCTGTTAGTCTTATAGTTTTATAACCTCTCTCTTCTTTCAATGTCTTCCAATATTTGAGGAATATTTTTAAAACAACATTGCTAAGAAACATATTAGCATTTAGTCCTTTTTCTTTGGAATTAACATTTTTCTATCATCAAGAATTTGGTAAAAAAACAGAGCCCATGGAGTTTTATCTAAACCTCAGGGAGCATGCTTATACTGCCAATCCGACTTATACTTCCTTGGGGGTTGCCTGAGCACCAAGGGCTGGAAGCAAGAACATATCCTTCTAAGTGAGCACTCATTACACAACCTGCTCTTAATGTATAATGGCTGATTGATCAGTACTTCCAAATTATGAAATCAAATTATGAAAATAAAAATTGGAGCATGTAATGCGCAAAGAAACAGAACAACCCCACAACTACATATACACTCTTAGTTAGGCCTTACAAGTTTAGATTTCATGACCAGGAATTTTATTTTCCATTTCTAATGCCTATGACTATATAAATCATTCCAGCTACTGTTGGAATGGGATCCCTTAAGAAGTGTGAAGGAATATGATCACACAGTTCAAATATCAGCTCTACTGAAGATAAATGGAAGCTTCCCCTCAATTTTTGTTCAGGCTCAAGTCTGGGAGAAGACCTTTTCCAAATCATAAACAGAAAAGAAAAATGTATTTGGGATAAAGGAAGGAATTCCTAAGAACTACATCTACAGCACTTGGGCCAAGAGTCATTATCTTAGCAGTCATCTTAGAACTAGAAGGTACAGGATACTTAGAATTGCATAGGATGTTACCTGTCATGGAGGGTACTTGTATAGCTCAGAATTAGAAATTCTTCTGTGTCTTTGGGAATCTTGCTGATAAATAACTTGCCAAATGAACAACACCAAGCACCAGTTGGCAGTTTAAGGCTAAACCAAGGATGCCCATATTGCCCCAAATAGACTGGGACATGCAAATTCATAAAAGACATACAAGGCAGAGATGCCCTTTATGCTTCATGCTGGCCACTATAAGGAACAGTACTGAAGATATTTACAGATAAGAAGTACTGGTGCACATACATAAAGGTATATAAATCCACAAAAATGTAAGTATCATATATGTTGGCTTTCTTACCCAATTCCTGATCTGTTGGATAGCCATGGAGATCCTGACTGTGGTTTCCCCAGTCCTCCTGTGAATAGTCCTCCATAGTGCTGCCATCTGACTCCAGCTCCTGGTACAAGCCACTACTGTTAATAAGTACAGGCTGGCAGGGCTGAGCATCCCATCCTCCCTGACCAAACACCTGTTCCAACTGTTCAAATGTGTAACTGCTCTTTCTTTTCCCAACACCATGTTCTTTCACCCGACTGTAACACCTGCGAAGGGTCTAAGACACAAAGTCTTTTGTTATTCCTTTAAAGCTGTACTTCCTCTTCCAGGTACGGACCACAGATATTAATTACTATTAGACAGACACAGACAGACAAACATAGACACATTGTTACAGGAATGCTAGATTTCAAATTCATTATTATATTAGAAAAAAATACTAATTTAGCATTTACTCAAACATGTTATAATTAAAACAATTATTTTGCAATTAATTATCCATTAAACAACAAGAAACATTACAACATTATTGCATGTACCCCATACACATATTTTTATACCCCCACCCCCATTTAAAAAGAATAAGGGGGGGAAAAAAACAAGAAATACCAGCCAGCCAATAGGATGCACACCTGCCACAGAAGAGAGAGAGTTGCTATTGTGCCCAGAATTTGGAAAAAGTGAGGGAAGGGAGGACAGAAAGAAGAATTTCCCAAAGCAAAGAATACCTGACTTACTCTTGATTAAGAAGGAGTGAATACGGGGTAAAAATAATTGCCTAAACAAATTAGCTAGTAAAACATATTACTTACATAGTTGTATTCCTTACTAACTCAGTCTTTGTGGAAGCCGCTAAAATTTGAAACAGAGGTCAAATCAATAATGCTACAAATTCCAGGTCTCAAACATCAATGATCAAGAAACAGTACACTAATACCTACGTCTAAAACTAGACAATCTACTAGTCTATTCTACCAATTCAAGCTGCCAGATAAACAAACCAACAAATGAAGCCAGTGATTTCTTTTTTGGGGGAAGGACAGGGCAGAGCGGTGTTATTCACTTCCTTTTCTGCCATGTGACACACAGCAAATAAATATCATTATGCAAGTCCGCAGATAAAACCTGAATGATTTTATTCTCTTGTACAACCCTTCCATTTTTACCATGGTCTTTATTTCTAACACATATTTCTGATTATTAGCCCAGTTTCTTGAGTTTAATGGTACATCTTATGCTATCTTATATGGCATTTCAAAAGATAAATCAAGGGCTTAATCCCAGCTTCCAAATTTAGTTAAGTTGCAACCAATCTCTATCCCATCTCTGCCTCCCTTTGTTCCTTCTAATCTCCCTTCTCATTTACTGAGTTTCACTAAGAATTTTCTTGAAATAAGATCTCTTTTCCCTGGTGGCTACCAAATACTTTCTAACTCAACTGTTCAGTTCACCTCAGACTTAATTTATAGGCATTGCCAGACTAAATTTCTCCTAAACGTGAGATTGCAATCGATAAGCCAATATGTTAATTATTTTCACCAAACTAAAACAACTCTTAATAATCTTTATAGAGCCTCCAAGGAAGTTCAGTCTCTTCATTTATTTATTTTTTGAGACGGCATTTTGCTCTTGTTGCCCAGGCAGGAGTGCAATGGCACCATCTCGGCTCACCGCAACCTCCGCCTTCTGGGTTCAAGCAATTCTCCTGCCTCAGCCTCCCGAGTAGCTGGGATTACAGGCATGAGCCACAGTGCCCAGCTTATTTTGTATTTTTAGTAGAGACGGGGTTTCTCCATATTGGTCACGCTGGTCTCGAATCCTGACCTCAGGTGATCCACCCGCCTTGGCCTCCCAAAGTGCTGGGATTACAGGCATGAGCCACCACACCTGGCCAGGAAGTTCAGTATCTTTAATTCACAGTTGACAATCTATAAGACACTCTGTCAGATACTTTAAAAATTTGTCCCTTGAAGCCAGAAATCTAGATGGGTAAAAGGAATAATAAAAGCACGACATGTGTGATGATCTTCGTCACACAAAAACAGAGCAACAATTAAGAGTCTCCCACCCTAAAGCCAGCCGGCCTGCCCCCTGCACAAGCACCTGCCTCATTCTCCCTTTCTTGAGATCTCTTCTGGAGCCTCAAATGATGCCTTAGAGAACTGAGGTTTCTAACAATACACTCTTTATTAAAGTGTTTCTTCTTCCTCTTTGTAAAAGACAGTCACAATTACATAAGACAAAACTTTCTAGAACAATAGAGGCAAATATGTGTCATGGGCAAACCTTCCAGTGGAAGGAGACAAATGCCTGCAGCAGAGCTCGTTTGCTACACACTCCCCCTTTCCCAGCGCCCTCTGTCCTCCTTGCAGGGATTGGAATTTGAATTCCAAACATCCCTTGCCAATTTATTTTTATCTCACAATGTCTAGTTTCTGCCTCTAAGAACACCCCAACCACTCTTTTCAACTCCTCCAAGGACCGTAAATGGAGAGTCCCAACCATGTCCCTTTCACCCTTCCAAGGCCATAAATGGAGAAGGAAACCATGCCACTGCTCACTACTTACTGACTGCCTGGAGAAAAGCATTCAGCACACACAACAGCCCAGTTGGCTCTGTTGCTGAGGGTTATTTCAGAAGTCAGGGAATAAAACTAACATTCCTTTGAAGAAAGGTGCCACACTAATCAGGAAGTGACACGAGCATAAGCAAAGCCACCAATCTCTGGCAACAGACATGGGAGGAAACCACAGAAAAGACTTACTCTCTTTGGAACCACCAAATTGAGCTTGGCTTATGTAATTGTGAATAAGAAACTAGCAGTATCTAATGGTTACAGATATGGAAGAAAAGTCAGGTGATATATTTTACAATTTATCAAAAGACACTAACAGATCTTGCTACCTCTTACTTTGTAGTGTACTTCTGTAATACACTTAAATAGTGCAACATGCTAGTATGTAAAATATCTATCAGGGGCCTGAAGGAAAGATGTTTGGTAACTTTTAAAACCATGATAGGAATTTGATGTATTGAAATCATGTTAAAAAAGATTTCCCAGCTGATTTTAACACTCTCAAGATATAAATGCACTTAGGAGGTAACTTCTGGGTTCAGTAAAGACCACAGATCCAAGGAGAGGCTATTTAAATCAACTAAGAAAAAAAAGAGTAAGAACTTAAACTTCGGCTTGACTGGTACTATAAGCAGCACCAGGATTTAGTTAAACTTGAGGGAGTTTAGAGATGGATAAAAAGGAACTGTGGAGACCTTCCAATTATCACCCATAATAAAGCAAAAAAGGTTACACTTTCCATACTCTAAATTAGCTAAAGTATGTAATTAAGACTGTGTGTGTCAACAGTCCTACCATAAGCCAACTTAAAAACCTATTCTAGAGCTGAGATTACAATGCTCAGAAAAACGAAGCCTCAATTCCCATTTCAGACAGCTCTCAAATCCAACCAGAACCTGAGTTTGGCTTTCTTGGGAGAACCACGTCCTATTCAACACAAAAACCTTGCTTCCCTTCCTTTTTCCTTTATTTTACTCATCCTAGAAATTTGTAGTAACTTAAGCTTAATCGTTTCTAAAAATCAAGGTCTGGGGTGGGGGCAGAAATGTGCTTAAAATTATTAAAAACGATTCTATTCACAATTAGAGATTGTAATTTTCCTTACTGTCGGAAATCTCCCCGGTAAACTGACATGATGCTGTTGTCTCCCCCTGGAGGAAGAGTTGTGAGAGGATACTGTATCCTGAATGAAGCTGTAGGGATAGAGGTCAGGAGGAGTCAGGAAAACCTGGACTGAAGAACTAAAGCATAGGTAACAACTTGATAGGTGGTCAACCCAGGAGTTCATGGTATTTGATTTGGAAGCAATGGCAAGAGAATGCTTACTGAATTCACCGTGCCAAGTGCTTCATGACTACAAAGGGAAAAGAACCAGAGAAAAGACTTGAAAGACGTCCCATTACCAAAGCAGGGAGAAAAATAAGATGGCTGACAACTGACAATTTATAGGACAGAGTGAAAGTTTTGCCAAAGTTTAAGATTAGAGTAAAAGGAAATGAGAGAATAAAAAGATGACATTCATTGCGGATGAATGTATGGGGAGTCTATGGGGGAGGGGGAAGGTAAACAAAGGCAGGAGTTTTAGATTGGCAGGATTGGGGGTTTAACGGCAGCAATGCAGAGAAAGACCCAGGGTTACAGTACACGTAACATTAAATACAGTGCACAATGCAGCTATCTTGCCAAAGTAAGTAAATCCAGTATTGGGTTGTATAAGCAGAGGAATCACATGTAAGCTATGAAGGTGGCTCTTCCTCTCTATTCAGCACCGGTGAGGCCACAGCTGGAGCACAGCATTCAGTTCTGGGCATCGAACCAGCTACAAGAGAGGGAAATTGTAGAGTTCAGAAAAGGGCAAATAAAATATTGAAAGGCTTGGAAAATAAGATCTATAAGCAGGGACAGTGGTTTCATCAAAGCCCTTCCTGACATTATCTAAGCTCCTTTTGAGGTGAGATTAAGGTTTATTTTGCTTCAGTGTCCTCCAATCCTTTGACTTTCAGGAAATGGGAAGAATTAAATTCTTCCCTGGTAGGGCAAAGTAGAAAACAAACTAAATAAATCATAAAGGCATATGCCAACCAATTCCAGTACTGGCTTAATAATTTTCTCAAAGTTTGCCCCATTTCATACAATCATAAAATATTCACCAGGACAAAACCACTGTTCTAGCTAACTGACCATACGTGGAATGGAGCAATATAATGTGGAGGAACAGAAATAAGGCATAACAGCTATATAAATGTATTGTTTAGAACACATTGGCTTGATCAGTCTAAGATGTCAGATGAAAAATAAAGTCAATCTGCAGGGAGGACAGCTTAGTTATAATAGCAGGAAACAATGTTACAAGAAAAAACAAGCAGTGAAACAGATTTTCAAATGTAGTTGTCAAGCTGGCCACACTAGAAATGGATTACATAGTTATCTTAATCCACTGCCAAGTACACATGATAAATTTCAGATTCCTTTTACCCAAATGATTAAAGAGCACGCTTATTCACAAACAAGGCCTTAAAAATCACATATCATGCTCCACAAGAGATGAGGACATTTACGCTGGGAGTGAATTTCCAGTGAATGATTTTCTTATAAAATTGTTAAAAATGATACCTCAGACTAAAGCAGATTTGTATTTTGAAGCAACAAAGGTCTTTGAGAAAAAGATCTTATTCCTTTAACATTACTGCTATTGTAACTGTTAAAACTAGCTGCTCTTAGTTAATTGAGGCAACAAAACAAAACAACACCATTTAATATCTTTAAGAAAAACATTAATTTCTTCAGCTATATTTTGTTACTGTGAGCATAAAAGTAGGAAACAAAATTTCTTACGTAGCATACATAAATTAAAAAAACATTTCTGCACACAGTAAGAAAGATGTTAAGAATCTAGCATAAATTTCTATATACATCCTTTAACGCAGAGCTAACTAATGATTAGGAAATTACCTAAGGCAAAATCCATCTGGGAACAGCAGAACTTTTGCTACCTTTTTTCTTAGGTTTTCTGTTCATTGACAACTGACAAACTGACTTGCCAATCCCCTAAATCCTTTAAAACCAACCAAACAAAAAAGCCCCAACAAAGTAAAACCAAAAAGAAAAACGTAGCAAACTTGTTTCAGCCTTACTGCTACAGAGCAAGTTCTGGCAAATACAAAATGTTTTTATTTTTCATAATGTCTTTATTCTATCTTTTGCTTTTCCTTTCCAGGGCAGAAGTTCTTAACCTTTTTGAGTCATGGATCCACTCCTCAGAAAAATGCACACATACACAACCTGTCCCATACAATTTCAAGGGGGTATGTGGACTCACTAAAGAGCTCATACAAGAAAGAACCTCTTGTTAAAAAACTCTGCTCTACATACGTAGTTCTTTCCTCCATAAAATAGAACATATATTAGTTTGAAACCCTAAAATAAGGTAAACTTGTATCTTAAGGTTTTATAGGAGATTCTAAAGATTGGAACAACTATTTTAAGTACAATTGTCAGTTCACTCACTCTTCTGTTCATTTAGATGAAACAGCACTAATATTTCCTTTAAGAGGTAAATTAGCCAAATTCCCATTTCTTGAAAGAAATAATTTCTATCAGTAAAAGCATACAAGGGCTGGGTACGGTGGCTCATGCCTGTAATCTCAGCACTTTGGGAGGCCGAGGCGGGCGGATCGCCTGAGGTCAGGAGTTTGAGACCAGCCTGGCCAATATGGTATAACCCTGTCTCTACCAAAAAGACAAAAATCAGCCAGGAGTGGTGTTGGGCACCTGTAGTCCCAGCTACTTATTCTCCTACTGAGGCAGGAGAATCACTTGAACCTGGGAGGTGGAGGTTGCAGTGAGTCAAGGTCACGCCACCGCACTCCAGCCTGGGTGATAAGAGAGACTCTGTTTCAAAAAAAAAAAAAAAAAAAAAGAAAAGAAAAAAAAAAGTAAAAGCATACAAGGATATTACTTTACTCTTCTAAAAAATATAGCACTTCTTTTACCTGCTGGGCAAGAAATCTTTTTTTCTGAAGTGATAATTAAGCAATATTAAATGATTCATTAGTTATGCTGATTATCTGTTCCAACTGCATCACACAGTACTTGATCATTCATTATCTGATTATCAATACAGATGCCAGATAAACTACCTCAAGTAACAACTTAAAACAGAAAAACACACATCCAGAAACAAGTACAGTAAAGTAAGTCTTGACTATGTTCCTTAGTAGTCTCTACGGTGAAGCTCTCATGTTTTCCTGCTTTAACACGCCTAATGTCTAAAGGGTCTCACAGGAATAGGCAATGTCTACAGTAATTCAATCGTCAACCCAAGGGGATCGCAGTCTAATGTATGACTCTATTAAAACTGTTCCTATTGTGATCATCAATGTATTTTTTTTTTTTTTGAGACAGAGTCTCGCTCTGTCACCTAGGCTGGAGTGCAGTGGTACAATCTGGGCTCACTGCAACCTCCGTCTCCTGGGTTCAAATGATTCTCCTGCCTCAGCCTCCCGAGTAGCTGGGATTACAGGCACCCACCACCATGCTTGGCTAATTTTTATATTTTTAGTAGAGACGTGGTTTCACTATATTGGCCAGGTTGGTCTCAAACTCCTGACCTCAGGTGATCCGCCTGTCTTGGCCTTCCAAAGTGCTGGGATTACAGGCATGAGCCGCTGCGCCCAACCAATGTATTCTTAATAACTGAATGGTCCTCAAATTTTGTCCTTAACTCATTTGACTTCCCTGCAGCATTTGATACTCTCTATCACCTATTGATATCACTGTCTTTGGCAAATGTCTCTTTATAACACTTCTTTTAATACACTGATCCACTGAAGGTGGGTGGAATTGCCTAAGGTTCTAATTACAAACCAGACTCCATCTTCTAAACATTATGGAGCCGGACTCAGTGGCTCATGCCTGTAATTCCAGCACTCTGGGAGGCCAAGGCTGGAGGACGCTTCAAGGCCAGGAGTCAAGACCAGCCTGGTCAATATAGCAAGACTTTGTCTCTATTTAAAAAAAAAAAAAAAAATTAGTCTGGGTGTGGTGGTGTGCACCTGCAGTCTCGGCTACTGAGGAGGCTGAGGCAGGAAGATCCCTTGGGCTTAGCATGTAGAGACTGCACTGAGCCATGATCACGCCATTGCACTCCAGCTTGGGCAACAGAGTGAGACCCCTCTCTCTAAAAAAAATAAAAAATAAAAACAAATACAAGTTCTGAATGGAAAAGAAGCTTAGAGATCTTCTAATTTATCTTCCTCACTTAACAAATGAGGAACCAAGGCCCAAAGATAAATAAGTATTCCTTTAAGAGGAGTTTGGCATATGAAAATTATCAAATGGCACTTAAGAAACTTTAATGTTTCCTAAGAAGTTATTTCACTAGATTGTAAGCTCCATGAGGTAAGGATGTTGTCCACCTTGGTTGTCTCTATTCCCCAAGCCCGGAACAGTGCCTATCACATGAAGCTTATTCAAAATATATATTTATTCAATACATAAATTAACCTAATTTTAAAGTAGTAAATCACTAACAAGAGGATAAAATTTTTCTTAGCAAAGAACTTCAGAAAATTCATTGCTTAACTAAAACAAATTATAAAGTCAATGAATCTTGATGGGCAGGGCTCCTGAAACCTTTTGAAAATAGCTGGGCAAGGCTATTTTAAAAATATCTATCATTCTTGTTGTTACAGCTTTCTTTGGGCGGGCAGGCCACGTGCCAAAGGGAGCTCTGCAGCCCTGTCTAAATTTTTTCTTATGCCTTACAAAGTAAACAAGCAAATGAAATATTCAAGAATATAAGATAGTTCTGTCAAAGACAGGAAGGGGGAAAGACTCGATTGTTTCCTGATTTTAATAGGGTCAAACAGAATGACCGCCACAAACAGATCTTACCTCTCTGGAGCCTCAGTCTTTGTGGGGAACTGTCCAGGATTGAATCCTATCAGCTTGCACTTCATTCTGAATCTGGTTATCAATGACTCACTCACTTTGTGTTTATAACTGGTCAGTACTGCCTCCATGAGAAGAGATTCTTGCCTGAAATATATATTAATAACTCAGGGCCAGCTGCAGTGGCTCAAGCCTATAATCTCAGCACTTTGGGAGGCCAAGGCAGGCAGATCACTTGAGGCCAGGAGTTCCAGACCAGCCTGGTCAACAGGAGAAACCCTGTCTCTACTAAAAATACAAAAATTAGCTGAGTGTGGTGATGCAAACCTGTAGTCCCAGCTACTCGGGAGGCTGAGGCATGAGAATTACTTGAACCCAGGAGGGAGAGGTTGCAGTGAGCTAAGACTGTGCCACTGCACTCCAGCCTGAGTGACAGAGTGAGACTCTGTCTCAAAAACAAAAATAAAAATAAAAAATAAAAGAAAGTAAAAACAACATTTTAAAAAAATATAAAATTCAGGAAATTTTGATTGTCAATGAATATCAAGTTCTAAGTTTTCTAGGTTCCTTCATGCTAGCAGCTGAGGGTCATGCCCATTCAGATTACTAAGAAAAAAACCCTAAAGAAGGACAATACTAATTGTTAAAAACAAACATCTTCCATGACTCAAGGAATTCAATTCATGTAACCATAAAGCTTCTGACCCTATGCTATGTGTGCTTCTCATGGACACTCATACGATGGTCTCAGATAAGCAGTAATATTTGATGCAAGTCACACCTAGCATGCATGTTCATGTATAAGGGCTTCTTTAGGGTACAAGAATCCGTCAAGACACGGAATTCTCAAGTGCTTTTCTAGTTAGAACAATACAGGTCAAAAAAGTAGGGTATACTGAACTATTTCAGTATATAAGCAGCAATAGGTAGCTACAGTCACCAAAGAGAGCAGATAACACTATTTGTCTAGAACTTCCTCCTCACCTGAAAGGGAAAAAAAGAAAAATCAGTTGTTGGCAAAGAACTGACTGGGATTAGAGGTTATTTTCATTTGACCTCCTACATCACCTCTGAAGTTGCTATGTCAGCACCTCTTTGAATCTTTTTCTCAGTTCACACCTGCGGGACTACATCAAAGAGGTATTCAGATACACTAAAAATGATACTTTTATTAGTACGTGATATCTAAAACACATTCAAGAAAATTATCTAAAATATTTCTGGCATAGCGGGGGAGAACCAGCCTTCGTTAAAGTACTCCCAAACAACCTCCACTACGAACTAATTATTCCATGAACAACCATGTCTAAAAATGAAAACCCCCTGCCACCTCAAAACTCCGCACACAGCTTTACCATTACAACATCGTATTGCTTCCCAAATACGAAGGTGTTTCCATTCATGAGACCAATGTTTAAAAGGGAGACTGTGCAGAGCAGGCTTCCCCTGAAGCAGTAGGCCACTTTATTCCTTTCATCTGTTGACCATGTGATTCTCTCAGTTCTGTTGTTATTTTCTTACTAAAAACTACCATCTATAGTGCAAAGATAACCTATAATAGAGATGTTTCCATTAGTAAATTTTACACATTTGGTTATGAGAAAAAGAATCCTGACAGGCAGAAAAAATCATACAAAAACTAAGGTTATCTGAAATCTTCCCTCAAGACCTCTGGGTACAAACATTAAATCCAGATTCATTTACTTGTGAAAATGTAAACATTAAAAAAATATATATTTTTTGCATTTACACAGTGTAAACTACAGGTTATCAATGTACGAAAAGAATACATCTTCATATCCTGACACATATCCTTTCTAAGAAAAACCTGAAAATAAGCATGTTTTATTATAAGCAACTATCCTGGGTGACCTGAACTTATTTAGGAAGTTGTTAGAAATAAATTCAGGCAATCATAACTATTTTTATAGCTCATTTGGTAGAATGTTTATATTCTATTCTTAGCTTTATGAAGATTGCTAAGAGAAACAGCCACATGAACAAATATCTCTGTACCTTCTAAAAAACCAAACATTTTCCTTACGTGGCTCAACGTGCCATGTAATGAAGGTAAATCATAGCTACCATTTCCTGAGTGCCAACTGTGTGCTGAGATTTGGGCTAAGCAATTTACATTATCATTCTTGCTTAACAATAATGTTAACAGAGAGTGTCCCAGGAAACAGAGTCTGAGGAGACTGTGCAGGTTTGCTGGGGAAGGCTCTTGGGAACCACGCATGTGAGAGACTGAGAAGCAGGGCTGGGCACAGAAAGAAGTTAAAGTAGACAGAGCTGCAACAGCAGCCTCTGCTAATCCTAAAATGAGGTATGGAACTCAGGTTATCCTTCAGAGTTATACCGAATTGAGGCAAGGAGGCTGGACCTTTGTATTTCAGCACCGACCAGTTATTGGATTCAGGCTGCCACCAGAGTGGGGGCCTCATCTTGGGTGAGACAGTTCCCTTGGGCGGAGTGAAATTCTGAAGAAATCAGCCAGAAGCCACCAGCAGCCAGCATTCCAGACAGCTAGGGGGGACTAGCATCTCGTTCCTGGAAGAGGGATCTGGGTATCACATTACATATATATTAAGAGATATATGGTGCACCCCTATTTTACAGACAGGAAAATAAGACAGAGAAAGGTTAAGAGCTTATCTGAGGTCACTTTCAGTGTCCTTAATGCAAGTTCATCTTTGGTTTCAAAACTAAGACCTGGTATACTTCTCTTCAGAAGACATTGAAAATTATGGCAAGGCACTGTATTTACTTTTTGCCACAGTTGCCAGGAAGCTCATAGATCATTTTAATATTTAGTTTAAGCAAACATATTTACCTAGGTTACTGCTATTTGCCCTGCATCCTGATTTCTTTTCTTCTTTTCTTTCTTCTTTTTTTTAATATGGGGTCTGTGTTGCCCAGGCTGGAGTGCAGTGACTATTTGCAGGGGCAATCATTATGCACAACAGCCTCAAACTCCTGGGCTCAAGTGATCCTCCTGCCTCAGTCTCCCGAGTAGGTGGGACTACAGGCGTGCACCACCACACCAAGCTGGCATTCTCTGTTTTCTTATTTCTTCATTCTACTTTTAGCTTTCTCAATATGCTGATATGTTTTGTTTGGTATATCATATATGAAAAAGCAGTCCATCTCATCCTCATCATCTATCTCTACAAAGTACACAAACCATTTACACATTAGGTAAACAATGGCAGGCATAAGGCAGTGGACATTCCATAGCCTCCTTTGATAAGCCACATCCTTACCTGCTTTTACTGTCAAAAAGTAATTCTACATTGTGTTTCTGCTCGTATAATTGAAACTTACTTCTTTTTGGAGGAGTTGGTCATCCAATAAATGCCATCATTTATCTGAGATCTTGAACGAATGACTGAATGAATCTTCTACAATTAAGTCTTACTTACTAGGTTTCAATACTTATTTTAAATTCTTCCTTAGGACTTCCAAATGTCATTGTGTTTCTGATCTTAGGAAACCATAAATTATCTCCAAGAATTTAAAAAATTCTTTTCATTTCAATGACAAGAAATATCAGCATAATGCTCTCCATCTAGGTGTTACTATACGATTTTGGTACTGTATTTACGACTGTTGATAATCGCATTGCTGCCAAAAACATGACTTCGATTGTCAAAATTTAATAAACATGGGCTGATTCAGAAGGAGGTGATATAAGCAAGTGGTTAAGAAGAGCATGGATTCCAGAGAAACACTGCTTAGTCTAGTGTCACCACCTGCAAGCTTTGTGACAAATTAATCTCTCTGTGCCTGAATTTCTTCATCTATATGGTGGGGCTGGTAACAGTACCTCCATCATAGATTTGCTGTATTAAATGAGAAAACACAGCATTTAAGAGTGTCTGCTTAATTGCTTGCACTCAGTAAATATTTGCATTATTATTATTACAAAAATGATACAGTCACACCATATGGAGACCAAGGGGCCTTATGAATTGAGGTTAGTTCAAGTAAAGTAGTGCAGCAAAGTGTGATATCACGAGGCGCAACATGGGCAGGAGTAACACGTAGGAGTAACATACTCAAAAGAACCCTTACCCTAGCAATAAGTGTCAGAGCCATGTCAAGAAAAGCAAGCTTCAACTAAACCACATCATCTAAAGCATCATTAAGCGAATGCCAGCTTGGTTTTTTTTTGTTTTGTTTTGGAGACGGAGTCTTGCTGTCGCCCAGGCTGGATGGAGTGCAGTGGCGCAATCTTGGCTCACTGCAACCTCCCCTTCCTGGGTTCAAGCTATTGTTCTACCTCAGCCTCCCAAGTAGCTGGGACTATAAGCATGCACCACCAAGCCCGGCTAATTTTTGTATTTTTAGTAGATACGAGGTTTCACCATACTGACCAGGCTGGTCTCAAAGACTTTTTTGATTTTTCGTTTTATTCAAAGTATTTCACACAACTGCTTAACATGTGAACTCTATAGGTAAAAGGAGTTTATATCTAGGAGTACCTATGTAAATAAATAAACATCTTTTTGCCCATACATTATTCGAGTTTCACAAACATCTGGCTATACTGCCATCGTTTCTTTGACGTTTTTCTCAGTTCTTCTTTTATAGATAAAAGCCAATTAGTGCTCGGGGCTGTGGCTCCCAGCACTTTCGGAGGCCAAGGTGGGCAGACCGCCTGAGCCCAGGAGTTAAGAGACCAGCCTGGGCAACATGGTAAAACCCCATCTCTACAAAAAAATACAACAATTAGCTGGGCTTGGTGCCGCTGTAGGCCCAGCTACCAGGAGGCTGAGGTGCAAGGATCACCTGAGCCTGGGGAGGTTGAGACTGCAGTAAACCGTGATCGTGCTGCTGCACTCTAGCCTGGGCAACAGAGCAAGACCCTGTCTCAAAAAAAAAAAAAAAAGCCAATTAATTAATCATTTTGAAAGATTTATAATCTTGGCAAGAATATAGTGACTTACACACTGACATATAAACCAATGGGGAAAAAGGAATCCTAACTACCCATACAGAGTGAGGATTAGGCCTCACTCACTGGGCAACCTGTTTGCAAGAAGCAGAAGGCAGGCAAAACCCAGCATGACTAGAAATATGAATAACCCACAAATGCTCTTGGAGTTAAACCAAATAAAAAGCATGTAGATCTTTCATTCCTTTTTTGGTGCATAGAAATTTACTGGAATTAAAATCAGACTTACCACTACTGTTTCTTGAAAAATAACAAAAGGTTTCATGGATATATGGTTACGCTGCAGTGAAGAAGTTAGAATTTTTTTCCTGATTTTTCCTCTTAATTTTATAGTGTGCTTATATTACTTATATAAGGAAAAAAGTAATTATTTGTACCGTTCTCAAATTGGCACAACTCTGCTCAAGGCCCAACTATTAGCCATGTTTTCTAAACTGTACAACAGAGAAGGGCTCTCTCCTGGTTTTGCTTAAGACTGACTCTTCAGGGCTCCACATAATGCCTGGCACAATAGCAGACGCTCATGAACTGATGGTTGAATGAGTAAGAATGTAGCACTTTGCTGCTTGGTGGTACAAACCTCAATGACAACTGGATATACATAAGACAAAGGAATGATATAAAATCATGTAAATCATTCTTAATAAAACAATAGCAAATGAACTTCTTTCATAAGCATAATGAGAAGTATAGAGCTCAACTTCAACGATTCATCAAGGAATATCATATTTGAGGGTCTTTTTCCCTAACTGTGTTAATTGCTTAATTACATATTTTAAACATCACATTATTTTCTACCAAAATGTAAGCTCTTTGAAGGCAGGGGTTTTTGTGTCAGTTTTGTTCACTGAGGTATTCCCAGAGCCCAAATCAATGCCTAACATGTAAATGGGGTGCAACACATTTTTGTTGAATGAATGAATGGAAAATTCCTTAGGATGGTGTACAGGTAGTGGAGATACCTAGTATTAGGTTGAAGCGCTTTTTGTCCTATCCTATTCTTTCTAAATTATAAACCAGCTATTTCCCTTTAGAGAAAAGTATTTGTAAATTAAAAAAATAATAAAAGCAGTTTTGGGTACATATGAACTTTTATTCTGGTTTTATTAATATCAATTACAAACATAATTGGTTTATTTGAATCAAGTAATCTGAAGATAGTAGAGAGACAGTACTATAAATTTCAAAGGCTATTACAACAAAGTAGTCTTACATAGGCTGAGAAAATGCAACTAGAAAGCATATCTAAGTAAACAACTTCTACTATTGTTATTTATATTGAACGAAGTAATATTTGATAGCCCAAAATATATATTTATGATACAGCCAAGAACACACACATAAAATAAAATGATGGCTGTTATTTCTAAAATACCTGAGAATAAACACAGGTTTGTATTTTACTAGAGTAACAACACATCCTACTAAGTGAAAAGGTAACACTCACTTGATTAGTGCCAAGAAAAAAAAAAAAGAAGTATTTCCATTGGCTTTCAAGGACTTTTCCCAACTAAAAATAGTTGAGAATTATACAGATTTAAACACATGCCTTTTTCCACAGCAGACATCTTTCAATTATTTAGAACAATCAGAGGGGAGGGGAACTCTGCATTGATTATGAACTCCAGATAATTTGTAACATATGCATAGAAGAAGGCACAGATCCACTAAGCATTCATTTTCAACACTGAATGAAGCTTCCGCAATGGTAAATATTAATAGCACACAGAACACAGTGGAGGAACCCCACATCAGAAACAGAATTAAATAATATCTAGTCATAACTGCAATCCTAACAGTTAATTGTTTTAAAAAGTTCTTTAGAGTACTGGTCTGTTGTTTTTGAAACTCAAAAGGTTTTCCTCCTATTTTATTTCATTTGTTTTAACATTACACAGATATAATTTTCCACAGAAAAAAACTGCTGGTTCTACATTAACGTAACACTAGGAGCACAAATCCAGGTATCTATCTACATGACACTTAACATTTGAAATATTGGATCTGAATTTTAGTTCTTATTCTCCGGTAATACTGTGAAAAAGTTGGGGGAAAAGCAGGATAATCACTTCTGAAGACTGGGAAGCAGAACTGAAGAGTCTGTAGAGACTATATGTTAGAGGCCATACGGACAGGGCTGTCTTCATTTGGTATTGTAGTTGGTTTTCCTTGGGTTCTTAGAAATCAAGCCTAAAAACTTCAGCTATGAAATATTGTTATGGTCTTTGATGACCGCAGCCAAGAATCCTCTGTGTAAGTTGGTAGAGAAGTAGATACTGAGTTGTCTCACAGGTTAGGATCTAACAAATTCTGGAAATTAAAATTTCCAGATTCTTCGAACAGGTCCTTGGTTTTGATGTATATAAAATTTATTCTTGTGTCTCCATCTTCATTACCACTGCTTTATTTCACTTTCCATCTATCTTGCTGCAAGAAGCCTCTAAATGACCTTTGTGCTTCCAGTCTTACCCTTTTGATTCTCCACATTACAGTCAGTGACTGTTTTAAAATTTAAGACTAGCCAAGTCATTGCCTGGCTTAAAATCCTTTGATGATTAGAATAAAGTCCAAACACTTTAGCACATCACCTGACCTCTTGTTTAAGTCTCCAGTCTCATTTCTTACTACTTCCCACTGCCCCGCTTCACCCTTTATCTCAAACCCTAGGCTCAAACTACATCTATCTAAAACTACATAACATAATTTCACCAGAATATCTAGGACAGGAACTGTTGCAAATTAATGTTTCTGGAGTTTCAATATCTTAAGTCTAAAAGAACACAACGAATGAAAAAATAACTATTGATCTCACTGTATTATCTTCTAGTCCTCTTTTAACTGTAGCTTATGGCCCATTAGTGGGTTGCACAATTAATTTTAGCAAGTTGTGACCACCTTGGTCAAAAGAATGGCAGCTTCCATCCTTCCAGACTTTCTTTGCACCAGCATTTGGTAAGGGCGTTTCTGGAGACAGCCAAGACTGTGGCTGGGGAAGGGGAAAGATGGGAGGTACCACAGGGACTGGGGTGAAAAGGGGAGCCAATGCTGACAAGCACTGGGGAGGAGGAGGAGGATGTGGGCAGAGAAAGATGCCCTGCCAGGGCAGGTATTGTGTTAGGTGCATTCACATGTGTATACTGTTATGAAAGAGGCTCTACAGCTGGAGTGTCTGCCTTCAACTAGAACAGAACATATGAGAGTATATTACATGTAGTTAAGTATAGTGCCATTATGTGGATTAAGTTAATATTTACAAAGCACTGAGAATAGTGCATGGCACATAGAAAATACTATGTAAGTGTTGGTTATAATCACTGTTTTGTGAAATTTGTTTCAGTTATACATATATGTTATGCGACTACTAAGTCCCAGGATAAAATATATTTCTTCTTCCTGCGAATTGTGGTCAAAAAAAGATGCACTGCTTTGGTTTTACTTTCTACATACAAATTAAGAAATGAGATATATAATGGATATTTACTCAACTGCAATTCAACGCCATGAAAAAGTTGTTACTCATCACAACATATAAATGACCTGGAATTGGTATGTTCACTACAATGTCATCCCAAAACTACTGGCTCCACCATTCTACGTGGTTATGACACCATCAAGGCATCATTTATGACTCCTACATCACTCTTCCACCACATGCCATGCAATACTGGCAAATTATTCTTCAATTGAAAAGCATGACTTTTTAAACAGCTGAACACTTAAAGATTTTTGAAAGTGTATGACTGTTTGGATACTTCCAGTTTTACATTCTTTGGTAAGTATATCTCACTATATTTGCAGTTTGCACTATTCTAGGTTATGCTGCCTCTGAGCTTTTACACCAACTATTCATCTACCTTTGAGTCCACCTTCATCTTCAGGATCCACCTTTTGAAAGCCTAGGATGTGTGTGCTCCTATAGCACCATGAGCATAACATTAACATGATAACACAAGACCTTGCTCACAATATTGTAATTTATTCTTTAGTAATCTGACTCCTTTATTAGAAGACGGACATCTTGAAGGTGATGGTATACTACCGTAATTCTCAGACCTACTGCACTAGGCACTCAAATATCTGTTGATGAATAATGAAAAAAATAAAGAACTTATTTCAGACCTTAGCATTTAAAGAAACCTTGTGATGAATCCGTCAGTTGAATCTGATGACAGGGAATGAGCAAAATATCTAAATCCCCCCCCCCCCCCACCACCTGCCAGATACCTGAACTTTAGCCAAGAGTTAAGCCCCACACTTTCCCCCGTAACCTTTCCCTGTTTTCCTCTGGTTTTCTAATGGCAAGGGAATTCAGGAGTTCAGCACCGCTGCATCAGCCAAGAAAGATATCAAAAAGATACTGAGTTCTAAAGCAGCAGTATTTAACTGGGGTAGCCTCCTTTAATAACTGATGGAGGCAATTTGAAACCTTAGGGATTCCTGTCATTCCCCCTCTTATTTATATTGTTTAAGTTATCAATCTTGGCCCCTGAATTTAGAATAACCAAAACAATATAGGCTAGTGATATTGTTTCTTTTAAATGTAACTTGAGTATTTCCTTAACGCCAAAATTTTCAAGAGACAGTTGATAAAACTCACAAATAATGATTTAATGTGTATTTTTCAGATTCAGTTTGTTATTCAGTACATTTTATCGCCAATTCTCATCATAGTCATCTCACACCAGACTTAACATTTTCTATGTCCTGCTAACTTCCTATAGATTTCCAAACACATGATGAAAAATTTTAATGTCAGCTTAAAAATCTTCCAGAGGATACACGGATTTCAAAGTCTTTTGGGAGTACACAAGCAAAAAGTTTGAATACTCATTATTCAAAAGCTGTTCTGGCCAACAAAACAGTCAAAATAGGTGGCTATTTAAATGTAAATTAGATAAAATTAAAATTCAATTTTGCAGTCACACGCTAGCCACATTTCAAGTCCTCAATAGCCACCTGTGGCTAGTAATGCCGTACTGGACAGTGCAAATTCAGAACACTTCCACCGTCACAGTCAATTCTACTGGACAGGGCTCACCTAGGGAACCTAAAATATGCACTGTTTGCCCTAGTGACTTGACATTACAAGACTTTTACTCCTGGCACCTCCTGGAATGGTGGGCCATTTTTCTTGACTTTTATCAAGGTTCCTCCTCCACAGGGGTAAAGTGACAGAAAGGTCAAGAAGGAACCTTGAGCTCCCCCTAGAGGTTTGAGTAGGTGGCCACGAGAATCCGTTTACAAAGATGAATTTAATACTGTGAATAACAACTTTTTACCTGACACTGTTCAATATGGTAGCCACTAGTCACATATGCCTATTTATAATTTAAAATTGAATTAATTAAATATAATTTAATATTATGTTTCTCAGGCACAATGCCTCACATTTTAAAGGCTGAATAGCCACATGTGACCAGTGGCTATCATACTGAACCGAGGTAGACGGAGAATATTTCCATCATCACAAAATTGTATGGAACAGTACTATTCGTACTACATGCTTTCTAAATTATGTTTTCCTTTAACATATTCTCTTAATGAAGTAACCAGAATATTTAACTCCACCCTTCACTATATTTCCAAAAATGCCAGAAAATAAACCCAGAATCCTACTCATTCACAGTTTTAACATGTGCTTGTTAGCTCCTTTCCTTCTAAAACTGAAAGTTTAAGTATAAGCATATGATTGGTAGTCAGAGATGGTCTATTCTTTGAGGATACACATCAAACCTCTGTCAAATTCATAAGCAGATAAGCAAACGGGAAGGCACAAGAGTTCAGATAACATTGGGATGGTAACAACAGAGACTAAATATATCAAAAATAACAGAAAATAAATCTAAATCTTCCTTATGAACTATTTGAGTAGCTTATCATATTTCTTAGAAATCTTTCGATGAGAAGGCAGAAGAAATGTCTTGTATGCAAACACCAAAAAGAAGTCCTCAGAGATGGGCAGAGTCTATTAAAATGCTTATTAGGGACAATGGTAGTTTTTTGCTCCAAGTTAGTTATCTTTGCCCTGTTGCTTCTTACAAATAAATAATTGCAAGGCTTCAGAGCTAAAATGAAAGACCAAATATACTATATGGTGATTTTCCTGTTAAAGTACAAAATTTGTTCCAAAGATGATGACAATTACTGATGAATAAATCTAAGCAATGTCCCTAGAAAATTAATCATTTTGTTTTCTGAGCAGAAGGCTCTTTTATCTTTTATTGATTATTTATGTATTTTGAGACAGGGTCTCACTCTGTCACCCAGGCTGAAGTTCAGTGGCGCAATCTCGGCTCTGCAACCTCCACCTCCCAAGCTCAAGCGATCCTCCCACTTCAGCCTTCTCAGGAGTTACAACTACAAGTGTGTGCCACCACGCCCGGCTAATTTTTTGTATTTTTGGTAGAGATGGGTTTCACCATGTTGTCCACGCTGGTCTCCAACTCCTGAGCTCACATGACCTGCCCATCTCAGCCTCCCAAAGTACTGGGATTACAGGCATGAACCACCATGCCCGGCCTCTTTTACCATTTTAAAATTTGTCTGATGAGCGACCAGCACTGATTCAGAAAAGGCAAATCTTTTAGGTCACATACAATCACCCTGCATTTCAGCTTGAGGCACAGCTAGAAGTACACATCTGTTTCAAAGACACAAAGCCAACATTCAAGAGGCAAATTTTTGGAGAACACCCAAAAATATGGGACTCGAGAATGAGTTTTGCAGTGCATCAGATTAACTGACTGAAGTGTGAATGTAGCATCTGGCTCAGAGTGAATGCTTTCACGAATTCCAAGTCTAGATAGGTCTTTCAACTACTACAGTATGGCCAGCGATGAGACTGCCCCCTCCTTTGAAGTCATGACGCTTATAGTCTGCTTTAGGCAAATAACACCAAATCAAGTACCGCCTTGCATTCCATCCCTTGTGTTGTCTTGTCCAGCTTTTTAACTCATTGATGTATGTATACAAGCTTCAACTGGATTTTATGCTCATGCTCTTGGGCTACAGGAATCGTACATTATACTTCTTTTCTTTATTTATTTTTATTTTTAAAGCTACAGTTCTTTTATTCATCCTAACACCTAGCAGACAGTCCTCCACATAGTAAGTACTTAAGTATTCGGTGACTGGAGATATGAAGAAAAGGCCTATAGTAAAAGAGAAAAATCATGTAATCAATAGACAAAAAACTACCTAGATTTGTGTATCTGACTCCAAAATTGGGCTGGAATTGTTAGCAGACAAATTTTCCTCTGCAAACAAACAAAAATGCAACAAAACTTCAAGATAAACAATCTACGTAGTAAGGCAGTGTCAAATACATCCGTTTTACCCAAACGACAGAGCAAATACCAATAAGATGACAGACATCAAAATCAAACTTTGCAGCAATAAACAAATGTTTATATCTGACTGTAAATTAAAATCTTGTGTGCTTAGAAATATGTTCATTTAGACAGTATTAAAAAGTAGGATGTTAGTCTCAAAATCCAAGAGTTAAATTACTAATTCAATTTCACTATTTATAATTTTAGTACTTTTACTGTATAGATAAGAGGACCAAGGCACAGTTCAGAGAAGGTAAGTGACGTGCTTTAAGGTGATTCAGGAAGGTGGTCAGAAAAGGGTGCAATAAGACTCAGCTTCCTGATCCTTTATATAGTGTGAAGAAGGCTGCTAATCAGAAATCATCTGACTAAGGGAAGGTTTGCATGGAAAAATTAAAGTTGCTATATATCTCTTCCTTTTAAAGTTAGAAGAAATTATTTACTGGGTTTCATAGTTGAATTCTTTTTTTTTTAAGAGACCAGGTCTCACTATGTTGCCCAAGCTGGAGAACAGTGGTTATTTACAGGTACTGTGATCATGGCACACTGCAGCCTCAAATTCATGAGCTCAAGCGATCCTCCCACCTCACCCTCTAAAGTAGCTGGGACAACAGGGAAGCGCTACTGTACCCGGCTCATAACTGAATTTTTGACAGGAATTTCAAATACATTAGACCAGAAATGTAATTGATTCACACATATTCCTTCTCTGAGAGCCTCTGACACTGAGTTCACCCGTACTTTACTCTGCATAAGAAGTTCCTCCTTTTCCTTTTCCACATCTTACTACTTTGTTTCTATTTTGTAAAATATAAAGCAAAAAGTATTACTAAGTTTCTTTTTGTAGTTCTCATCAACACAACAAAGTGAAAGATTTTTGAACTAGTTTTAAACCTGCGTTTCTGAAACTGGGATCTAATGACTTGTTTTCAGAGGTTTGAGATTCTCTGAGATTTTAAGGTAGTAGTTTTATTTTCACAAGCATAATCTTGAGTTACTTGAACATCCACTTCATAATTGTGTAGGAATATGATTTCAGTGACCACATTTGCTTCTGTGCTGAAAATTACATTCACACTAAATCTCCTCAAATGCAGTATTCTTCAGACTGGGTTCCAGAGTCTGTTTTTGCGTTAAACAGCATTATTATTGAATTATACTGCTGCAGATTTTTATATTTTCTAAAATTCTCTTTCTAGATTTCATTTGGTGAATTAATTAAATAAGGCCGGGTGTGGTGGCTATCGCCTATCATCCCAACACTTTGGGAGGCCAAGGTAGGAGGATCACTTGATCCTAGGAGTTTGAAATCAGTCTAGGCAACACAGTGAGATCCTGTTTCTAAAAAAATTAAAATACACAATTCAAAAATTAGCTGGGTGTGGCAGTAAATGCCTATAGTCCTAGCTACTCAGGAAGCTGAGGCGGGAGGATCACTTAGGTCCAGGAGTTCAAGGCTGCAGTGAGCTATGATCACGCTACTGCACTCCAGCTTAGGCAACAGAGCAAAGCCCTGTCTCCATTAAAAATAAACTTAAAACAAATTTTAAAAATGTAGTGTCTACTATATGATAGTACAGCAGTGAATAAGAGAGACCAGAACCTGTCCTTAGCTTATCAATCTGGCAGGAAAACTCAACTAATGAAAACTTACTAATGAAAAAGTCTGGGTTGATTGAAATCACATAAAGAGTAGAGCACTTTAAAACACAAAACAGTTATCTGCCCTCCTTGTTAACAGCTACAATGGATCAGAGAACCCATACTCATCAGCACATTCTCAAAATATCCTAAGAGCTTGAGGTCAACTTGGTTTTACCTGTTTGGACACAGGTAAGTCGATCCTCTTTTAAAAATTATTCAAAATTATTCAAGTAAGATAAATCTCCTTTTCTTGCTTTAAGTTATCCTTGTCATAACTGGACAATGAAACAACCCAATTAGATACTCCCTGGTTGAGAAACAATTTTATGGAGAGATTTCTATTCAGTGACGTTTTGACAATACACTTTTTCTGTGTGATTGGGAAGTTTCTACGGACAGAAATTAATCGAGCTAAAACAGTTTAAAATGCCTAAAGTGCACTTTTTTTTTTTTTTTTTTTTTTTTTTTTTTTTTCCGCCGTTCCCCCCCGCCCGGGGGCCGTGGCCTGGTTCCCCCCCCCCCCCCACCCCCCCCCCCCTCCGCCCCCCGGGG
>NC_045446.1:114019509-114058207 GCF_002776525.5 Piliocolobus tephrosceles
GCCCAGGCTGGAGTGCAGTGGCCTGATCTCAGCTCACTGCAAACTCCGCCTCCCGGGTTTATGCCTCCCGGGTTTCCTGCCTCAGCCTCCCTAGTAGCTGGGACTACAGGCACCCGCCACCTCGCCCGGCTAGTTTTCTGTATTTTTTTTAGTAGAGACGGGGTTTCACCGTGTTAGCCAGGATGGTCTCGATCTCCTGACCTCGTGATCCGCCCGTCTTGGCCTCCCAAAGTGCTGGGATTACAGGCTTGAGCCACCGCACCCGGCCTAAAGTGCACTTCTAACTCTAGAAAAGGTCATGGATAGACGCTAACCAAGACAGTACAAAAACTCTCCCAAAAATTAAACCTTGGCTGGGCACAGTGGCTCACACCTGTAATCCTAGTGCTTTGGGAGACTGAGGCAGGACAGCTTGAGACCAGGGAGCTAAAACCAGCCTGAGCAACGTAGAAGACCCTGTTTCTAAAAAAAAAATTTTTAAGGAGCCAGGTGTAGTGGGGCATGCCTGTAGTCCTTGCTACTGGGGAGGATTGTTCGAGCCCAGGAGTTCTTCAGGTTGGGCAAGAAAGAGAGAGTCTGAGCCCAGGAGGACTTCAGCTTGGGCAAGAGAGGGAGATTCTGTCTCTAAATATACATAAATAAAAGTTAAAATTTAACCTTAATGACTCTGAACAAATGAGATTCAGAGAAGAGCAGCCTTGTCCTGTTAGCTACTACTTTAATGTCCTTGTCAAAAAAAAAAGGGAGAGCTTAAGAAGTCCCAAAGATACAAGTTATCAAATACACTAAATTAGTAATGGAGTAATTAATGGGTGGCAAATTGCTTGAACAATAGAAGGTTTTAAATATCTTAGTTTCTGGACCAAGTTTTCTAAGCAACAACATCCCCAAAGAAATACCACTGGAGCCAAGACCTGGAGAACTTTGGTGCAATCTCCCTCCTTTAGCTTACTCTAACTCATGATTGCGCCTATTAGACTTTATTCTTGTTCTTTAGTGTGATCATTCTTATTTATGATTGTTCTTGGTGGCTTTTATCCCCCCTCAAGAAGTTCCCAGAAAAAGTGCCAGCTGTATCAGAAAAGAAGTGCACAGATAATAGGACTAAGTAGTATAAGCAGTTCAGTTAAACCTGGGAGAATCCTACCACAATCTTTTTAGCAGCCACTACAATGAGGAAATGGGCTTAACTAAAATACAACTCCTTATCTGCCAATAATACAAATATGAACGCCTGAAGTCAGCAGTAGTAGCAAAATCTTAACCTGGCTAAGATTTCTAGCCCAAATTAAACCTCTGCATTTAAACATGCAGGTACACAAGGATGGCCAGATGCACACTGAGAGTTCTACTTGTCACCACATCCGGCACAGTAACTGAAGCAGGGAAAAACTGGCTTTCCTGAAGGAGCTTCCTAAGAAACCGCAGGGCCTCAAGCCAATCTTAACTCTGGAGGCATCGACAATCCAAATTCCAGACCAACTCTTGGCCAAGCTAACTTTGATGGTGTCCACTAACTCCACGGTAACAATACACAATCCGGCTACAATCAAGCCTTTCCAATTCTCCAAAGCATCTCTAGTCTTACTCGTCCTTCGTAGCTCAAGATAGAAGCAAAGCGACTGACACAAAGGCCAGTCGTCCCAAGGCGCTTTTTCTATGGCTCCGCTACGGCCACTTATTAAATATTCCTAAACTGGGGGCTCAATGCCCCCTCTTCTGCCCTTCCTCAATCCCGCCCCGGCCGGTAAGCCTCTGCCTGGGAGCCCCTCCGCATGAAACAAAGCGAGGGGCCCCGGCGGTGGGGGCAAGAGGCGCCCGCGGCACGGGGACTGCCGCACGGCGCACAATGAGAAACTACCAACTTCAGAGCGCAGGAACATCCTCAATTGGCAAGAAAGAGGGGCGGCGGCAGGCACGCCCAACTTCAAACTCAGGAAACCTACGGGCTGGCGGCCATCTGGGAAAAAGCCCCCTTCCCAGGGAGAGAAGAAAAAGGCGGAGGAGATGCGAATCGCCCACCGGGCCCCGGAGGGGAGCCCTGCCCTCAGACCGGCCCCTGCCCCCGAGGCCCGCTTCCCCGCCTTCTCTCTGCCTCTGGTTCGCTGCCCCAGGCCGGGCGGCCGGTTACCTTGATGCGCTCCCGGCACTGGGACGGGGTCCGCTCGTAGCCCAGCTCGGCCAGGGCCCGGGACACGCGCTCGTACATGGCTGGCCCGGGGGCCTTGCTGCCGAACACCGTGCCGGCTCCCTCCAGCTGCTGGTACCGCGCCTCCACCAGCCGCTCGTTGCCCCACACTGCGATGAGCGCGTTCGTCTCGGCCGGCGTCCACGACATGCCCCGGCAAGCGGCGGCGGCGGCTGCCGCAGCCCCGCCACCGCCGCCACCAGGGGAGAAGGAGACCGAGGACGAGGCGGCGCTGCGGCCCCCCAGCCCCAGCCCGAGACCCCCGGACGCCGCTGCCCCCGAGCCCGCCGCACTGCCCGGCCCGAGCGGGGAGGCACCCCGAGGCGTGGAAGGGTCGGACAGCGATGGATTTCCGTCGCTCAGGCCACCAGGAGAAGCCGGGGAGAGCACCTCCATCTTCGGGATTTTTAGCGGCGAGTTGGCGGGCAGCTCCGAGCCACAGGGCGCAGCCATCTTCCAAGCGGCCGCCGCTGCACCGCCCGGAAGTGACGTGCCCGCGCATCCGGCCACCGCGGTCTCTGGGGCTGCCCTCGGGCCTGGCTCGCCCGCGGGCGGGTGGCTCCGGGTCCCTGCTGCCGAAGAAGTGGCTGCCGGAGGGAGGTCGTCTAGCCCTCTGGGCCTTTCTCCGCGAGCCCTCCCACGCCGCCCGCTCCTCTCCCGGGGCGAAGGGCGGGGACGAGGCGCGCCGAAGCCCCGAGCTGAAGAGAAGGGTGGGGGCATGAGGGCGCTGGAGTGAGGAACAGATTGGAACCTTCCCACTTCCTCTCCAATCTCAGCCCCCGGGAGGAGGGGTGAGGCCCGCGAGGGGGCCCGGAGTTAAGGAGGAATTGACCATTTCTCTTTCCTGTCTCCCCCGCCTCTGCCCGTCTTCCCTCTAAGCCGGCCTCTAGGTGCAGAAGCTGACGTCCAGGATGGGGACCAGGGAAGCCTCTGGAGGGTATATCCGGGAAGGCACCAAGGCTGAAGGGAGAGCGGTTCTGGGGAGGGCTTCAAAAAGCAGATATGGACCAGTGTAGAGTTCTTATGCTGTAGCTTTTCAAGAACCCCAATCTCATTAATTAAAGAACAGCAACTGTTTAATTCCAGTTATAAACTGCTGTTTTCCAGTTTGGGCAGGTGTGACCGTTTGTAGAATAGTTAGATCACATAGTCTTTATTGTGTTGGTACAGTTGTCTATAGCTTGAACATGTAAAAACTCCTGAGCCCAGCAGAAAAGTTACTTTCCAATACCATTCTCCATCCTCCCTCGTTTGGAAGCTGCATCGTTTTCCCGGTTTTTCATACTCAAGGAACACTGTCAATTATGACAGCTCAGTGACCTCTGGGAATGAATTAGTGTATTAGTCAGTCCTGAACGTTCCTTAAAGTGCTGAAACTTAACAGTAGCACGCCACATCCAGTACACAGCTGTACCGTATTTCCATATTTTTCAAAGCTGAAAATCTTAATTATATATCCTGGATCATTAACTTAAAAACCTCAGCGGATTTTTCTTTCACAGCAGACATAACTGAGGATGCTGACCAATGAGTGCGAATAAACTATGCAATGTTTTTAAAAATAACAAATGTATGTTAGGTTTTTCTAAAGCTGAGGTCAGCTACATTTTGGGGGGTTATGTGCTTTTTTAAATTATTGTTTTATTTCAATCGATTTTTGAGGATAACAAGTGGCGTTTGGTTACATGAATAAGGTTTTTCGTGGTGATTTCTGAGATTTTGGTGCACCCGAGCAATGTACACTGTACCCAATGTGTAGTCTTTTGTCCCTCACTACCCCCCCTTACACCCGAGCCCCCAAAGTCCAATGTATCATTGAGACCAGCTAAATTTTTTAACTCTGAGACTCACTGGAGAGAATGACTACCATTGGGTGTTGCTAAAAAGCCAAAGGGTTAAGCAATAGGGATGAAGTAGAGGAGGAGATAATTGTCTTCGTATGTCATATGAAAATGCGACCATAGTTTATAAGCTAACAGAAGAAGCCTAAGGAAGTTCCTGAATTTATGATACCCTCTTCCGTTTTTTCCAAAGAAATATGCAATCTAGCACCTCAGTTAATATGGACTCTAAAGTCAGATTGCCTGGCTTCAAATTCCAGTTCTGTGACTTTAGCAAAGTTACTTAACCAAGCTCTCAGTACCTTGTTTTCTTCATCTATAAAATGAGGATTACGTCACAGCATTGTAGAGAGAACTGAGTTAATACAGGTAAAGTCCCTAGAATGGTGCCTGGTTCACAGTAAACATTGTGTGAGGACTGTAATAGAATCTGAAACATCTATCAAAACAAAATTAACTCTCATTCAGCCCAGTGATAAAATTTTTAATGTCATAAGGTATTTGCTGTGTATGAAAGGGAGAGTTGTGCCTAAATCATATACTAAATCAGAGATTCCAAAGAGTTGTATGTGTGTATGTGAGACAGGGTCTCACTGTCACCCAGGCTGGAGTGCAGTGGTGTGATCTCAGCTCACTGCAACCTCTGCTGCTAGGCTCAAGCGATCCTCCCACCTCAGCCTTCCAAGTGGCTGGGACCACAGGTATGTGCCACCACTCCTGGCTGATTTATGTATTTTTTGTAGAGATGGGCTTTCACCGTGTTGCCCGGGCTGGTCTCAAACTCCTGGACTCAAGTGATCCCCCACCTTAGCCTTCCAAAGTGCTGGGATTACAGGCATGAGCCACTGCACCCAGCCCTCCAAAGAGTTTTTAAATTACCACTTTAACCTTATCTCATTGTCCCACAAGTCTGAAAAAAAAAAAAAAAAAACCCTCCTCCTATTATCATGGGATCCTTGGGATGTCGCTTTGCCAGCCGGAAATCTCTGTGGCTGGTGGTGCCTTTGCCCAAGTTTTGCTTGGGCCCACTGGGCTCCTTCTGCCCACCCAGCCTGGCAGGCTGCACTCAGCTCATGCTATCAGCCCGGATCCCATGCCTGCCAAGGGTAAGCCAGGCACAGAGAGCAAGGGGGGCATGAGTGAGTGTGGGGTCTGGCCACTGCACATAGCCAGGCACATCAGCTAGGGCAGGTTGGGCAGCTCCAGGAGCCAGCATCGGCACTGGCTCCCTGTGAGGCTGCAGCTGGACCAGGCATACTGCAAGCACCTTCCACTGCTGGTACCAGGGAATGTGGTGGCTCCCAGAAACTTGGAGACACCAGGAACTGCAGAGTCCCAAAGAGGATGTCACAGCCCTGGCTTGGGGAGTTCCTAGGTCTGGGCTACCCAAAGAGCCACAGCTCTTCTCTCCTCTCTTCTCTCCTTGTCATCCACAACATGGCAAATGAGATGTGTATTTCAGCCCTATTTATGTTACAGCTCTTTCACTTCCACCATTCAGCAGGTCCCAAATTCTTGTCCCTCATCCAGGAAGAATGAGGTATGCAGACAATTGGAGGGTGAGCAAGGCAAAGAGGTGCTTTATTGAGTGACAGTACACCTCTCAGAAGACCCAAAGTGGATGACTCCTTTCTGCAGGCAGGTTGTCCCAATGAGTGCAGCTCTCAGCGGAGAGGAGAACTGGAGTAGGTAGCTCCTATCTGCAAGCAGGTCATCCTGTTGTCTGCCTGGGTCTGGCTGAGTCCTTGGTTTTTATGGGCTTCAGAGGGGAGAAAGTGCATGCTGATTGATCCATTGGTAGCCATAGGGCCCAGAAAAAGCGTGATAGCTTCTCACTCTGGTCCACAGAACTGGCAGCCCAGCCCCTAGGCTTCAGGTCGTCCCTGGTTTGAAGGTGGGGGCTTCATCAAGACCTACCCCTTTCTACCCAGGAGACTACCTCCTGCCACTGTCAACCTGCTGTCCGCAGCATCCATGGCACCCAGGCTGTTTGTGTTGAGGGGTGTCTGCAGGCCCACACTGAGCTGCCCTCAGCCTCCCTCCCATGCTTGTTGGTGTCCAAAGTCCAAAGGGGGCTGAGGGAGTAGGGGGCTGGCATGTCAGCACTGCCCTGAGCGCAAGCACGCCTGGCCAGGTCGCAACAGCACTTGAGCTCGGCCTCAACTTTGCTCCAAAATCAGAGTGGGCATGGGGAGTGGGGAGAGGCCAGGCAGTGGGATCAGGCACTTCTGAGCCTGCAGGGGCAGGAGCTTCCTAGGTCTCTGAGAGTACAGGGATGCCCAGGTCTGCAGCTGTGGCTGGGTGGCTGCAGCTGTGCCTGGGGGGGGCGGGGCTCCTGCCCTGCCATCTTGGAAGCAGGCAGGGCTCCTGCCTGTTCCCTGCTCCAGCTGGTTCTCTGGAGCACACAGCCTGGCCGCAGCTGGCGTCTTTGCAGCAGCCACTCCAGACAGGACATTGCTGTCATCACTATTGCCTAGTTTTGGATGATTCTCATATCAACCCTGAATCATACAGGAAGACTTCCTAAATAACATGGCTTGATTGAGAAGTCTCCCTTCCCACAAACTTCTGTTTCTAATCATTATTTCTATATTACCCCTTCCCCATCTCATTCCCATACCCATCAGTCTATGTAATGATAAAAAGTTGTAACAAAAATGAAATTTCCAGCAACATCCTAAAGTTAAAACTAAGCGAATACTGTAAAAGCTATTAGTATTTATTGCATACTATATAGGCACTGCCAGATAGCCACAATCATGTATTTGTCATATTGGCTTACCATGGCTGATCCTGGATTTTGGGGGATGTGTGAGGTGCCTGCTCAAGACTTCATAGCCCAGTCAATTTATGGATTGTCTACTGTGTTTGAAGTAGTGTGGTACGCCTTTAATTGTGGATCTAAGTGATATAAGTAAATAAAAATCTATTTGAGAAGTAATGTATGAAATGTCTTGAAAATAATATAATGTGCAAAAGAGAATAAAACAATACATACTCATCTTCAACCTGTAAACTGTCAACTACTCCCTTTAATTATGTCATCCTTCATTCACTTCCTGCACAATCTGTGTCAAGTGTTGGTTTTTCCAGCTTTTCTATGTCTTCCCTGAGGTAGTTGGACAGAAGTCCTCCATCTAATACCTACTCACACAACCTAGCACCTCACATTCATGTTTTCTGTTTTAAAAGCTTTGTTAATTCTGTTGCGTGCTCTAGCCTTATGTTTTATGAGTCAGTGTATTTGTTTTGTTATTTCCTTCACATTCCACATCAAGCCCTATTGCTTCTATCTCTGAAATATTTCCTAAATCTGACCACTTCTCAACCCTAGTCCAAGCCTCCACCCTGTCTTTACTCAACAACTGGACTTCCTGCCTATACACTTGCCTGCCTACACAGTAGCCACAGTGAACTTGGTTTTTAAAAACTTTTTTTTTGTGAAATATGCATATAGAGGAGTACATAAAACATATATGTACAATTATATGAATTATTATAAAGCAAATGCCACATAAGCTCCATCCAGATCAAGAAACAGAATATTTCCAAAACTCTAGAGGTCTTGCCCCAGTCACCCCTTCCCAAAATTGCCCTCATCACCCTTATAAAGATAACCACACTCCTGACTTGTCTTTCTTCATAGTTTTATTATTTTATAATGCATTGCTAAATACTAAAGTTTTCCCTGATCTTGAACTTTTTATAAATGAAATTATGTAATATGTATTGTGTCTGCTTAATTGAATATTGTTTTTAAAAAGTAAGGTTCAGGCCAGGCATGGTGGCTCATGCCTGTAATCCCAGCACTTTGGAAGGCGGAGACAGGCAGATTACCTGAGGTCAGGAGTTCGAGACCAGCCTAGCCAACATGGTGAAACCCCGTCCCTACTAAAAATACAAAAATTAGCTAGGTGTGGTGGTGGGCACCTGTAATCCCAGCTACTCGGGGGGCTAAGGCAGGAGAATTGCTTGAACCTGAGGGTGGAGTTTGCAGTGAGCAGAGATCGTACCATTGCATTCCAGCCTGGGTGACAAGAGCAAAACTCTATCTCAAAATAAATAAATAAATAAATTATGTATGTGTATGAGGCTGTAGGTTATTCATTTTTTTTTTCTATAAAATGCTCTTTTGTGGATATGTCACTTCTTTTTTCTTTTGAGACAGTGTCTCATTCTGTCACCCAGGTTGGAGTGCAGTGGCACAGTCACGACTCACTGCAGCCTCAACCTCCCTGGCCTCAAGTGATCTTCCCAGCTCAGCCTCCCAAGTAGCTGGGACTACAGGTGTGCACCACCACACCTGGCTAATTTTTAACATTTTTGTAAGGCAGGATCTACTATGTTGCCTAGGCTGAACTCCTGGGCTCAAGCAATCCTCCCACCTCCACTTCCCAAAGTACTGGGATTATAGGTGTGAGCCACTATGTCCAGCCAGATATACCACATTTTATTTATCCATTCTACTGTTGAATTTTTGGGTTGTCTCAAATTTGGGATATTATGAATAATGCTGCTATGAACATTCTTGTACACATCTCCCAGGTCATATGTCCAAGTATTTCTATAGCTCTCTCCCTCTTTCCCTCCTTCCCTCCGTTCCTCTCTCCCTCCCTCCCTCACTTCTTTCATTCCTTCCATCCATGTTAATACAAAATTATTCCAACTCCATTTATTGGAAAGACTATCCTTTCCTTCCGTTTTTTGTAATGTCATCTTTGACATAAACCAAGTGGCTGGGCCAGGCACAGTGGCTCATGCCTGTAATCCCAGCACTTTGGGAGGCCGAGGCAAGTGGATCACTTGAGGTTGGGAGTTCAAGACCAGCCTGACCAACATGGAGAAACCCTATCACTACTAAAAATACAAAAAATTAGGTGGGCGTGGTGGCACATGCCTGTAATCCCAGTTACTCAGGAGGCTGAGGCAGGAGAATTGCTTGAACCTGGGAGGCAGAGGTTGCAGTGAGCTGGAATAGCACTGTTATACTCCAGCCTGGGCAATAAGAGCGAAACTCCATCTCAAAACAAACAAACAAATGAAAAAAAACAAAAACAAAAACAAAAAAATAAAACAAGTATCTCTATATGCAGGGGTGTGTTTCTGGGCTCTTTCTTCTATTACATTGGTCTATTTGTCTATCCATTTTTCTGTTTGTGTTGCTTATGATAATATCACACTGCTTTAATTACTGTGAGTTTATAATAAGTCTTATGTCAAGTACAGCAAGTGCTTCCTTCTCACCCTCTTGCTTTTCCTCCTCCTCCTCCAAGAGCAGCTTGCTATTCTTAATCCTTTGCATTCTCATATACATTTTAGAATTAGTTTGTCAAGTTCTGCAGAAAAAACTGTGGTTATTTTGAATGGTATTGCCTTGAATCTATGGACCAATTTGAGAACTGACATTTGTACAGTAATCACCCTTAGAGTCCTTGGAAATGGTATAAACCTTCATTTATTTAGTCTGCAGTCTCTCAATAAAGTTACATAATTTACTTCATAAAGGTCTTACACATTTTTGTTCAGTTTATTCCTAGGTAGTTGAGTTTTTAAAAATGTTTTTGTAAGTGGTATCATTTTTAAATTTTCTTTTATTTCTTTTTTTTCCTTTTGAGATAGGGTCTTGCCCTGTC
The DNA here is from genome assembly GCF_002776525.5 of Piliocolobus tephrosceles. Lineage (NCBI taxonomy): Eukaryota > Metazoa > Chordata > Mammalia > Primates > Cercopithecidae > Piliocolobus > Piliocolobus tephrosceles. The sequence continues at coordinate 114,029,172 of NC_045446.1, forward strand.
ACCCAGGCTGGAGTGCAGTGGTGTGAACTTGGCTCACTTCAGCCTCAACCTCCAGGCGCTCAACCAAACCTCCTGCCTCAACCTCCCAAGTAGCTGGGTCTACAGGCATGCACCAATACATCTGACTAATTTCTAATTGTTTTTGCTGGTATATAAAAATACTAATTGATTATCTTATTTTTTATCTAGTAATCCTGATGGAGCAGTTGATTAAAATTGTATATCATTGCACGTCATTCTCTTTTTAAAAATCCAAGCCTAGTGAGACCCTGTCTCTACAGAAAGTTTTTAAAAAAAAAAAATAGCTGGGCATGGTGGTGCACATCTGTACTTGCAGCTACTCGGGAGGCTGAGGTGGGAGGATTGCTTGGGCCTGGGAGGTTGAAGCTGCAGTGAGCCATGATTGAGTCACTACACTCCAGCTTGGGTGACAGAGCAAGACCCTGTTTCAAAAAAAAAAAAAAAAAAAAAAATCCACCAATGGCTTTCCCTTGGAATGATATAATCCAAACTCTTTGCCATGACTGTGGTGGCTTTAAAACATGTCTGCACACTGTTTGACAGTCTCCCAGGAAGAAATTAATTGAGTCTATACTTCCTCCCCTTGAATGTGGGTGGGTCTTGGTGACTACCTTGATAAACCGAATGTGATACAGGTGACACGGTGACTTTCAAGGCTAGATTTGAAAATACCCTGCAGCTTCTGGCAGTTTCTCTTGAGATACTTGCTGGAAAAGATTTCATCCACCATGTAAGAAGTTAGGCTATCCTACGTGTACGTGGAGAGACCACAAAGAGAACAAAGCAGATAGCCAATGAGCCAGAAATATTCCAGCCTCCAGTTGTTTTTCTACCTACTCCAGGCTCCAGACTTGTGAATGACGAAGTGTTGAGATGACCCCAGCCCCAGCCACCACCTGAAGACAACCATATCAGAGATCCTAAGAGCTGCCTAGCTGACACCAAGCACCCCCCAGATTTACGAGCAAAATGAATTATTGTTGTATGTTCTAACCCATTAAATTCTGGGGTATTTGTATGTAGCAATGGATATTTGGAACAACAATCTGTAAGGCCCTTTTTACTCTGAGCTTAACTTACTGTGCAAACTTCATCTACCACCTCAACTATGCTCCAGCCACCCTGACCTCATCTGCCCCATCAAGCGAGCCAGACTTATTTCTGTTTTGGAGCATTTGGAGTTGTCATATCTCCTTATCTTAGAACACTCTTATCTTAGCTCTTCCAGTGACAATTCCCTTCTTGTAATTCATCTCCTCAAATGTCACCTCCCCAGAGAGGCCTGTTACCATTTTGTCAACAGCACTTATTTTCAGAAAACATTCATTTATGCATATTAATTTTTTTCATGTATTTATTGTCTGCATTTTCTTTCTAGAATGTAAGCCATTTGAAGCCGAGGACTTTGTCCGTTTTGTTCACTTCCAATAGATCCAGCACTTAGAAGAATGCTGGGCAGGCTTTCCCCACCAACCAAGATGGAATAACAGGGAAAATTCTTCTTCAATATTTTCTTCTTCTTCAATTATTCTATCTTCAATAATTGGAAACCCAGACAAAGTTTATGAAACCCGGTTTTCAAGACATAGGACATCAGACCATCAAGGACAGTAGACGCTGAGTTGGGAAACAAACAAGGTGAGTACTGCAATTGCCCAACATTACTAGCTAGAAAGAGTTTCCTGACCATGGCAGAGGAAGGAGGATCCTGGGAGGTTCTGTGGTGTCCCTGAGTTGAGGAGACAAAGTTGAAATTCCAGAGTGGCCAAGGCACCTGGAGTTTGTAGAGCAGAGTATCAGAGAGAAAATAGACGCACAGAGAAAACCTCAGAGATCTGCAAAAGATCTCAGCTCTTCAGCTGTGCACGTATCAGTACATGCATGTGACAAAGCACCCCAAGGCCAGGGGAAGAATCACCTGAAAGTATGAAGGGAAGAATACATGGAGCACGTACAAACCAGGAATAATTTCTGTTCTCACCAAATTGGAAGACCCCATAGATAAGGGGCATTAGGCAGAGCAGGGGTCCCCAACCTCCAGGGGCACTGACACGTACTGTCCACGGCCTGTTAGGAACTGGGCCACACAGCAGGTGGTGAGTGGCAGGCTAGCCAGCAAACCTTCATCTGTATTTATATCTCCCATCACTTGCATTACTCCCCATCACTTGCATTACCAGCTGATCTCCACCTCCTCTCAGATCAGCAGCAGCATTAGATTCTCATAGGAGCACGAACCCTACTGTGAACTGCACGTGCAAGGGATCTAGGTTGTGCGCCTTTTATGAGAATGTAATGCCTGATGATCCGAGGTGGAGCTGACCCAGCATTGCTAGGAGGTAGGTATTTTGTTGCTAGGGAGTGACCGCAAATACAGATTAACAGCAGAGAGGGTTGACCGCACAGAGACCAAAATAAAACAGTTGCCTGCAGACTCATATCAAAACCCTATCAGTGACCGGCAAGTGACAATTAAGCTGTATCTGGTGGCAGACTTTATAGAGGCAAGTGAGTCGATGTATTTCAATTGCACAGCTCTGTCTGGTGGCAAGTTTTAAGTCAGAATCTGACACTTAATTTAGTCTGTGCATGGCCTGCCCATTATTTTATTTACCACTTCTGTCCGCGTCTCTTTCCTGCACTGCACACTTGTCTCAGTCATAGTTTTGATAAGCCACAAGCTAACCCTAGCTAAAATGAGTAAAAGCAAACATCACTGGAGAGCTTCTTTGAAAAGTCAGAGAGACCCAATGATGAGCAGAAGACTCTAAGACTGCCAGCAAAAAAAGCTGCACTTAAAAGAAAATACCAGGCTAGGTGTGGTTGCTCACACTTGTAATCCCAGCACTTTGGGAGGCTAAGGCAGGTGGATCACTTGAGGCCAGGAGTTTGAGACCAGCCTAGCCAACATGGTGAAACCCATGTTTCCAAAAAGTAAAAAAGTTAGCCAGGCATGGTGGTGCATGCCTATAATCTCAGCTAATCAGGAGGCTGAGGCAGTAGAATCTCTTAAACCCAGGAGGCAGAGGTCATAGTGAGCCGAGACTGTGCCACCGCACTCCAGCCTAGGTGACAGACCAAGACTGTGTCTCAAAAAAAAAAAAAAAAAAAAAAAAAAGGAAATGCCAAAAGTTCTACTTAAATTATGGGTTAATTGCAACAGGTGATTCACATTCTTTTAGCCCACTTTGTATGTTATGTGATCACCCGCTATTCAAGGAAGTGTAAAAACTTCAAAACTGCTTCACCACCTGGAGACCAAGCACCCTGCATTACAAGGCAAGTCTTTGGTGTTTTTCTAAAGAAAAAACATGAACACGGAGAACAGAAGTAATTATTGAAGGCCACCACTTTGTTAAGTGTGTCTGTACTGAGAGCATCGTTCTTAGTGGCTAACCATGTTATTAAAGCTAAGAAGCCCTTTAGTATTGGTGAAGAGTTGATCCTGCCTGCTGCTAAAGACATTTGTCATGAACTTTTAGGAGAGGCTGCTGTTCAAAAGGTGGTACATGTTCCTCTTTCAGCTAACACTATAACTAGAAGAATGGATGAAACAGCAGAGAATATTGAGGCACAAGTGTTAGGATTAATGAGCCTCCGTGCTACACAATCCTCAAAAGGGTTTTGTCTCAGAAATAGACTCATACATATGTGATTAATTATTTTCAACAGTGGTACAAAGGCAAGTCAGTGCAGAAAAAATAATCTCTTCAACAAATAGTGCAGGAACAATTGGATATCCATAAAATGAACTCGGATCCACGGTTTGCACCATATGCAATAATTGACTCAAAATAAGTGTAGGTCCTAGATCTAAATGTAAAAACCTGAAACTCTAAAATGTATCAGAAAAAAATGGGGTAAAATCTTTGTCGTCTTGGATTAGGCAAAGACATTTTCTTGTGTTTGTCGGTAAAGAAACCTTTAATGAGAGTTCAAGGTGTAAGAGGAGGACCTTGTAGAGAGCCAGCGCTTAGCCCCAGCCTCCTCATATGTACATGGCTCTGTAGAGGTTCTCCAGACAGTGCTGCTGCTGCTGTTTTGAGCCTTATCTCCTCTGTACTCCTCACAAGTGTCATTATCAGCAGACAGCTCCTGGCAGCATAAGGGACAGAGATCTGTCTTGCTTAGCCAGGGCACATTGCAGTTAGAATGGAAAAGTTAATGGCAAGGCATCCCAACGACAGTCGCCTCCTCGAGCTCAAGCACATGGGGCACTTGTGTGTGTCTCTCAGCCTGAGAGCTCCTGATAACTGTCCTGGGGAGGTTCCCAACCACACTGTCTTGGCAGCTGGTGGAGGCAGGTGGTGATTCCTATCTACTACCATCCCCAAGTCTTCAAAATCCGTCCTGTTGAAAAGTGATCTTGTGAGCTCCAGCATCATGTGGGTCAGGGTCTCCCACTTGGGGTTCAACAGCTTGCAGTCTTGTTCATTGAAACAGGCTGTCATGGTTGCTCAGCTCTGTGACATAGCTCTCGGACCAGCAAAGATATTAGGTCTGACACCAAAAGCACAATCCATAGAAGAAAAAGGATGGATACATTGGACTTCATTAAAATTAAGAATGTTTTCTCCTTGAAAAACAGGGTTAAGAGAATAAAAAGACAAGCCACAAACTTGGAAAAAAAGTAACTGTAAATTACATACCTGATAAAGTGCTTGTACCCAAAATATGCACAGGAATCTCAAAACTCAATAATAAGAAAACAATCCAATTTAAGAAATCATTTTAACATGCATTTTACAAAAGAAGATATACAGATAGCAAATAAGCCCACAAAAAGATATTGAATATTATTGACCATTGGGAAAATGCAAATTAAAACAAAATGAGATACACTACACACCTATTAGAATGTCTAATATTAAGAAGACTAACCCATACTAACTGATGAGGATTTGGAGCAACTGGAACTCTCACACCCTGCTGGTAGATAAATGCACAACCACTTTGGAACACAGTTTGGCAGTTTTTAAAAAAGTTAAACATACATCTGCCTTATGCCCCAGCCAGACAATTTTTAGACATTTCTTAAGGGAAATGAAAGCATATGTTCATTCAAAGATACACATGCATATTCATTGCAGCTTTATTTGTAATAGCCAAAAACTGGAAACAGCCCAAATGTCCAGCAACAAAAGAATGGATAAACAAATTGTGTTATGTTTACTACCTAGCAGTTGAAAGAAATAAACCACTGACACACACAAGCTGGATTAAAAAAGAAGAGGGAATGAATTATTGATACATGTAATAAAGATTACTCTCAAAATAATTATGCTAAGTCAAAGAAGTCAGACCCTGCTCCCTGAGAGTATGTACTTCCTGATTCAATCTATATACAATTCTATAAAATGCAAATTAATATATGATAATAAAAAGTGATTGCCTAGAAATGGTGAGAGGCCAGAGGGGCCAGAATCAGCTAGGATTACGAAGATGCACAAGGAAACTTTTGAGGGTGGTGGATATCTTGAGGGTGGTGATAGTTTTACAGTTGTATGCCTATGTTAGAAGTTATCAAATTGTATACTTTAAGTATGTATGTACACTTTGTTGTATATTAATTATGCCTTAATAAAGTTATTATAAAAAGTAGTTCCAGGCAATAGTAGGCACTCAATAAACATTTGTAAACCGGTCGTTGACTTTCTTGGACTGTGACTTGTTAGCAGTTAGGGATTGATTATTCCGTACATGTTTATGTAATACTTGGCAAAATACCATGCTGGAGTAAGTGCTCAATAAATGCTATTTGAAGAATGTTATCAGCCAAGCATGGTGGCTCATGCCTGTAATCCCAGCCCTTTGGGAGGCCGAGGTGGGTGGATCCCCTGAGGTCAGGAGTTCGGGACCAGCCTGGCCAACATGGTGAAATCCTGTCTCTACTAAAAATATAAAAAATTAGCTGGGCATGGTGGTTCACGCTGTAATCCCAGCTACTTGGGAGGCTGAGGCAGGAGAATCACTTGAACCCAGGAGGCGGAGGTCTCAGTGAGCTGAGGTAGCACCACTGTACTCCAGCCTGGTAAACAAGAGCAAAACTCCATCTCAAAAAAAAAAAAAAAAGAAAAAAAAAGAATGTTATCATCTGTTACATATCCATCAAATTATGGCATTTAAGTGACACTAAAGATAACATATTTTTTTCTGACAAAATGTTTGGCTTCATTAGCAATTTAAAAATACAAATTAAAATAATGAAATACTGTTTTTAATCTTTCAGTTTGCAAATAATTTTAAATGATAGAATAAGCATGTTATTTTATATTTGGAAGAACAAAAGAAGTCATTTCCATTTCTAAAGCATGTTATGGCCAGGCACGGTGACTCACGCCTGTAATCCCAGCACTTTGGGAGGCGGAGGTGGGTGGATCACTTGAGGTCAGGAGTTCAAAACCAGCCTGGCCAACATGGTGAAACCCCATCTCTACTAAAAATACGAAAAAATTAGCCAGGCATGGTGGCGTGCACCTGTAATCCCAGCTACTTGGGAGGGTGAGACATGAGAATCACTTGAACCTGAGGGGACAGAGGTTGTAGTGAGCCTTTGATGCCACCACTGTAGTGCAGCCTGGGCAACAGAGCAAGACTCCATCTCAATAAATAAATAGAGCATGTTATCATACCTACTTGACAAGAGATTGGGAAAATAGCTGCTCTCCCTTACTCTACTAATAAGATGTAAACTGGGAGAAATTTTCTGTTGGACAATTTTAATAAATATCAAAAGCTTCAACAACATAAAATCCCTTTGATCCAACTGTCCCACTTCTAGAAATGTATGCTAAGAAAACAAGACTGCACACAAAGATTTTAGTCACAAGATTGTTCATCACGTTACTGTTGATAATATCAAAAATTAGAATTGACCTACAAAGCCAGCAGTAAGAGACTGGTTAATAAACACTGCTATATTCATTCCATGAAATATTATTCTGACATAAAAAACGGTTTAGTAAATGAACTAACTTAGTTCAAAATAACAGGTTTGTTTAAGCCAGTTGTAGTCTGTAGTCTCAGGTATTCAGGAGGCCAGCCTGGGCAACATAGTGAGACCATGTTTCTAAATAATAATAACAATAATAATAATAGACTTGTTAAAAGAATGAAAAGACAAGCCACAGACTGGGAGAAAATATATGCAAAATACAAATCTGATAAAGGACTGGCATGCAAAATATACAACGAACTCTTAAAACTCAACAATAAGCATTACAAACAATTCAATTTCCTAATATAAGCAAAAGATCTATACAAAGATGATAAACAGATGAAAAATATGAACATGGAAAGATGTCATTAGGGACTGGTATACTGAAACAACAATGAATTACCACTATACATCTATTAAAATGAGTAAAATGCAAAACATTTTACTCATTTTGCATATGACAACACCCAACACTGACAAAACCCAACGTTTTACATTTTACACATTTTGCACTGACAACACCCAATGCTGGTGAGGATGTGGAGCAACAGGAACTCTCATTCATGGCTGGTAGAAATGCAAAATGTACAGTCACAAAGCTAAACATGGTCTTGCCATGTGATCCAGCAATAGTGCTTATGTCCACACAAAAACCTGTACATGAATTTTCAAAACAACTTTATTCATAGTTACCAAAACCAGAAAGGAAGGAAGATGCCCCTTAATAGAAGAGTGGATAAACAAACTGTGGTATACTCACACAATGGAATAGTATTTGATAAAAAGAAATGAGCTAACAAGCCGTGGGAAAGCATGAGAGAAACTTACATACATATTCCTAAGTGAGAGAAGCCAGCCTGAAAGACTGTGTTTCCTACTAGATGACATTCTGGAAGAGGTAAAACTATAAGGACAGTAAAAAGACCAGTGGCTACCATGGGGGAGGAGGAGAGGAATTAATGGATGGAGCACAGGGGACTTTTAGGGCAGTAAAACTGTTTTGTATGATACTGTAATGGTGGATATGAAACATACATTTGTTAAATCCCATAGCATAGAACTATACAACCCAAAAAGTGAACCCTAATGTAAATGATGGACCTTAGTTAATACTAATTTATCAATATTGGTTCATCAATTGTAACAAAGGTACTACGCACTAAAGCAGTATGTTAATAACAGGGGAAACTGTGGGTGGTGCTGGCCGGTGGGGGACTCTCGGTACTGCTGCTCAATTCTTCTATAAACTCAAAACTGCTCCAAGAAATAAAGCTTATTAAAATGGTTTTTTAAAAAATAGGCCTACATTTGTTAATTTGAAAAAGGGCTGAAATAAATATGCAACTGGTTTTAGTATTGGCTAGACTGAATGCTGGTTTTTGTGTTGTTGTTTATCTTTGTTTTCTTACATAGAAAGAAGTGATGGTCTTGTGACTTTTAAGAAAGGAAAATCAGTTGTTTAAAAAAGAAGTATTGGAAGAAATCACGCAATAGTGTTTCCTCCCTTCCATGGCTGCAGCCCACCCTGGGCCACTGTAACACTGAAGGTAGTCTGTGTCGCATTTGTTGCCCAATGGGGACATAATGCCTACCTCATAGGAAAGAATGAGGCATAAATAAGGTAATTCATGAAGGGTATTTTGCATGGAGCCCAGTACTACTAAACACAATAAAAGATCACTGATGCTATTTCCTCTTATCCACATGGAAGGGCTCCCATCCCCAAACCCACTCCTATCCAACATGACAGCCTTGTCACACTATCTGACTTGGAACCACCAGTACTAATCTCATCATGCCCTTTTACCTGCTGAAGAGACTCACCATGAGAAGCCCAGGAATCTGAGGACATTCTAAATGTTCGAGACTCTGCAAATTCTCTTTTCTGATTCTGTTACTCACCCATTCCAAAATCCTCTGGTATTCAGGATTGATGGTAGGAAAAAAAAAAAAATCCCTATGTCCTCAATCTCTTATCTGACCATTCTTTACACTTTCTGGCTCTTACTCAAACTTGGCTGTCTCATTTCCTCCTCAGCTCTTGTAAGTGAGGGCTATTACTTCTCAGCTCACTGGTCCTTCTTCTCTTTGTAGTATCCTTTTGGCAAAACCACAATCTTGTTTAAATCCAACTGTCTGCCTATGTCATGCCTGCACCATGTAACTGCTTATGGCTAGAAAAAACCCACAAAACTATGCCGAGTGGTCTTCCTTTTAATTAAATGTGACCACAGATTTCAAGTGAGCTCTTAATGTGGCTCAGCAACCATTTTGTTTCTTGTATTAATTCATTCTCTCACTCTCCTATAGAACTATGTTATGCCTTTGGCCACCTCAGACTTCGAAAATCTTTCTCCAATCTTCATTCTTAGCTCATCGTCTTTCTTCCTGTTTCACTGAAAAAGAAATGGAAAGGATTAGAATCGAAGCTCCCAACACATTTACTTACCTGCATGGTGTACCTCTAGTTAGTACTAGTTAGTAGTCTGTACTTTTAGCTAAGATCAATTCCTCTGCTTAAGCACTAAATGCTATCACCTCTACCTACAAGGACATTGTTCCAGAAATTTTCTCTTCTAACTCCTTCAGCAGCAATGTTTTCCCCTTGTTTTGGATCATTCTTTTCAGTATATCATGCTTTCATTATTTTTGTCTCATTAAAAAAATCTCAAAACCTACCCTCTTCCTCCAGTTACTGTCCAATTTCTCTCCCTTTAAAAAAATATATAGCACGGCTGGGCACAGTGGCTCACACCTGTAATCCCAGGACTTTGGGAGGCCAAGGCTGGTAGATCACTTGAGGTCAGGAGTTGGAGACCAGCCTCCAACATGGCAAAACTTCATCTCTACTAAAAATACAAAAATGAGCCAGGTGTGGTGGTGCTCGCCTGTAATCCTAGCTACCTGGGAGGCTGAGGCAGGAGAATTGCTTGAACCCGGGAAGCAGAGGTTGCAGTGAGCTGAGATCGTGCTGCTGCACTCCAGCCTGGGCGATAGAGCAAGACTCCATCTAAAGAAAAAAAAAAGAGATAGTTACTTTATTGAGATATAGTTCACATACCATATAATTTGCCAATTTAAAGTGTACATTTTGATGATTTTTAATGCCTTCACAGAGTTATACAATCATCATCACAATCAACTTTAGAACATTTTCATCATCATGCAAAAAAAATGCCATACCCATTAGCAACCACTCCCCATTTCCTCCAAACCACCCCGGACTTAAGCAACAACTAATACATTTGCTCTCCCTATAGATTTGCCAATCCTGAACATTTGATATGAATGGAATCATACAATATGTTGGTTATTGTGACTGGCTTCTTTTATTTAGCATAATATTTTCAAGGATCATTCATATTGTAGCATAAATTAGTAATTCATCCTTTTGTATTACCAATGAATACTCCATTGTATGGATAAACACATTTTATCTGTTCATCAGTTGATGGTCATTTGGGTTGTTTCTTCTTTTTGGCTATTATGAATAATATTGCTATGAATATTCATGTAGGAGAAAAATTTCTGAGACAGGGTCTCTCTCTGTTGCCCATGCTGGAGTTCAGTGGCATGATCATAGCTCACTGCAAGCAATAAACTTCTAGGCTCAAGCTATCCTCCCACCTCATTCTCCCGAGTAGCCAAGACTAGAGGAACATGTCACCACACCTGGCTAATTTTTAAATTTTTTTTGTAGAAACGCGTCTCATTAAGTTGTCCAGGCTGGTCTCAAACTCCTGACTTCAAGAGATTCTCCCACCCCATCCTCCCTGAGTTGCTGGAATTACAAGTGTGAGCCACCATGCCTGGCTGTCTTTCACTTTCTTGATAACATCACTTGAAGCATAACAAGTTTTAGATTTTGATGAAGTTCAAGTCACCTAATTATTTAATTTGTCATTGTGCTTTTGCTGTCAAATCTTAGAAGTCTATGACTAACCCAAAGTCACAAAGACTTACTCCTATATTTTCTTTGAAGACTTTTAGAATTTTAGCTCTTACATTTAGGTTTATAATTCATTTTGGGTTAATATTTGTGTATGGTATGAGGGAGAGATCCAACTTTCTGTTTTGTGCATTTGGATATCCAGTTGATCCATCACTGTTCATGAAAAAGACTATTCTTACTCAATTGAATTGACCCCCTTGTCAAATATCAATTGATTGTAAATGTGAGGATTTACTTCTAGACTCTCATCTGGTCCATCAATGTACATCTATGTCTATGCCAATACTACACTATCTTCATTACTATAGCTTTGTAGTAAGTTTTCAAATTATGAAGAATGAGTTATCCAACTTTGCTCTTTTTCAAGACTTTTGGCTATTCTGGGTGCCTTGCATTTCCATAGAAATTTTAGCATCAGCTTATTAATTTGTCCAAAAAAAAAAAAAAAAAAAAGCCAGCTAGGATTTTGATGGGATTGCATTGAATCTGTAGATCAGTTTGTAGATGGGGAGTACTGACATCTGCTATGGTTTGAATATGTGTGTTTTCCTAAAATTCATATGCTAGAACCTAAGATCCAGTGTGATTATATCAAGAGGTGGATGGCCAGACATGGTGGCTCATGCCTGTAATCAAAACACTTTGGAAGGACAAAGCAGGTGAATCACCTGAGGTCAAGAGTACTAGACCAGGCTGGCCAACATAGTGAAACCTTGTCTCTACTAGTAATACAAAAAAAATTAGCTAGGCGTGGTGGTGGGCTCCTATAACCCCAGCTACCTGGGAGGCTGAGGCAGGAGAATAGCTTGAACCCAGGAGGTGTAGGTTGCAGTGAGTTGAGATTGTGCTACTGTACTCCAGCCTGGGCAACAAGAGCAAAACTCCGTCTGAAAAAAAAAGAAAAAAGAAAAAAAAGAAAAAAAAGAACAAAAAGGCCGGGTGCGGTGACTCATGCCTGTAATCCTAGCACTTTGGGAGGCCGAGGTGGGAGGATTGCCTGAGCTCAGGAGTTCGAGACTAGCCTGGGCAACATGGTGAAATCCCGTCTCTACTAAAACACAAAAAATTGGCTGGGCACGGTGGCTCACGCCTGTAATCCCAGCACTTTGGGAGGCCAGGGAGGGCAGATCACAAGGTCAAGAGAACGAGACCATCATGGCCAACATGGTGAAACCCCATCTCTACTAAAAATACAAAAATTAGCTAGGCATTATGGCATGCGCTTGTAGTCCCATCTACTCAGGAGGCTAAGGCAGGAGAATCACTTCAACCCAGGAGGCAGAGGTTGCAGTGAGCCGAGATCACGCCACTGCACTCCAGCCTGGTGACAGAGTGAGACTCTATCTCAAAAAATAAATAAATAAAATAAAATAAAATACAAAAAATTAGTCAAGTGTGGCAGCATACACCTGTAGTCCCAGCTGCTCTGGAGGCTAAGGCAGGAGAATTGCTCGAACCCGGGAGGTGGAGGTTGCAGTGAGCCGAGACAGCACCACTGCACTCCAGTCTGGGCAACAGAGCGAGACTCCATCTCTAACAAACAAACAAACAAACAAACAAATGAAAGAACAAACATACAAACAAACAAAAAGAGGTGGATGTGGAGTCCTGATAAGTAAGCAACAAAGAGGAAGGGTCCCCAGGTTGGGGAGAATAATTGCTCTGAGAAATGGCTAACCACAAACAACCCACTGCATCCTGTTCCCAAATATCTTGCTCCACATATAGCCGTAGCAGCATTAGCTTATCTGCGCACCTTATCCACATGTAGTCCCCTCCAGCATGACCCTTTAAAACTTCCCTCCAGACTCTGCCTCTTGGCAGAGAGCCCCTTCTCTGCTGTGCTGCCTGTTGCACTCTCGCAATGCATCTTCATGCTTTCTCTAATAAATCTGCCTTCCTTTACTCACAACTGTCTTGGTAAATTATTTTATCACCTTGGATTCCAGCCCCAGCCAGTCACAACCCACGATATTTTGGTGGCCCATATAGGGAACTCTCCCCTTCTCCCCCTTCAACCCCAATTTCTTGGCAAAGAGGGTCTGGGCCTGGAGACAACTGACAGTCCTAGCTGGGGCCACTCCCTGGCAGAGCAGAAGGTCCTGGTGGAAACACATCTGACTGCTGCTCGGTTGGATGAGAGTTTAGAGTTTTCTTTTCAGTCTTCTAGCTGACAATCTCCAGTATCCCTCCGGCAAGTGATGGCAACTGGCCAGGGCGACTCCCTGGTGTAGCCTGAAGCCCAGGGGGTGAACAGGTTTGGCACCTTGCCTGAAAGGGAGGGAGGCTCTCTCCTATCCTTTCTGGTCAAAAGTTCCCTATCCCTATGCAGGGCATGATTGGTGGTGGCGGCTTGACCAGGATGAATCCACACATGTTTTGGGGAACTCAGACCCCCTCTTTCTCACCCTAAATTCTTCCATGAAGACAGCCACCAGTCAGCTCCAGATGTGTTAAGCCAGGTGATCCCAAACAGCACTGGGATGGTGAGTTTTCTTTCAGTCTTTTCCCTTGGCACCTGGATCGAGCACTCAGTGTAGTTTGTACCTGCATTGACCTGGGGTTGCTCACCCAGTGTTCATCTAACATAAAGCCCTAATGCCAGGAGATCCTTTCCAGTAGGTGGGCCTCCCCTTTGGAAAGTGCATCTCAGAGTCCTTCAGCAAACGTGAGGGGAGCCCTTTTCCCTCAGTGGGATGACCCCAAGAAAACTGTGGTTCATGTCCCCAGCAGAGATTCTTTCCTGGACCCACTATGGGACAAAGCCCTTCCATTCCCTCAGACTCACCCCTGGGCTGCATTTTAAAGCATTGGGATAAATTTGACCCTCAGACTCTCAAAAAGAAACATCTAATTTTCTCATGTAATACAAAATGGCCACTTTATAAATTTCCAGACCAGGGCCGGGCGCGGTGGCTCAAGCCTGTGATCCCAGCACTCTGGGAGGCCGAGACAGGCGGATCACGAGGTCAGGAGATCGAGACCATCCTGGCTAACACTGTGAAACCCCGTCTCTACTAAAAATACAAAAACTAGCCTCCCGAGTAGCTGGGACTACAGGCGCCCGCCACCTCGCCCGGCTAGTTTTTGTATTTTTAGTAGAGACGGGTGGATCACGAGGTCAGGAGATCGAGACCATCCTGGCTAACACTGTGAAACCCCGTCTCTACTAAAAATACAAAAACTAGCCGGGCGAGGTGGCGGGCGCCTGTAGTCCCAGCTACTCGGGAGGCTGAGGCAGGAGAATGGCGTAAACCCAGGAGGCGGAGCTTGCAGTGAGCTGAGATCCGGCCACTGCACTCCAGTCCGGGCGACAGAGCGAGACTCCGCCTCAAAAAAAATAAAAAATAAAAAATAAAAAAATAAATTTCCAGACCAGGAGGCCTGGCCTCTGGGTGGAACCCTTGTCTCCAATACTGTTTTACAGCTTGACCTCTTCTGACATGATTTCTCTAAATGGTCTGAAGTTCTTCATGTCCAAGCCTTCCTGACTGTTTCTCGGGATCCCAATCTCTGTCAAACCTGTCAGATGTGCTTGGCCAAATTCTCTGGCCCCACTGACTCTTCTGACATTGTAAACCAGCCTTCCCCTACTCTCTTCCATTCTCTCCAACCCAGTGGACTAATTGAGGCCACGCATTCTTCCCCTGACAAAGCACTTTTATATTCAATTACACTTACTCCATCTGCTCCTTCTCCCTCACCTTCCCCAACATCTCAACCTCGGATGTCATTTTTCAGTGCCTCCTCATTATGAGGAGCCCTTCTCCTTTTCAGCATTTGCATCTCAACTTGTCAAGTTTGTGTCTTCTAGAATTCAGCTGTTTCACCTTCAAATGCTGCAAACAGTATATCGGTTTGTTCCTAAATATGTCTGCTACCTTCTCTGCTGTGCTGCCTGCTGCACTCTTGTAATGTATCTTCATACTTTATCTAAAATATCTGCCTTCTTTTTTTTTTTTTTTTTGAGGCAGAGTCTTGCTCTGTCGTCCAGGCTGGAGTGCAGTGGCACAATCTCGGCTCACTGCAATCTCTGCCTTCTGGTTTCAAGAGATTCTCCTACCTCAGCCTCCCAAGCAGCTGGGATTATAGGCATGCACCACCATGCCTGGCTAATTTTTGTATTTTTAGTAGAGACAGGGTTTCACCATGTTGGCCAGGCTGGTCTTGAACTCCTGACCTCATGATCCACGCGCCTTGGCCTCCCAAAGTGCTGGGATTATAGGCTAAGACACCGTGCCTGCCCCAAAATCTGCCTTCCTTTACCCACAACTGTCTTGGTAAATTCTTTTATCACCTGCGACACCAGCCCCAGCCAGTCTCAACCTGCAGCACTGGAGCCTTTAGGAGGTCATTAAATCATGAGAGCTGTGGGATTAGTACCCTTATAAAAAGGCTGGAGGGAACTAGCTAGATTCTTTTGCCCTTTCACCTTTGCCATGTGAGGACACAGCAGTCACTCCTTGCTTTCAAGAAGTTTTGGTTAAAAGAGAAGAATCATTTCTGGAAAGGCAATGTTATTGTAGGACTTTCTCCTTAGTTCAGGTAAAAACGGGATCCTTGTCACACGACCATTCCATCATTCTGTCAATCCAGCTGCTTTGGGATGATGGAGAACATAGTAAGACCAGTGAATTCCATGAGCATGAGCCCACTGCCACACTTCTCTAGTTGTAAAGTGAGTACCTTGGTCAGAGGCAATGCTATGTGGAATACCATAACAGTGGATAGGCATTTCGTGAGTCCACAGATGGTAGTCTTGGCAGAAGCATTGTGTGTGGGATAGGCAAACCCACATCCGGAGTGTCTGTTCCAGTGAGGACAAACCTCTGCACTTTCCACGATGGAAGAGGTCCAATATAATCTACCTGCCACCAAATAGCGGGCTGATCACCCCAGGGAATGGTGCCACATCGAGGGCACAAGTCTCCCAGTTCTCAGGACTCATCCACACGCTAATTGCTTCCAAATTTATATCTCCAGGCCAAGCCTCTCTTCCAAACTGCACACATATAATGTGGCACTTCCTGGACAGCTCCACATTGCCTAACAGGATTCTTAAACTATGTGCACAAAACAGCTCCTGGTCTTCCCCTCCAAATCTGCTCCTTCCCGTCCTCCTCATCATTCCAGCTGCTCAGACTAAAAACCATGGAGTTGTCGTTGACTCTTTCTCACTCTATGTCCAATATATCAGCAAATTCTGGTGGCTCTACCTTCAAAATTTATTCTAAACTGGATTTCTCACAGCATCCACTGCTGTTTCAAGTCACCACTACCATTATTGCCCCCACTCCCCCCCCTTTTTTTTTTTTTGTCACCCAGCCTGGAGTGCAGTGGCCCGATCTTGGCAACCTCTGCCTCCCAGGTTCAAGTGATTCTTGTGCCTTAGCCTCTGAGTAGCTGGGATTACAGGCACGCACCATCACACCCAGCTAATTTTTGTATTTTTAGTAGAGATAGGGTTTCACCCTGTTGGCCCACTGGTCTCGAACTACTAGCCTCAGGTGATCCCCCTGCCTTGGCTTCCCAAAGTACTGGGATTACAGGCATGACCCACCGCCTCTGGCCACCATTTTCTCTTGATTATTCTGAGAGCCAATTAACTGATCTTTCTGCGCAAAACAGCTTCAGTCTACTTGCTTCTACATCTTCAGTCTATATCGTCTACATTTGCAGTCTACTTTCACCCAAACAATCAGAATAATCCAGTTGCCTCTCTGACCTCATCTCCTATTGCTGCCTCCCTTGCTGTAGCCACCCTGGCCTGCTCGTTGATTCTAGAGTATATAAAGCACACGTTTGCCTCAGAACCCTGGCACTTGCTATTCTCTCTGCCTGGAACACCTTTCCCCAAATATCCACATAGTTCACTCCCTCATCAGGACCTTTGTCAAATATATCTTCCCCTCTGGCCTGAAATTCTGCAATTAGAGAATCATCCCCATGTGCTTTACAAAAATTTCTTTTTCAAAATCAAATATACCTGAAAGGGAGAACACACTAAATCTTCATCAGACTTCAATAGTCTAACATTAAGAGTTTACTATATTGGGCCGGGCATGGTGGCTCACGTCTGTAATCCCAGCAGTTTGGGAGGCTGAGGTGGGCGGATCACCTGAGGTCAGGAGTTTGAGACCAGCCTGGCCAACATGGTGAAACCCCATCTCTCCTAAAAATACAAAAATTAGCCAGGCATGGTAGTGGGCACCTGTAATCCCAGCTACTAGGGAGGCTGAGGCAGGAGAATCGCTTGAACCTGGGAGGTGGAGGTTGCAGTGAGTTGAGATTATGTCACTGCACTCCAGCCTGGGTAACAGAGCAAGACTCCGTCTCAAAAAAAAAAAGAGTTTGCTATATTGTTTTTTCATGCAGATAACTAGTTGAGAGTAGGGCGAAAATGGTAACCTGGTAAAGTTTGAACGGTGCTCTCCCCAGCAAGGGCTAAGAGTGAAAAGCAGCAGTGGAGGACCTGGCAACAGTGAACAAAGTGCACAGGGCACGAGGAAGGCGCTTGGGTTATTGGAAATTGCAGAAAAGGAAGGTGGAGAGGATGTGAAAGACACTCTGTCCCTTCCAAGACTTTGTACACCATCACATTAGCACAGGGAAAATGAAGGGGACCTTCCATGGGAGGTGTATATGCCCCAGTCCTTTAAGGAAAAAGATACAACTCAGAAATGGACCAAAACATATCAAAAGTACATGGGATTGGCTACACAAGTTGTGAAAGGCAAGTGTCGGCTGTTTTTTATGCTACTACGTAAGAAAACTACATTTTATTTTTATTTTTATTTTTTTGAGACAGAGTGTCACTCTGTCACCCAGGCTGGAGTGCAGTGGCATGATCTTGGCTCACTGCAACCTCTGCCTCCCAGGTTCCAGCAATTCTTGTGCCTCAGTCTCTGAAGGATTATAGCTGGGATATGGGTGCACCACCACACTGGGCTAATTTTTGTAGAAAAATACATTTTAAATTAAGATTTAAAAACCAAAACAAAGAAAAACTACTGGTATTTGTGTAGTGAAGAATTACCACTATGCAAAGAAAGGTCTGACCTTTGTTTCTGCTTCTGGAAATTTCTCTTGAATCCCTTGAAATTTCCTGAGTTACAGGAGTGAAATCAGCCTGACCTCCAGGGAGGGAAGGTGGTGGGAAATTGTGTTCAGCCAATTCCAGCCACCCTCAATTATACCCATGTAATAATTGAGTTAGTATCTACTGAAGCCTCAATAGAGAGTCTGGACATCAAAACTAGAATGAGCTTTTTGGGTTGCCACACATTCCTGAGGACACTCTTAGCTCTGGATTCTGCCATATGTGTCTCTTTCTTCGGCCTGTTCTAATTTGTATCCTGTCATTATAATAAAACTAAAATTGTCAGCCCCAAGTTCTGTGAGTCATTCTAGAAAATTATTGAACCTGAGGGTGATCATGGGAACCTCTTATTTTGTAGTGAGCTGGTCTGAAGTAAGTAAACTTTGCATACAATGAGTGAAATTGGCAATATTTTATTTAATTAAGCTACTATATTCTCCTCATACTGTTGGCCTTTCCCAGGGGAAGAGAGAATTTGTTGACCTCAGCAAGATTAAAATTGGTTATCTTAGGAAACTTTTAGTCCAGAGTCTTGAGAGCCTGTCCCAGAATTGGTATCCAGAGATATCCGTCTCCTAACATATGCTAGTTCTTGAGTGCACGGAAAGATAACAAGCCAATAAAATAAATAGAAAATGGCAAACTTATGAGTAGCCAGTTTTGAGAAAAAATATGTAATTGGCTCTTAATTAAACAAAAGATGCCCAATCTCACTCATAATATGAGAAAGACAAGTTCAAATTACAGGGAGATGCCGTTCCTCCCTGTCATATGGGCAGAGGGAAAGCTCTGTATTCTGGATAACACACCATGTTGTGAGATCTGGGGAAACGTCATCTGGCACGCCCATATATTGGTAGTAAAACTCAAAATTGGTAGAACCTCTGTGAGGGTGACTTGGCAATACATCACAAAATTACAAATACATATTTGCATTTTAATCAGCAAGTTCACTTTTAGGAATTTATTCTATAGATCTATCCATGTTTTAGTGAAAAGATGTCTAATGCAAATTGAAAAACATTGTTCCATTATTTTACAACTCTTTTCATAAAGAGTTGGGTCAATTTCCCCACTCCTGGAACCTGGAGAGGCCCTGTGTCTTGCTTTGACCAATAAAGTGTGGCAGAAGTTGGTGTTGTTCCAGAGCCTAACCTCAAGAGGCTTGTAGCTTCCACTCTCCTTCTCTTGGAATTCTGCCCTTGGACCAGTTGGTGGTTAGAGGCTGGAAAAGCACCAAGTAAGCTGTGAGCAGAGGCTGGAGAAATGGCGAACCAACAGCTGCTGGAGCTGGAAATGCAGTGAGAAGATAGTTACTGCAGGCTGAAGAAAGGGCAACTTGTGTTATGCCGTCATTGGAATAACTGGCAAAATGTTTTCTGGGGAAACTTGAAAGATATAAAAAAGTACCTAATAATGTTTTAAAAACATGATTAAGGAGATCTCCAGGCAGAATGTTGAAAGTGCCACTTGGCTTCTCCTGTGTATGATAACACACAGGAAAAGAGAGATGAGCAAAGGAAGGAACCATTCAGCTTACAAGCAAAGTTTAGAGGATTTACAGAAGCCCAGGGATTTGCTAGTTTGGAAAACATAACTGTCTCTTATCCTCTGTTTTCCCAGCTGGTAAAAAATTAGTCTAAGTTGGCCAGCCATGGTGGCTTACGTCTGTAATGGCAGTGCTTTGGGAGGCTGAGGCAGGAAGGTTGCCTGAGGCCAGGAGTTTGAGACAAGACTGGGCAACATAGGGAGACCCCATTTCAAAAAAAAAAAAAAAATCAGTGGTGGTGTGTGCCTGTAGTCCCAACTACTCGGGAGACTGAGGCAGGAGGATTGCATGAGCCCAGGCGTTTGAGGCTACAGTGAGCCATGATGAGTCCCTGCATTCCAACCTGGGCAAGAGAGCAAAACCTCGACTTCCTGAAAGTTAAAACCAAAAATTACATCAAGGGAATGGTTGTAAGAACCCCTGTGAAAACCTCTGAATGATTTAAGGCAATGTCTGAAGGAACCTTGCAGTCACGGCTTCTGAGAATCTTAAAGGCCTTTTCCAAGAGCAGCCTCAAAATAATGCCTGAAAGACCTTGCTGCTCTGGATATTTACCCCAGAACTCCATGCAGTTTCCCTATTTTGATGGCATTATGTCAATTGTATCACCAGAGGTGAGAAAATAAACCCTAAAATGACTCAGGGCCTACCATATCAGTGAAGTTTTTAGGGGTCCAGTTGTCTGGGGTATGCCAAGACATCACCGGGTGAGGACAAGTTCTTGTACCTTGCTTTTCTACCACTGAGAGGTATGGTACTGCTGGGATTTTGGATTTTGGAGACAGCAACACACCTCTTTGAATACTGCTCCCACCCAGGTATTGGGTAACTCTGAAGGCTACAGATTTTGAGGGAGGCCCAGAGCAAGACTACACTCCGCAGCAGGTTCTAGCTGCAGTTTAAGTGGCCTTTCTGCTTGGGCCATGTGCCTGGCAATTCCATGATGCTAGAGGTACTTGTTGCAGGCATGTAGGCCACACAGAGTCTCTTGCAAGCTCTGTTAGGAAAGCTGCAGCACTGGCCTCTAGGGTTTTGTGGCAAGGCCATGCCTGCAACTGTTAATGCTCCTAGAAGCAGATCTTAACAAATGATGGATAGAGAGTTGGTAGATAAATATCCCAACTTCCTTGCCCCTCAGGTAGGAAAACTCTGAGGTGCATCCTAAACCATTTCTCCCAGAGTTCCCTGAAGGAATTAAGCCCCAGATATCCACAGTTTACCCTCTATTGGCTTCTTTCCCTTCTCACACCTTTATTTTCCTATGGGTGATCTTCCTCAGAGAAACTCCTTGCACTCAAATGCTTGTCTCAGTGTCCATCTCTGAAAGGATCCAACTCAATTGACCAACAATTAGAGATAGGCAAAGGATCTTGGTCATCTTTTATCCTGCTCAAAACACAGCTTTTTCCCAGAAAAGTAAGTCCTATGATGCAGTATCCTGGTTTTGGTGGTTCAGTGAGATTTCTCTCCTTCCTTCCTTCCTTCCTTCCTTCCTTCCTTCCTTCCTTCCTTGGTGGTTCAGTGAGATTTCTCTCCTTCCTTCCTTCCTTCCTTCCTTCCTTCCTTCCTTCCTTCTTCCTTCCTGGTTCAATGAGATTTCTCTCCTTCCTTCCTTCCTTCCTCTTTCTTCCTTTCCTTTCCTTTCCTTTCCTTTCCTTTCCTTTCCTTTCCTTCCTTCTTTTCTGTCTCCCTTCCTTTCTTCCTTTCCTTCCTTCCTTTCTTCCCTTCCTTTCCACTCCCCCTTCTCGCTTTCTCACCCTCTTTCTTTCTTTTGATGGGGTCTTGCTCTGTCACCAGGCTGAAGTGCAATGGTGCGATCATGGCTCATTGCGGCCTGGAATTCCTGGGCTCAAGTGATCCTCCTGCCTCAGCCTCCTGAGTAGCTGGTACTACAGTCATGCGCTGCCATACCTGGCTGATTTAAAAAAAAAAAAAATTAAAGAGACTGGGTCTTTCCTTCTGTGTTGCTCAGGTTGGTCTCAAGCTCCTAGCCTCAAACAATCTTCCCGCTTCAGTCTCCCAAACTGTTGAGATTACGGGTGCTAGTCACTGTGCTTAGCTATCAATGAGTTTTCTGTTGTATTTGCACATGCATACTAAAGAGGCAAGAAAAAACAAAAAACTGAAGATACCAGCTGTACGTCCTCCAGTTCAATTCTAACACCTTCCGCCTGGAGACAGGCTCAGTCAGATCCCACAGGTTGCGGGCTCAGTCTCACAAGACTGCCCCACTTCAAATGCCAGTCATAAGCACAGGTTGTAACCTGTGCTTCTGACCAAGCAGCTATAAATTGAGGTTTTCAGGGCCCTCACCTTGGGTTTGATTAATTTGCTAGAGTGACTCACAGACCTCAGGGAGACACTTTACTTACACTTACCCATTTATTAAAAGGATGTTACAAAGGACACAGATGAAGAGTTAGCTGGAAGAGATGCACAGGGAAGGGGCGCGGAGCTCCCATGCCCTCTCCAGGGCACCAGCCTTCAGTCACCTCCATGTATTCAGCTATCTGGAAGCTCCCCAAACTCTGTCCTTTTGGGATTTCATGCAAGCTTCATTATGTAGGCATGAATAATTACATCATTGACCACTGGTGACCAACCCAAACTTCAGATCCTTTCCCTTCCCTAGAGGTTGGAGGGTGGGGCTGAAAGTCCCAGCCCTCTAATCACAGCTGGGCCACCAGTTATCTTATTAGCAGACAAAAGACTCCTGTTGCTTTACAGATTCCAAGCATTTGGGGAGCTATGTGTCAGGAAACAGGAGAAGACTAAATATATATATTTTACAGTATCACACACACGTACTCTCTTCATCACAGGTGAAGTTTCGCCCAAAGCAACAGAAGTGAAGCAGGCTTCTATTCTCACAGAGGTTTGGGTCTGGTAGATACTAATAACTTCTATTCTCTGATGCTTTGTAGCAAGGCAGACATTAAGCATTTCATGTGCTTTTTTTTTTTTTTTTTTTTTTTTGAGACAGGGTCTTACTCTATCTCCCAGGCTGGAGTGCAGTGACACTATCACGGCTCACTGCAGTCTCAATCTCCAGGGCTCAATCGATCCTCCCACCTCAGCCTCCTGAATAGCTGGGATTACAGGCATGTACTACCATGACCAGCATATTTGTATTTTTTGTAGAGACGAGTTTTCACTATGTTGCTCAGGCTAGTCTTGAACTCCCGACCTCAGCCTCCCAAGTAGCTAGGAATACAGGCACAGGCACAGCCAGCATATTTTTGTATTTTTTGTAGAGACAGCGTATTGCTATGTTGCTTAGGCTGGTCTTGAACTCCTGAGCTCAAGGGCTCCACAGGCCTTGGCCTCCCAAAGTGCAAGGACTAAGGTGCAGCTGCTGCACCCAGCCTTTCACATGTATTTTTTTTTTTTTTTTTTTTTTTTGAGACGGAGTCTCGCTTTGTCGCCCAGGCTGGAGTGCAGTGGCCGGACCTCAGCTCACTGCAAGCTCCGCCTCCCGGGTTTACACCATTCTCCTGCCTCAGCCTCCCGAGTAGCTGGGACTACAGGCACCCGCCACCTCGCCTGGCTAGTTTTTTTGTATTTTTTAGTAGAGACGGGGTTTCACCGTGTTGGCCAGGATGGTCTTGATCTCCTGACCTCGTGATCCGCCCGTCTCGGCCTCCCAAAGTGCTGGGATTACAGGCTTGAGCCACCGCGCCCGGCCCACATGTATTATTTAACACTTTACAAGTGAGAAGGGCAGCCTTGGCTCAGAGAAGTTAAGTGACTTGCAGCAAATCACATAATTGCTAAGTGATGAATCTGAGCTTTGGCCCCAGGACTATCTGACCTTGGGTCTAAACTTATACTACTGTATTTTTCTTAAGTCAGTCAGAGTTCTATCGTTTGACGGAAAGTATATCCTTCTTTGAAGGCAGAATAAGACCCTCTGCCAAACCCTGTTCTTTCTTTCTCCTCCTGCACTAAGAAGACAGGGAGTACAGTAGAGGGTTTGGGATTGGGAGAGCGGTTGCAGAGAAGATCTGGAACTAAAAATATGGACCGGGGTAGAAATGGTGGTGATTCCACTAAACTTGGAAACACTTAACAAGACCCCATAACATGCAAGATTTGCAAGAAATGGGGTACATTTTCTGTACCAGTGCTTTAAGTAAGCAATAACAATTATTTGTTAAACAAATGATTTAGCGAAGACAGAACCAATTATATATACGTATATGTATTCTAATAAAGGTTGTTAAAGTATTAAAGTTAGAGGTAGGAGAAAACAATAAAAAAAATGAAATCTCCCTATGTTTATAAATTAATTTCAAACACCAAAGGTTGGTTTTTGGTTGGATGAGTCTGTTTTTGCCTTGATTAAAAAGAAGTGATTTTTTTTCAGCCTAGTTTTCCTGGTATGAAAGGCAAGAAGGAATGACATTCCGTAACTGTTATAGAGGTAAAAACAGTTTTATTTATTGGTGGTCATTGGCAGCCTATAACCAGGGCACAACCTTCTTGGTAAACATTTACCAAGCATTAGTAGAAGATGATTCACTAACTTTTAAAACTCTTCTTCCCTTATATGCATATTAATACCGTGATGTCTTTGGCTTTTAAGTCCATCTATACAGGCACAGGTGCAAATAAATTCAAACATATCATTTGTAGTAGTTTACATAAGGGCTTGCTAGTTCAAATGGAGTTGTTAGTTTTGCATCTTAAATTAGTTCCTGTCAACCCAGCAACTAAAGAAAATTCCTTTGTGGGAAAAGTTTCCAAGCATGACCCAGTAATTGTTTTAATGGATTTTCAATGAAGGGTGAAGTACCATGCTATGTAGTCTGTGGACATTCCATAAATAAATTTTTTGACTGATTCTGTTAACAATCTACATAGAAAAAATCAAACACTTACTATTCAATCCTCTTGTATTGTTTCCCATAGGCTCTGTCTGTTAGTGTATTTATAAGCATTTAAAGTGTATAAAGCAGCTGTGGCAGTGAAAGTGAATTGCCCAATGCAGAGAAGCACTCTGGGCTGGAGGGTTTTACTTAGTTAAGATTTTCTATGTGCACCTGAGATTTGCCCTCTCCAAAATGAGGAAGAGGACTAAAGCCAATCAGCTGAAAGAAGTACTAAGCTCTGCAGGCTAAAAAGGTAATGTCCCACCTATGCTAGAGGACCTGATGTTGGTATAGTCAATTTTCTGTCTTCTATGTAAGGTATAGATCTGCTCTGACCTTGACATTGTGGAGAAAGCTACTATACTGTCAGTACCTGCTGTAACATAGACCTGAGATGAGAAAGGCATGTAGAACAGAAATCTTCACCCCCCTTCTCCCAAAACACTCATTGACCCCTCCTGTAAGAGAGAGAGAGAGATATATATATATAATCTATATATGTGTATATATATGCATATATATAATCTATATATGTGTATATATATGCATATATGTGTGTGCATATATATATATTTTCTAGACAGAGTCTCACTCTGTTGCCCAGGCTGGAGTGCAGTGGTGCAGTCTTGGCTCACTGCAATCTCAGCCTTCCAAGTTCTAGGTTCCCAGGTTCCCAGGCAGATTCTCCTGTCTCAGCCTCTTGAGTAGCTGGGACTACAGGCACATGCCACCACACCTGGCTAATTTTTATATTTCTAGTAGAGATGGAGTTTCGTCATTTTGGCCATGCTGGTCTTGAACTCTTGATCTCAGGTGATCCGCCCACCTTGGCCTCCCAAAGTGCTGGGATTACAGGCATGAGCCACCTTGCCCGTCCTGCATTCTTGCTGTGTGTGTGTAACCCTTGCTATAGTTATTGTATGATTTAGGGTAAATTTAATTTATACATTGACTGTGATCTGAAGGTCAAGATCATTTGGGATAAAGAGAGATCAACCACATGTCCATAGACTGCAAGTTAAATTTAGTAAGAAGGACCTGAGTAGATTCCAGAATTAGAATAAAGCTTTCATTTTTAGTTTGAGGAAATTTCAATATGGGCGACAGAACAAAGAACTCGCGTGGTAGGAATTCAGTTGGTAGGAATTAGGAGGGTGCCTGCCAGACGGTCTGGAAGCAAAGGAAGCCACGTGGCTGTAAAGCTGTTTAGGGCTGCCATGTGTTTATGCGGTAGTGGCAGAAACCTCTGGTTAGTTCGATTCCTTGCATTTTTCTTAGGTAACCAATTTTATTACATCTATATCTTTTCCCTCTTCTCAGAAGGAAAAAAAAGTTTCAGCGAGCCCTTCCTCACGGATCAGGAAGCTCAAGGGATTATTCAAGTACAGTGGCAGCAGTTACAAAGATATTTTCAAGCATTGTTCTCCCTACCCCAATTTCTGAGTCATTTAAGTAAAGGAACAGCTCTTTTGCCCTGGCTCATATGTGAAAAAAGTAGAATACAGGCCAAGCTTTAAATCTAGAGATGATTCTCATTAATGAGGTTAGGTCTGCCACCTGGTGGTGAAAAATAAAATGCCACCTGATTTTCTCATCTAATATGTCCATATACCACACTTAAAAATTCCACTTTGCAAACCCAACCTTAACCTCTGACTTGGGTTGTGCTTGCCACCAGCCAAAAGTTCCCAACTAATGACAATGGCACCGACACCTTGGGGAGAATTTTTAAGCAACCATCTGGAACTCAATCCCTTAAATCACATTTGAAGTGTTTTAGAACACTGGTAGAACCACCTACAACACTTCAAATGTGACTTAAGGGAGATTTTAGGAGAATAAGGTTCCCCTAAAGAGGAAAGAAAGCATTAATTCATTCATTAGTACACAAACTATTGCGCAAAAAAATCTATGCTCATCAATTTCAAACAAATGTGTAAGACAATGCACCTGCTCCATCAGTGACAAAGAGATGGGAGTGGATAACCAAGTTAGGCTGGGAAAATAAGAGTAATTCTTGCTTCCCGTTGAAAGGCTGAGGAGAGTGCAGAATCATCTGAGGCCATTAGGGGGAGTGCTAAGTCTCCAGAAACACCGACGCCCCCCCCAAATTTTGGAATAGGAATTCTGGAATATGTCCACAACTATTTGTGGATTTGGACCATGGATCCCTCACAGAGGGTGAAGATACCCCAGTACCCTGGAGAGCTTCAGCTTCTAGTAACCTTCTCCAGCACTGAAGACTTCAGCTCCTTCCTTTTTTTGCCTACTCCTATTTTCCTTTCCTTGTTGGCCGGTACTCTCAATGTGTGGCTCCCAGTATCACCACTGTCACCACCTAGGAAACTTTCAGAAATGCAAAATGTCTGTCTCTACCCCAGACCAAAGGAATCAGAAACTGTAGGGCAGGGTTAATAAGGCCTCCAGGTGATGTTCATGCAAGCTGTGAACCTCTAGTCCAGGGGTGTCCAATCGTTAGGCTTCCCTGCCACATTGGAAGAATTGTCTTGGGCCACACATAAAATACAATAGTTAAAAAATGTGTTTTTGCAAAAAATCTCATCACGTTTTACAAACATTTGTGAATTTGTGTTGAGCTGCATTCAAAGGTGTTCTGGTCTGCCTGCCGCCTGTGGGCCGTGGGTTGCACAAGCTTGCTCTAGTCTTCGGGTGATCCTGGGGGCACAGACCAGGGAGACTTGTAGGAGTGGGAGCTAGGGGGAGAGGCAATGGATCTAGAAGCCAATCTAGTTACCCAGCCCAGAGTGTTAGAGGGAGCAGAGAAGAGCCACAAAGGGAGGTTGCAGAGGTTTTTGCCAACTTGGCACCAGCTTTGTGGACACTGACCCCTCAGTCACCCTTGGTCACAAGATCTTCAGATGGGAGACTCAGTCTCCGATTCAAGCGACACTAGAGAAGGATCCCTACAGTACCCAGAGCAAGTAAGATAAATAGGGCTGTGTCCACCCCACCTGGGCGCAGCTCCAACTCTCTTCACTCCCTTCCAGATCCGTGGAAAGCACCCCTGACACACGCATATTTGTGGATGGGATACTTGGATTGAGAACGAACTCCATCAACCCCCAAGACACTGCACCCCGCTCCATCTTCTGCTGGATGAAACGCTACTTTCTAAAGGAAAACACTATTTAAATGTGCAGAATTACAGTACACACAATCCTTACAGCAACGGCAAGTATTAGTCCTTGGTATTTTTTCTGCCACCTTTTCCCATCTCCCCCATCCTGTCTGCTTGTGCTTCCATACCTTTCTAGCACAAAACAGGCACTTAATAAATAGTGCAGAATGAACAGCTGAAGCTTGCTTCTACTATCTTCCATATTTTTCTTTGGCTGCTGTCAAAAAGCACCAACTCAGCGCCAGGGTGGCCGACTTTGTCCCAGTCTCTACTGAAAAACGACTCTTTTTAGGGGGAAAGTCATAAGCGAATGCGGGCATGTCTCTGCCCCCTATTCCTTCTCTCTGCATGTTGGCACACAATGGGCGGTCGGCAGAGGTGGGGGCGTGAGGAGCACAGGCTCCCTGTGTCCAAAGTCCCGAGTCACCTCGGCCTGGAATCCATCTAACTCAGCTGCAAACCAGAAGACGCGGCCTGGGAGGGGCGCAGAGCCCTCCCCCACCTCCCCGGGCTGGGTGACTGTCAGGCCGCATCTGCTCCAAATTTATGGCTCCTCCTAGGGCCGCCGCCGGCCTCTCCACGGCCTCTTTACCAAGTGCAGCCCCAGCTGAGACCCCTCCCGCGGGGAGGGAGGGAACCCGACGCGCGGCCGGGGCTGGGGGCGGGGAGCAGGTGTGAAGCGGGGTGGCAGCGGCGCGCGGTCACCCTCCACCGCGCCGTGGAGACCCGGCGTCACCCCCACGCGCACACAATACCGCGGGGGCCAGGCCAAGGGCGGCCCATTAGCGGCTGATGGAGGAGGCGGGAGCCGGGCGGGCCGCCTAATCGGCGCACGCGGACACCTGGGTCGGAGCGCTGGCGAGTGGAGGGCGCCCCTGCACGCAGGACCCCGGGCCGGGCAGCGGCCGAGACCGACTCTAGCCAAATCCCCCACGCCAGCGCCAGTCACACGAACAGGAGCTGGTCCAGCGAACAATAAGAGGCCCCGGGGCTGGAGAGGAACGGAAGCGTCCTTGGAGCGCGCAGGCTGCTGGAGCCCGTGGCAGCGCCCCCGGCAGCGCCCCAGCGCCCTCCCCGCCCGCCCAGCGGCCGCTGATTGCCTATTGTGCGTCCCCTCTGCGGCAGCCCGCGCGATGCACTCTGCGAGCTGGCCCCTTGGTTTCTAAATGAGCAGCCAGCACCGCAGACACGTGCCAGGGTTGTTCACTGCGTGGGGCTGGGGGCATGCAATAAGACAAGAGACCGCACGGAAACAGCTCCGTGCCCGTCTGCAGCACTGTCCTTCTCACGTGCCTTCGGATAAGGGGACTTTCACTCTTTCCCCTCCTCTGTCCCAATCGTTCTGTCTCCCCGACATTGACCACCCTCTTCTCTAACCCGAAATCCGCAGGGGAGGCTTCAGTCTTTTATTATTATTATTATTATTATTATTATTATTATTATTATTATTATTATTATTATTATTATT
>NC_045446.1:114058217-114096786 GCF_002776525.5 Piliocolobus tephrosceles
TTATTATTATTATTATTATTATTATTATTATTATTATTATTATTATTTTCCTGGGTAGTAGAAGCCTTCGCCTTGCTTGGGCTCTGGAATGCTCAGGTAAAAAGTGGGTCTGGCCGGATGCAGTGTGTATCTTTAACATGGAGGCGAGAGAACTGGACAGAGGAGCGGTGCTAGTCTGTGACAGCTCCAGACGTCCTACTCCAAGCATCCCAGTTCTAAGCACCCCAATCCTCTGAGGTCTTCTGTCCCAGGGAACTCTGGCTGGCCGTCGTGGCTTTGTTTAATGCTCTGCCACACTATCGCGTTCCCTGTGGGATGGGAACCTCTGGGAAAAGACCTGAAAAGGGACCAGAAAAAGGTTTGGGAAATCAAAGTCTAGTAATATGGAGTCCCACCACTGATGGTTTGGACTCACGGGCAATTTACAGTTGGATGGAAGCTGAAGTGTCATCAGATTTAGAGGCCACAGTCTGGCAGCCTGTGGACCAAATCCAGGTCACCAACACATTTTGGTCCATAAAGTGTTTTTTACATTTTCTATCATGAATAATAGCATATCGTGGATCATAAACATATATAAATTAGTGAGAATGCTATAATGAACCCCCATAGTCCCACCACCCAATTTCAGCACTTAATCTATTCAAAGGCAATCTTCCTTCATCTATTCTCCCCCTCTCCTCCAGAATTTGAAGCAAATCTCAGAAATCCTATCATTTCTTCTGTAAGTACTAAAAAGTAGTCCTAAAAGATAAGAATTCTTTTAAATAGCATAATAATAATATCACTATCAAACCTAAAATAATAATTCCTTGTCCTCAAATATATCGTCAATGTTCAAACTTCTCCAATTGTCTTATTTTTCTTTATTGTTGTTCAAATTGGGATCCAAATGAATCTCCACAGTGCATTCTCTCCTTTAATCTGATAATCCCCCAGTTAATCTCTTTTTTTCCTTGAAATTTATTTAAATAAACCAGATCATTTGTTCTGTAGAATTCTCCACAGTCTGAATTTTGTTAAATGTATCCCCATGGTGCTATTTAACATGTTCTTCTACCTCTATATTTCCTGTAAATTGGTTGTTAGATATAGAGGCTTGATCAATTAATGCTTGATTTTTTTTCAAGAATACTTCATAGACCATAGTTTAATTCGATCAGAAGTAATGTCTGCTTGTCAGTAACGACCATTGTCTAGATCCATTATTTCATTAGGGATTGCCAAGTTGTGACAGTCTAGTTCTATGATTCACTCTTCATTTATGAGCTTGAATACTTCTTTAAAGAGAATCTGTCATCAATGATTTGTTTATGCAGAGGTACATGTCAAATAGGAAAGGCAGAATAAATGCTTGATTCTTTCCCTTATTATTTATCAAAGCAATGAGGTTCTTCCTCAGATTCCCCTAATGGTAACCAATGATTTTTTTTAAAGCACTTATGAACTAATGGATTTAAATATATCTCATGTGTTTCAAACCAAGTATATTTTGATGGGGCATTTTAAAATTAGGAGATGTCATATTAAAAACATTGACCTCTGGCTTCTATTGTAGAACATCTGGCAACTTTGAACCCTTTTCCAGCAAGACTAGAGCAGACTTTGGCTGAGGAGCACAGCCTCCTTCAGTAGGCATTCATTCTTGCCTTGGCATGCTTTGATCTTCTTAGATCCTGGACCCTCTGCCCTGCAGGAGTAAGTCTGTAAACCAGATCCCATCCAAGTCACCTTGTAGATGAGAGAGCTGATGAAGTAGCTTACCTACTTGAGACTGGAAGACAAGTCACCTGGCTGCCTACCAAGACGGGGGTAAAGCAAACAGGGAAAACCAGCTGGTCTCTGCCTCACCTGCAAGTTGAACTGAGCCAGAGACCTGGGACCACTTCAGGATAACCTTCCTCCCCATTTCCAAACACACCTTGCAGAGGAAACTTGGGAATATTCCAAACTCCACTCTCTCTTTTGCCTCCCACATCCAATCAGCCACCTAGCCTGCTAATTAGCCTCCCTTCCTCCATTCCTGTCCCCCTCTAACTCATCCTCCTCACTCGCAATGAGGTTTTCCAAAACACATGTCTAACCGTGTCACTCTCTGGCTTTAAAATCCGTCACTAACTGCTCATTGCCTTTAGGTTACATCTAAGTCAACATTAGCACAGCACACAAGGCTTCTCATGTCCTGGGCTCTACCATGGCTAGCTCCTTACCTCATGCTGACTCCTTGTCACAACCCTGTCCTCCAGCTGGACAGAATACCCACAGGGCTCTGTGCACACAGTTTTGTCTATGTTATGTCCTGTCTGTATTTGCTATTTACTCCTTTAAACATCCACTGCTTCACTGGCTGGCTCCCACTTATAGCTTAAGTACCACTCCAGGCTTTGATCTTATGAAAAGCCTTTTTGGCAAGCCTTGACTGCATTCCGTATCCTACTCTGCACTTCCATAGCATTGTGTGCTCCCTTTAAGATGAGGACCTTGCCACTGATGGGTTGTTTTGTTCTTTGTTTGGTTTGTTTTTTCACTTGTTTCCCTCCTGGCTGGTGTGGGAGCTTCCTGAGGCCTGACAGGGGCTATGTCTGTATCTCCAACTCCTAGACCATGTTCCCGACCACGTTTCCAATGCACAAAGTAGGTGCAGGCCAGTAAGGATTTGGTTAGTCAGTGAAGTTAAACAAAAGAGATGAAGGTTTGTGGACTGTTGGAGAGAAAGAAGATCCCTGCAAGGGAAGGGACTTGATGCAAATGACCGCCTGGCAGTAGGCTCGCTGGGCAGATGCCCGGGAGACATTAGGGCTGCCTGGGGCTGAGGTAATATCCTGGGAGGCAAGCAGGATCTGCAGCCCTGGCTGGGTCACGACCCGGGCTC
This sequence comes from Piliocolobus tephrosceles, assembly GCF_002776525.5. Lineage (NCBI taxonomy): Eukaryota > Metazoa > Chordata > Mammalia > Primates > Cercopithecidae > Piliocolobus > Piliocolobus tephrosceles. The sequence continues at coordinate 114,061,090 of NC_045446.1, forward strand.
TGCCTGTCTCGGCCATCCGCGGACCTGTGCATGCATGTGTGCGTGTGTGTGCGCGCGTGTGTGTGTGTACACGTGCGCGCGCGCGCACACACACACACACACAGAGCCTCGCCAACCCCGCCTCCTCCCGCTGGGAGGATAATTAAAGCGCCAAACTGCGGAGCGGGCGGGCAGCGTTCCCGGGGGCGCATTTCATCGGGGCTGATTAATGAGGCCGGGGAGTTAATGAGGAGAAAGCTAAACGCAGGGAGCTGAGCCGCGGAAGGCCTCTCCGAGGCCCTGGAGGGGGCCCTCCGAAGGCATCTCCCGCCTTCTCTTTCTAGTAGCAGCTTAGCGCAAGCCACATGGTGCCCCTGGCTCCTCTTGCCGCCTCAAGCCCGGGGGCGGGGGAAGAGGAGTCGCCCCAAGTCACGCCGGCCGCAGTGAAGTCCGTCTCCTCCGCGTGTGGCTAAGCCGGCTAAACAGCAAAAGAGCCTGCCTTGCCATCTAAAACACAACAAAGGGCCTCAGGAGACCGCCCCTTTCTTTTTCTCCTCAGGGAACTTTGGGCACGAGTCCCAGACCACCTGCAGATTGCATTCCAGACCCGAATTAAGGATCAGCTCGGCCATGCCAACCGAGTAACCTTAGACAAGTTACTTAGTCCCTTGAGCCTCAGCTTCTGCGTCTGTAAGATGGGATCACACTCCTTACCCGCCCTAAAAATGACTTTTAGTGAGTGCCAGACACTACTCTAAGCACTTGGCGAGTATAATCTTATTGATTCTTCCCAACAACTCTAGGAAGTAGGCTCTGTTATTATCGTCTTTACTTCGGAGATAAGGACATTGAGGCAGGGAGCTGGGACTTAACTTGCCTGAGGTCACACTGCTGCCTACCAGGAACGACCCAGCTAATAAGCAGTTGTGCCGGGAAGTGAACACACACAGGCTGATCCCAGAACCTGCGTCCTGTCCTTAGCATAATGCTGTGGTTCTAGTTCTCAAGGGGGAGGTTTGAGCATCACATCATATCCCCAAATCCAGAGAGGGGCTTTGTTTTTGTTTTTGAGACAGTCTCTCTCTGTCACTCAGGCTGAAGTGCAGTGTCACAATCTTGGCTCACTGCAACCTCTGTCTCCCGGGTTCAAGTGATTCTCTTGCCTCAGCTTCCCAAGTAGCTGGGACTACAGGCGGCTACCACCTATGCCCAGCTAATTTTTTGTATTTTTAGTAGAGACTGGGTTTCGCAATGTTGGTCAGGGTGGTCTTGAACTCCTGACCTCAAGTGTTCTGCCCGCCTTGGCCTCCCAAAGTGCTGGGGTTACAGGCATGAGCCACCGCGCCCAGCCCAGAGAGGGACTTTGTACGCTGTAAAGTACTAAGCAAATGTGAGAAGAAGCAATTATTATTGCTATTAATATTAACCTACCGGGCTCTGTGGCTTATGCCTATAATCCCAGCTACTTGGGAGACTGAGTCAGGATGATCATTTGAGGTTGGGAGCTCAAGACTCTTGTGATTCACATTCATTCCCAGTTTTGAACCCAGAGTACAGACAACGCAGTGAAGGATGGAGCCACTGAACAAAGAGAACAGGCAGGGTGATGGCTTTTCCAGCAGCCCGTGTCCTCGTGTCCTAACTGCAGCAGTAGAGTAGAGCTGACAGTGACCTCTGCCTGACCTGACCCCCACGCCTTCAACGCACACCCCCAATGCACACTTTTCTGTGGTCAAAACACTGACACACCAAATGGTCTCCATCTCCCTACAAGTAGCAGAGGAGTAGTAGCCTGAATTTTAAGAGAGAGCATGGTGCAAAGGGAGGAGGGTGAGTTTGGACTCAGATGACCCATGTTACCATACGAATCTGTCATCTACCAGCTGTGTGAGCCTGGGTGAGTTGCGTATCCACTCTGAGCCTCATCCTGCCAGTTGGGAATGGTAGCTGCTCTCCCTATGTTGCAGGACTGCTGTGAAATGGCAAACAGGAAGTTCTGGATGTGAAAGGACATTGTCACTTTTTGTCCTTGGTTGGAGAGTGCAGGTCACTCCCCTGGGACATGCCAGGAGTTTCTAGCAATGGGCAACAGGGCAAAGAGCCTGATCTCTCCAGTGAATACCCTTCCTCTCCCCTAGTAATCTGATTTTGGGATCTACAACTCCATATTGATCTCCAGTCAAGAATGATTTGAGACCAGAAGTCAATCAGCTCCAACCAAGTCTTGATGAGTTTGAAATGAGGCAATTTCCTCTGGATGAGTTTATTCTGCTGAATCAGGGAAATTGAGGCTGCCCAGGCCAACTGAAAACAAATCAGTCTACCCCCGTGGAAATCAGACACTTCCACCTTCCCACCAGTCTGACTCTAAATCCCCCAGCCCTCAGTAATACTTTGCACCATCCCCCCTTACACTGTGGGGGCCACCAGTATTGGCAAAAGGGGGAGCATTAATAATTTTCTCCAAAGGAGCTTGTGTCTAGAGAAACCAATATTTAACATCCCCATTTACATCGAAAGCGTGATTCTGATTATGAGATGGTAATGAGAGGATTAGGCAGAGGAGAGGGCCCCCCTGCCTGCCGCCCCCCCCCCCCCCGTTCTTCCCTCCATCACCCTGCATCGCACAGGGTCTTACTCCTGGAGGAGGACGTGGGGGAGGGATTGGGGCACTCCCACTGGGAGAGCATCAGAGATGCCAGAGCAGGGCAGGGGTCCTTCAAGACCCCAAATGAGAGCCCCTTATTCATGTCTGGAATCAATTAGCCTCAGAGGGGGTGACGGGTGAGATGCGAGACACCTGACTCTGATCCTTCCCATGCCTCTCCCCTAGACTGAGCCCCTCTGCTCCCGGATTCTGCCTGGTATTCCCGACAGGTGTGTTTCTTATGTCATTCTTTGTTTCTGAGGTGGACGGCTGAAGTCAAAAAGTATGTTGGGAGAACTTCTGCTTGGCTCCTGGCTTCTCTGGCTGAAACTCAAATCCCACTCCTCTCCCCTAAATTCCTTGTCTCTCTGGAATGGAATCCTTGTCCTCCTTGCCCCAAACCCTGTTTTTTAACCACGCAGTAGTTTATCTCCGGCTTTTCCTATGGGGCATCCCGTATGGAGATGGGGGATGAAGAGAACCCAAGGGGGTCACCATCCCGAGGCCCCATTTGTTGGTGGACAATTGTGCTCAGACGGGATAATTCAGTGTGTGATTGTGGTCACGCCCCCCGCCTTTTGTGCCCCTTTCAGAGCCAATCTCCCAGGCCCAGATGGGTTAATCCATAATGCAGACGAGCAAGTAACTGGCTGTCAGCCCAGCCCCCAGAACCCCCTCCCTATTACTGCCACTGCCCTAATGAAGCCCAGCTTGGAGAGCCCCCTTCTCAATGAGGTGCCGGCCCCAACCCAGCCCGGCACACATGTGTCTCCGCTGCTCTGCCTGAAGCCTAGCTCCCTTTAGGGACCCCGAGCCCAGCCTCCCCGGGGTGACCCAGCTGCCAGGGCTGTGGAGGCCCGGGGGGAGGCTGTGATGGATGGGAGGGAGATAGTTAATAGAGCCCAAAACACATGGGCCCTGTCTCCAACCTCCACACACAGACACTTTCACAGCTTCCGCTGACAGCATCCCTGGTCTTTCTGAAACAACCCCATGGAATAGTCCCCCCTCCCATCTCCAATGTAAGTTGTGCTGAAATAGGATTTAAATGGGGATTATGCAGCTGCTTTTCTGGATACTGGCCCAAGTCATTGCTACACAGCCAACCCCCAAATTCTGCCAGCCTCAGTCCTCTTGTAGATTTTGAGCAGAAACGGCTCAAGGCAAGTTAAACAATGAGCTTGACCTTCAGCCTTTGGTGTTTCAACCAATATGTGAATCTTATACCAAGAGATGTTCTTTTCCTTATATCTTGCCTTCCACTTCTGCTCTCTCTTCTCATCCCCTCTTTTTTCTGAGACAGAGTTTTGCTCTGTCACCTAGTCTGGAGTGCAGTAGTGTAATCTCTGCTAACTGCAACCTCTGTCTCCTGGGTTCAAGCGATTCTTCTGCCTCAGCCTCCCAAGTAGCTGGGACTACAGGTGCATGCCACTATGCCCAGCTAATTTTTTTTTTTTTTGGTAGAGACGGGGTTTCACCATGTTGCCCAGGCTGGTCTCAAACTCCTGACCTCAAGTGATCCATCTGTCTTAGCCTCCCAAAGTGCTGAGACTACAGGTATGAGCTGCTGTGCCCGGTCTCTCTTCCTATTCATTTCTGAACCAATTATTTAGAGGCAGGACTAGCCCAACAGATGAAGCAGGTATCTGTAGAGAAGACAGATTTGTGCGAGCTGCCTTACCTTGTCCTCGGCACCCACCATCAGGTTCTGAGCTCCCTGCCTCTGGAAGGATTCGAGCCAAACCTGGATGACATCTGTTTAAAACATCATAGAACAGAGGTTTGGGGAGGATGTTTGCAAAGAAACCACACTTCTCTGTTTCTCTGCATTTACTTCCTATTCCCACCTCTTTGTTCCCTCTTTCGTCCTAATACAAACAACTGGCCTTGCTGGCTCTGGTGCCAAACCAATGGGGGAAAAGAGGCTCTGGCCTCTGCGGCCTTGGGCTGCTCTACAATGCCCACAGAGGCAGGAGCTTGGGGTGCTAAGGGGAGCCAGCCATAATCTGCCTGCCCACTTTCCTCTACTTCACCCTCTCTAAATGATAACTGTATATTTTTCCATTACTAATTAGGATGACAAAATATTCAAAAATGGAGGAAAGATGGAAAAGTTGTATACATTCTCTCACACCTGATTCCACCATCGCTTATACTTTGGTTTATCTTTCATTCCATCTTTTTCATAGGCACATTGGAAATCATTCAGCATAATTGAAATATTTACTGAATATCTTCTATGTGCCAGGCACAGTGCTTATAATTTTTCCACCTGGATTATAACTCTAGAGTCATTTCTATTTCCTTTCCTCTTCTAATGTGAGAGTAATTGCCTTGGAATAGGTAAACTTTCTCATCACGGAATATTTGGAAGTTTTCACTTTTAGAGATACAGGACCCTGAGATGATGGAGGTTAGAATCTATACCAGGCTCCAAAGTCACAGTGAGGAATCTTTTTATGATTAAGACCATAAAGAGGAAAATAAAGCCCTCATCCTGATAAGAGGAGGGCTCAGGGGTTGAAGGCAAGTGACTCTGAGAAAAGTCTAGCCCCATTTCTGATGACAGGAGGGAACAACCCTGGGTGGTGATATACCGTTCAGAGGTTGCTCCTAGGAGATGCTGAATATTTATGAGCTATGCAATCAGGATTTAGGAGGTAAGGCTTAAAAACTAAACAGGCAGCAGGATGGGGGTAGGGGAGAGAGACATGGAAGGGAAGCCATAAAAAACGAAGAGGGACACACAAAAGGAAGGAAGGAGAGAGGGAGTATTTCCCATGACTTGTCAGAATGGTGACTTTTCTCTATGCTCTGAAAACCTAGATGCATCTCACTGTGTAGATGGGGAGTGAGGTTAGAGTGAGGCTGGACTTTCCCAGGGCAGACGCTGCTTCTCTGAGGGAACCCAGGGAGATCTTGGAGTCATCTTTACTGAAAGGAATTGAGATCCAGAAGTCAGTAAAAACGAGCCCCTTATGGTGCAAGAAACTAAAGATCAATGTGAGGCACTGGAAGGAGGGAATTTATGGGCAAGGGATCCCTGCAGATAGTGGAGAAAGGTCCAATATTCAATGGATACAAACAAATCTAGGAACGCACACACAGGCACACAGAAACAGAACAATAAAGACTCAGTGATGTCAGGTGGAAAACCTTTCATATACGCATTTAACACAAAAGCATTTCCCTCTGAATGGAAATCATTAGAGGCATGGGAATATTCCTCTTTAACTGAAAAGTGGGACATCCTCTGTAGGATGTAGGGGATTTGAAGATCTTAATTGGTCCCTTTCTTTGTGAATTTGATCCTCACCTACAGAGAGAGAGAGAGAGAAATTGGTGTGGGGGAGGGATGTGGGAGAGAAAGGGAGAGAGAAGAGAGAGATTAAGACAGAGAGAAATAAAGAAGAGTGCATTTCTAACCTTCTTAAGACTGAAAAGTGTCAAGAATTAAAGAAATGGCAAATACAGTAATCCCTATCAAAATACTAATGACATGCTTCATAGAAATAAAAAAAATTCTAAAACTTTTATGGAACCACAAAAGATTTTGAATAGCCAAAACAATCCTGAGCAAAAAGAACAGGGCTGGGTGCAGTGGCTCATGTCTGTAATCTCAGTGCTTTGGAAGGTCAAAGCTGGAGGATCACTTGAGGCCAGGAATTTGAATTTGAGCCCAGCCTGAGCAACATAGTGAGACCCCCTCTCTACAAAAAAGAAAAAAAAAAAAAAAAAAAAAAACCCAGGCATAGTGGCACAAGCCTGTAGTCCCAGCCATTTGAGAGGCTGAGGCAGGAGGCTCCCTTGAGCCCAGGAGCTTGAGGCTGCAGTGATCCGTAATTGTGCCACCACTCTCCAGCCTGGATGACAGGGACACAGATTCTAAAAACAACAACAAAGCTGGAGGCATCATACTACCATATTGGCTTTCAAAGTTTACTACAGAGCTATGGTAACTAAAACAGCATGGTACTGGCATAAAAAAAGACACATTGACCAATGAAACAGCATAGAAAACCCCGATATAAATCCATGCGTTTATAACTAACTTATTTTCTACAAAGGTGCAAAGAACATACAATGGGGAAAGGACAGTTCTTTTAATAAATTGTGCTGGGGAGACTGGATATTTATATGCAGAAGAATGAAACTAGGCCCCTACCTCTCACCGTATGTAAAAATCATACCAAAATTGATTAAAGACCTAAAACTATGAAACTACCAGAAGAAAACTTTGGGGAACTGCTCTAGGATATTGGTCTCAGCAAAGACTTTTTGTGTAAGACATCAAAAGCAAGGTCAACCAAAGTAAAAACAGACAACTGGGATTACATCAAGCTAAAAAGTTTTGCACAGTGAAGGAAACAATCAACAAAGTGAAAAGACAGCCCACAGAATTGGAGAAAATATTTGCAAACTAGCCAGCTGACAAGAGATTACTAACCAGAATATATCAGGAGTTCGAAATCTCAATAGAAAAAGAAAACCAAATAATCTGATTTTCAAATGGGCAAAAGATCTGAACAGACACTTCTCAAAAGAAGACATACAAATGATCAATGGGTATATGAAAAAATGTTCAACATCACTAATCATCAGAGAAACACAAACTGAAACCACAATTCATTATCATCTTACCCCAGTTAAAATGGCCTGTATCAAAAAGACAAGCAATAACATACCGGTGAGGATATGGAGAAAGGGGAACACTCATATACTGTTGGTGGGAATGCAAATTAGTACAGCTACTATGGAGAACAGCATGGAAGTTCCTCACAAAACGAAAAATAGCACTACCCTGTGTGTGTGTGTGGAATATATATACATATTCCAAAAGAAAGGAAAACAATACACAAAGAGATGCCTGCACTCCCATGTTTATTGCAGCACTATGCACAATAGCCAAATATGGAATCAACCTAAGTACCCTTCAGTGGATGAATGAATAAGGGAAATGTGGTACATATACACAATGGGATATTATTCAGCCATAAAAAAGAATAAAACCCTGTCATTTGCAACAACATCTAGGGAACTGGAGGCCATGATATTAAATGAAATAAGCCAAGTACAGAAAGACAAATCTCACATGTTCTTACTCATTTGTGGGAGCTAAAAAAGTTGATCTCATGAAGATACAGAGTGGATTGGTGGTTACCAGAGGCTGGGAAGCGGGCAAGAAGTGAATGAAAGGGGAAAAAAATGATATAAATATATTTATGACCACTGAACTGTACACTTAAAATGGTAAAGATGGTAAATTATGTATATTTTACCTCAGTTAAAAAAAAAAAAAAAAAACTTCTGCCACACACAAAGAGTTTGAAATTAAAGCTGATTTTTTTTTTTTTTTTAAAGAGAGCGAAAGAGCAAGCACATAGAGTACCAGGTTTAATATGGGTAGGTGCAAGGGACTAGGGGATTTGGAAACTAAAAACAGAATGACAGAAAAAGATTCAAAGGTCTCAGTGGATTACACTCAGTAATATATTGGTAGGAGGCATTCTGTTACAAGAGACATACATAAAAGAAGAATGTGTATGGAAGGGGGAGTCGGGGAGTCTTCCTTCTGCTATACCTGCTATACAGATGCAGGTCTTTCACAGAGATGTGGTGTACGTTACTGAGTAAGCATGCAAGTGTACAGTCAGCCTGAGTTTAAATCCTGGATGTTCTATGTCACAGCCAAGTAACTTTGGGCAAGTTATTTAACCACTCTGTGCCTAACTCTCCTTATCTATATAATGCGGATAATTTTTTGTTTTTGTTTTGTTTTGTTTTGCAGACAGAGTCTCACTCTGTTTCCCAGGCTGGAGTGCAGTGGCCTGATCTTAGCTCACTGCAACCTCCACCTCCCAGGTTCATGCAATTCTCCTGCCTCAGCCTCCGAAGTAGCTGAGATTACAGCTACTTCCATTTTTAGTAGAGATGAGGTTTCACCATGTCAGCCAGGCTGGTTTCGAACTCCTGACCTCAAGTGATCTGCCTACCTCGGCCTCCCAAAGTGCTGCGATTATAGAGGTGAGTCACCACAACTGGCCAAAATGTGGATAATAATTAGTCCTAGTCTTAGAGTTATTTGGAAAATTAAGTGTGTGTTAAATGAAATGTATAGGAGGCCATTGGTTTGGACTGAGCTCCTGCACTAGACCCAACAGACCAAACCAAAACTCAATTACTCAGGCTGAAGTTCCCCACAACCAGCCAAAAACTAAGGTCTTCATCTGACTTTCCAGGAAATCAGTGGGGAGAGAGAGACAGGTAATAGCCAAACCCCCAAATGACCAATTTTAGCAGGTGTAATAAGGAAGTCCCTCTGCTTTCACCTTTACAAGAAAAGTTATGTTGAAAAGATCAGTCTGCTTTTTCATTCTCTGTTTCTGCTTTCCTCAGCCCTTTTCTGTCTATAAAATCAACCTCCTCTGCTTGGCTCATCAGAAGACTCATTCTATTTTACAGAATACATGTACACCACTTGGAACAGCCCTCACAATAGCAATTTCACATTCACGTTATATATGAAAATTCATGACTTTGTTAATGTTAAATGAACACCTACTATAAACCACACATTGCGTTAGGCACCATGGATAAAAGACAAATAAGATACAATCCCTGCACTCTATGGGGAACTTGAAGCTTATGGGGAAAATATACATGTAAGCAAACAATCAAAACATTGCTTATCAAGTTATATAGAAGGGAAATAAGCCAAGTGGTCTGGGAAGACATGGACTCTGAGAGGGTCAGGAAAGAGTCACTAGTTAGTTAACTGATGCTGGATTGCTGGAATAAAAGGAATTCAGAAAGTGGAGAATGGAGAGGAGAGGGCATTTCAGGAAGAGCGAGGAGAAAGAGTTGAGGCATTGAAGTGCAAAGAGTATCACACAGTCAAGAAAAAAGGTGGTTTGGTGCTGGAATACAGATACTCAATGGGGGGTCAGTTGTGGTGGTTCACACTTATAATCCCAGCACTTTGGAAGGCGGAGACTGGTCGATCACCTGAGGCCAGGAGTTTGAGACCAGCCTGGTCAACATGGTGGAACCCCGTCTCTACTAAAAATACAAAAATTTGCTGGTCATGGTGACCGCACGCCTGCAGTCCCAGCTACTTGGGAGTTTGGGGCAGGAGAATCGCTTGAATCAGGGACGTGGAGGTTGCAGTGAGCTGAGACTGCGCCACTGTATTCCAGCCTGAGTGAAAGAGTGAGACCCTGTCTTAAAAAAAAAATGGCCAAAGGGGTAGAATTGGGATGGGGAGTAGTGGAGAAGATCTTGGAAAGGCAGTCAGCACCCAGACTATGGTGATAACTCGTGTGCCAACTGTGTGGGTCTATCCTACAGGACGTAGAAAGAAGCCCTTATAATTTTTTTTTTTTAGACGGAGTCTCGCTCGGTCGCCTAGGCTGGAGTGCAGTGGCACGATCTCGGCTCACTGCAAGTTCCGCCTCCCGGGTTCACGCCATTCTCCTGCCTCAGCCTCCCGAGTAGCTGAGACTACAGGCACCCGCCGCCACGCCCGGCTAATTTTTTGTATTTTTAGTAGAGACGGGCTTTCACCACGTTAGCCAGGATGGTCTAGATCTCCTGACCTTGTGATCCGCTCACCTCGGCCTCCCAAAGTGCTGGGATTACAGGCGTGAGCCACCGCGCCCGGCCACCCATATAATTTTTAAGTAGGTGAGTGACATGATAAGATCTGAACATTAGAGACAAGCATGTAGCTCAGTGTCTGGCACTTAGTAGGTGCTTAACTACGTGGGAGTTGAACAAATATATAGCAACTCCTTGCATCATCAGTGTAGTGGGTGGACTGCAGGCAGTTAGGAGGCTTTGGTGAGAACCTGGACTAAGACAGTCACAATGGAGACGGGCGGAGGTACAGGGTTGATGAAATCCTTCTCAGCAATTCTGGAGTGGTATGTTCAGTTTGGGGTTCAGGACTTAAGAGGGGTATGGAGAAGCTAAAAAGAGTACCAAAAAAGATCCTGTTTACAATTGTAACACAAAAATAATATTTATTATTATTGGAATAAACACAGCAAGAAATGATCTAGATCTAAATTATGAAAATTTAAAAAATATTAAAGACTATAAGAACAAGGTAGCTGTTTCATCTTTCATAACTGTGCTATTGGACTTAGTGGGATTGGCATCCTCCTTGCTCCTCATTGTTAAATCTGAACCATTCTCCCTTCACTCTCCCTAAAATCTTCCCATCTTTGAGTCTAATGTCGTAAGACACACTATCTGCTGTCTCAGTGCCGCTGACTACCTCCTCCTGGGGTCATTGTACCTCCTTCCCTGCAGAGTTTACCTCTCAGCTCATTTCACTCTCACCAACTCTTCCTCTGCTCTAATTCTTGATTATCTCAAAGCATACTATGATGATTCACCTAATATCTTGCTTCTTAGTTTTGTGACCTCCTCTCCTCCCAAAATCTTGCTGTCTACTCTACCTTAGCTATTCATTCCTGCGATAATACCCTAGTAAACTGTCATAACCAGTACCTGAACTTCTGCATGATGTCAGTTTCAAGCTAGTCACTATTTCATATTTTTTTCCAGTTCACTTCTTCTGGTGTTCCAATTCCAACAAATCTTAGGCCACACCAAAACAACCCATTGATCTCAATTTCTTTCTGCTGATTTAATTTTCTTTTCACTGCTGCTCCTTCAATTTATTGACTCATGGCTCCACTTATCTCCTTATTCAGTTTAGATTCCCATGGTCAATTATCAGAATCAGTTTCTTGCTTACATCTTCAACTTCCTTACCTGTCTCTCATGTCTTTGAGCTTGCCTGGCTAACCCACAACCTTGGGCAAATCGAACTCTCCACCTATTCTTCACTTGCACCCAAGCAACCGAAGGTACCTGCAGAAAAGTGCAAAACCATGCACATTGGTCTCACTTTTAATTTATGATCACTAACCTGAAGCAGACCTCTAATGCTGCTTAGGAATATATATTTTAGAGACAGGATCTTGCTCCCTCACCCAGAGTGGAGTGCAGTGGTGTGATCACAGCCCACTGCATCCTTGAACTCCTGGACTCGATCCTTTTGGCTTCAGCCTTCCCAGTAGCTAGGACTACAGGCACATGCCACCATGCCTAATGTTTTAATTTTCTGTAGAGATAGGATTTCACTATGTTGCCCAGGCTGGTCTCAAACTCCTGGCCTCGAGTGATCCTCCCACCTTGGCCTCCCAAAGTGCTGGCATTATAGGTGTGAGCCACCATGCCCAGCCAATTTTCCTATATTTCTATAGCTGTAAACTGTCCTGCTTTCCTTCCTGACTGTCAGATATTTTCCTCTCTGCTCAAACAGTCATCACCTCTTCACCTATTCTTACTCTTGGCTGGTAAGTTTGTTTCCTATTTCATGGAGAATAGAGATGTAATCAGGAGAGAACTCCCATTGGCTCCTAGCCCCACATCTTACCACCTCCTTGTGTCTGTGTCCACACACCCTATCCTTTGTCCCATTACTGTGGATGAAATATCTGTGTCCCGGCTTATTGACTCCATTCATTTATGCTCTAGACCCCATCATCTGTCCTACCCAGGCATATTGTTCCAGCAACTCTCCCGTTTCTTCTCTGTATCATAAGTTTTCCCTCTCAATGACCTAATTTTAGTTAGCATATAAACACGAGGTTGTTTTTCTCATTTTAATTCCCAATTACATTTCTTTTTCAACTATCTCTTTGTAAATATCCTTCCCATTTCACCAAAACTCTAACTTCTGTGCCTCCATTTACTGTTAAGTCCACTCCAGTCAGATTTTGCTTTCACCAGTCTACCAAACATGCTTTTAACAAGGTCAACAGGGGCATCATGTTACTAAATTCAATAGTCAATGAGTCTTCAGCTTAGCTGTCTCAGTCTACTTGGGCTGCTGTCACAACGCCAAAGACTGGTTGGCCAAAACAACAAATATATATTTTACATGGCTGTGGAGCCTGGGAAGTCAGACTCAAGGTGCCAGCAGATTCAGTGGCAGAAGGCCTGCTTCCTGGTTCATAGACGCTGTATTCTCCATGTGCCCTCATGTGGTAGAAGAGGTGAGAGAGCTCTCTGGGGCCTCTTTTACAAGGGAACTAATCCCATATATGAGGGCTCAACCCCCATGACCTAATCACCTCCCAAAGGCCCCATCTCCAAATACCATCACTTTGAGGGTTAGGATTTCAACATCTGAATTTTGAGGGGACACTGACATCCAGTCGGTAACACTAGTTGGTCTTACTCCACTTTACTATTGTTCACTCCCTCCTCCTTCACTTGCTTTCTCCTTCTTCACTGAGTTTCCAGGACACCACACTCTCCCAGATTTTATTTTATTTATCTGGTCCCTTCTTAGTCTTCTTTATTCTTCCTCCTCAACTCCCTAAATTCAAAATGTTTGGGTACCCAAAGGCTCAGTCCTTGGACCTGTCGATTTTAAAAATTTTCTTTGATGATCTTACCTAGTTCTGTGGTTTCATATGCCATTTATATGATGAGGATGCTCCAATTTATATACCTGTAGCCAAGACTACTCCCTGGAACTTCAGACATCTCTAACTTAACATGCCCCCGACTGAGTTCCTAATATTATCCATTGAATCTACAGTGCCTCTAGCTTTCTCCATCTCACTAAAATTTTGTCAGTTCTATTTTCAAAATATATCCAGAATCCAGGTACTTCCCATTTCTACTGGAGCCACCCTGATCTGAAACACCACCATCACTTACGTGTGTATTGCAAAAGTTTGCCAAAGTTTCCCAACTGCTTTCCCTGCTTCATCTCTTCAGATTTCTCTTCAGTCTGTTCTTAGCATAGCAGCCAGAGAAATTCTATTAAAATAAGTGAGGTTATGTCACTCTTCCTCTCAAATCTCTCTCGATGGAATCCCATTTCACCCAAAATAAGCTAGAGTTCTTATTATGTCATACAAGGTCCTACGTAATTACCCCAGGCTTGATATCTCTTTCTCTTATTCACCATACTCCACCTCTGTTTTTCCTCCAACTAACTTTTTATGCTCCTGTCTTGGGGCCTTTGCATTGGCTGTTCCATCTATCTGGGAGAACTCTTCCTTAAGGTAGCCACATGGCTAATTCTCTCACTTCCTTAAAGGCTTTATTCAAATGTCATTTTTTCAATGACGCTGCTTCTGGGAATCTCATTTAAATGTAAGTTTCTCATGCCACTACCAAATAATTGTCATGACTATTTAACTTATTATATATTTGAGTTGTTTATCTTTTTTATTGTCTGCTAAATTGTAGTATCATTAGAATGTAAGCTCCATGAGGGAGTTTTTGTTTATTTTGATAGCTCATGTATTTCCGGTGCCTTAAAAGAGTGCTTGGTACAGAGTAGATGTTCAATAAATAACTTGTTCTTTTTTTTTTTGAGACGGAGTCTCTGTCTGTTGCCCAAACTTCAGTTCAGTGGCGCGATCTCAACTCACTGCAACCTTCACCTCCTGGGTTCAAGTGATTCTCCTGCCTCAGCCTCCTGAGTACCTGGGATTACAGGCATGCGCCACCATGCCCAGCTAATTTTTTGTATTTTTAGTAGAGATGGGGTTTCACTATCCTGGCCTGGCTGATCTCGAACTCCTGACCTTGTGATCTGCCCTCCTCGGCCCCCCAAAGTGTTGGGATTATAGGCATGAACCTCCGTGCCCAGCCTATAATTTGTTCTTGAAAAGCATCAATATTGTAAACACGCCAAATTTCTTAATCTATGAATTCAACGTAACTCAATAAAAATATCAAAAATAGGCCAGGCATGGTGGCTCATGCCTGTAATTCCAGCACTTCGGGATGCCAAGGTGGGCGAATCACCTGAGGTTGGGAGTTTGGGACCAGCCCAGCCAACATAGTGAAACCCTGTCTCTACTAAAAATACAAAAATTAGCTGGCTGTGGTGGCAGGCACCTATAATCCCAGCTACTCGGGAGGCTGAAGCAGGAGAATTGCTTGACCCTGGCAGGTGGAGTTTGCAGTGAGCTGAGATTGAGCCACTGCACTCCAGCCTGGTGACAGAGTGAGACTCTGTCTCAAAAAACAAAAACAAAAACAAAAACAATATATATATACACACACACACACATACATACATGCACGCACACACACACACATATATATATTTCCTATAGCTTTGTTTATTATTACTATTTTTAAAATTTTACCTTGCAGCTCCAGCTCAAGGACCTAAAGCTTAATAGAAAAATAATTAAGGACATCTGAAAAAAAAATGAGAATAGCCAAAGAACATCTAAACATTAAGAGTAACGAAGGGAAATTATCAGATAGTAAACTATATTACAGAGTTATAATAATTGAACAGTTAAGTACTGTCATGGGTAATAACATGCAGATCAACTAACAGAACAGAGATTCCTATTCACATTTAGGAATATAAATAGAAATTCAGCATATAAGAGAAGTGGTTCTGCAGATGAGTGAAGGAATCGGGGACAACTGCTTATCTAAGAAACAACCATATTTTTACGTTACTCTTCATACCAAAATAAATTCTAAATGCATCTAAGATCTGTATACAAAATATCAAACCTTAGAAATTATTAGAAGAAAGTAAAGATTCTATTTTTGTAATCTTAGCATGGGGAAAGTCTAAGCATGAAACAGACTGAAAAGCTATATTGAAATACATAAATACACTTGACTTTGTTTTTTAAAATCTGGTAAAATATTTTCAAGTCAAAAATTATATGACAAACTGTGGGGAATTTTCAACATATACACATGAGACAAATAACAAATTTTCCCCAGTGACACAAGAGGGCAAATCATGGAAAAAATGTGTAAGTGCCCAATAAACATATGAAAATGTGCTCAAGTTCACTCAGAATTAACTATATAGATGTTACAGTAATTAAATAGATATTTATTTAATTGTAAAAAATAAAAAAATAATATTTGGTCATGGCAAACAGACAGAGACTCTCATACACTGCTGTGGGACTGTCAATTGTGGCACCGTTTGAAGGGCAAAGTGATGATATATATGAAAAATTTAAATGGAGCTGGGATCGGTGGCTCACACCTGTAATCCCAGCACTTTGGGAGACCAAGGGAAGCGGATCACTTGAGGTCAGGAGTTTGAGACCAGCCTGACCAACACGGTGAAACCCCATCTCTACTAAAAATACAAAAATTAGCCAGGCACCGTGGCATGCACCTGTAATCCCAGCTGCTCAAAAGTCTGAGGCAAGAGAATCGCCTGAATCTGGGAGGCAGAGGTTGCAGTGAGTCGAGATTGAGCCACTGCAGCCTGGGCAACAGAGTGAGACTCCACCTCAAAAAAAATACACGTATATAAATGCACATACTTCTTGCTATATAACTTTAGGCAGTTACTTAAGTAAAGTTACTTTACTTGCTATCCTTTCTTAGGCATAATTTTCTTATCTGAAAACTGGAAATAATAGTACTTACCTCACAGGGTTCCTATGAACATTACATGAGATTATGCCTGTAAAGTGCTCAGATTTTTCTCATTCCTGATAGCCTGCACATCCAGAACTGTCTGGCACACAGTAGGTACCTGGTGAACATCTGCTGAATGAAGAAACTAATAGAACCACTCAATAAACATTAGCTATTGTTAGCTATTATTTGCCTTTATAATTTCACTTTTTAAAATTTATTCTACAACTCTAGATGTGTATGAAGATACAGGTGTAGGATGTTTATTGGTAGCATTGTTTGTAAAACAAAAAGCCAGAAACAACCTAAGCCTCCATAAATAGGGGACTGATTACAAATGTACAATAAGCCTATGGAATGGAATATTAGGCAGCCAGTAAAGTAAAAAAAGGTGAAGATACATGAACTGATATAAAAAGATGCCCTAAAAATATCAATGGGTTAAAAAAGGCAAGTTGCAGAACAGTACAAATAAACTGAAACAAAGGTCTCACTGTGTTGCCCAGGCTGGTCTTGAACTCCTGGGCTTAAGTGATTCTCCTGCCTCAGCCTCTCAAGTAGCTGGAACTACAAGCCTGTGCTACTATGCCTGGCTAATTTTACTTTAAAAGAATAGAGAGGACAGGCACAGTGGCTCACACCTGTAATTCCAGCACTTTGGGAGGCCAAGGCAGGTGGATTGCCCTAGCTGAGTTCAAGATCAGCCTGGGCAACATGGCAAAACCCCGTGTCTACCAAAAAAATAAGAAAAATTAGCTGGGTGTGGTGGTGCATGCCTATGGTGCCAGCTACTCGGGAGGCTGAGGTAGGAGGATCGCTTGCACCTGGGAAGTGGAGGTTGCAGTGAGCGGAGATCGTGCCACTGCACTCCAGCCTGGGTGACGGAGTGAGACCCTGTCTCTAAAAATATATTAATAAATAAAAATAGAAGGAATAGAGATACATATGCTTATATATGCTTTTTAAAAAAAATCTGAAAGGACACACAAGAAACCAGTGGTAGCTACCCAGGCAACTGGATCTGTAGGATAAAGAAGGACTTAATGATGGAGTGAGGACTTAGACTTTTCAACTTATAATTTCTTATACGGCTTGAATATGTTTGCCTGAGCATGCATTATGATTATCATTACAAGAATATTTTAAAAACTCAAATAATAGACCCTTGGAAGAGTATCAGAAATACGGAGGAGCAGAAGAGGAAGGAAATACAGGAAAATAAGGTACACTAAGTTAAATGCGTTGCCCCCGCTAAAAAAATTCCTACTCACCCAAAACTTCAGAATGTGACTTCATTTGAAAGTGAGGGTTTTTGCTGATGTAATTAGTTAGGGTGAGGTCATGCCGGATTAAAGTGGACTCTAATCCAATGACTGGTGGCCTTGTAAGAAGAGGCAAGAGACACCGAGACACACACCCAGGGAAGGCCATGAGAAGACAGAGGCAAAGATGGAGTGATGAATCCTCAAGACGAGAAAGGCCAAGCACTGCTGGTAATTAGCAGACGCTGGAGGAGGCAAGAATAGATCCCTCTCTGGAGCTTTCAGGGAGAGCACGGCCCAGCTGACACCTTGATTTCAGGCTTCTAACCTGTGAGAGGATACGTTTCTGTTGTTTTAGGCCACCTAGTTTTTGGTACTTTCTTACAGCAGCTGTAATGCAAAAGGAGGGACAGAGAAGTCTAGTGGGCTCTGCAGGGGCAGTTGTGAGGACTAACTATTTAATCAGGTATAGTCACCAAACATGTACTTATGGAAGCTTGCTCTGTATCTAGTTTTATAAAAAGAACCAAGAAAGCTCTTGTTGTCCCTGGCCTTTGTCATATCTGTATCGGGATGTGAACATTTCTGCCCAGTTGCCTCCAGATTTCCAGACTGGGTAGCGTGTGTTGCAAAGCGTCTCCCCATAGTCTGCTCCACCGGAACCCTGTGGGGAAAGGGGTACTCTCATGCAGGGGGACTTGGCTTATTACCTCAGCAGCTACAGGGGTTGAGCCAACACACTCTGGCTCCTGCCAGGGGCAGGCTCCTGCTGTCTGCTTTCCAGCTGGGTGCCTGCTCTTTGCTCTCTGATTCCCCCTCCTGTTTGGTTCTCTGGCCCCTGCTGGCTGGGTCACTGCCCCCTGGCATCATGACTCTGAAGCCAGCAGCCCTGCTGGGCCATTCACAGGCATACCCTAGTGGGGGTAAGGGGCAGATGTTATTTCCTTGTCCCCCTCCCAGCACACACACATACACACACACACACACTCTCTCTCTCTCTCTCTCACACTCAATATTTATTAATGCCCTGGGAAGGGGTCCAGGCAGAGAGTGATGAGAGGCTACAGGCTCTTGGGGAATGAAAATGGACTGGACAGTGTGTGTGTGCATTGGGGGGAAGCAATGGTAGTAATGGGGGGTTGTCTTCAGACTGCCCTCCTGGGCAATTACATGCCAGCAGCTTCATCCACTACCAGCTGGCAAGCAGGCTTTAGACCACCAAGAAGCCTCCCCATATGGCCCCAGCTTGGCCACTGAAAATTCCCAGCCACATTCTCTGGCCGATATGCTGGCACTAGGCCAAGGAAGTTAGCCTGGGGTAGCTATTCTCTGCCCTAGCACGTGAATGCACACACACAGACACACACACACCGGTGGGGGCGGGGGGGGGGGTGAGATGGAGAGTCCTTTTAGAGGCTCATGATTTCCAAAACACCACTCTTGTGTAGGGTTCCTGCCTTACTCATAATCACTTGCCCTTCCCATTTCCCATGTTCCTCTGCAAATCCACCCACCCAAAATACCACTGTAGGAAAGAAATATTCCTCTTCCATATTACCTCATCAACTCTTGGCCCATGGCTCTTTTCTACCTGTGAACCCACACACACACATGCACACACACACCCACACACACACTTCTTCCCATCAGATGCTATAACCTTATCAGAACAAACTTGGCCCCTAACTCTACAAATTCAACTCACCCCATCCTCCTTGCTTCCTGCTACTCTCTCTTCTTTCTGCCAACCCTCCTTCAAAACCTCTGTTTCTTTTTCTTACCCTTTCTAAAGTCTGGACTGTATGTATTGTTGGTAAAACTCTGGGAAAGAAGTAGTTTCCTGAGGTGGTAGAAGGGAGGGGCTATAAACTCAGCTCTGACTCTTTCTCCAGCCTAAGTTGGAAATTTATAAGTCAACAGAACGAATGGACCCTGGCTGAGGCTCCTTCAATTGCAGGGCACCTATTCAGTATTTTAGGTGCTATACAGACACTTACAGTTGACAAATTAGGAAATGGACATAGTTGCAATGAGTTGCATACCCACTCCAGCAAAAGGACAAAGAGTTGTCTTGGTAATTTTCAGAGGGTGGAGCAGGCAACGAGGAGACTAGTAGGAGGCAACCCCCTTTCAGAACTGCCTATGGGGGTAACCAGGAGAGAAGCTGGATGTGGACAGGGGCAGGGTCGGTTTCTAGGCTGTCTATCTGACCCTCAGTAAAGAAGGGAAGGTGGGGAGAGGGCTGCAGAAGAGCTGGTAGGTGTGACTTCTGCTCGGCCTTCTCTGTCCACTCTCCACTGCCCTCTGCCCAGCCCAGGGCCCTAGGGACACTAGAGAATGGGGAGGAAAAGGGAGGGAACTATGAAATGTCCCCCCTAGGGGACAGTAGAGAATGAGGAGGAAAAGGGAGGGGCTATGGTTGGGAGGTATTTATTCTGTGATATCCCCAGTTGGGAGAACTCAGCCCTCTTGGCTTAGGTCTGAGTTTGGTTTAAAAGGAGAGTATCATCAAGATACAGAGAATACAAAGAAGGAAAGAACAGAGAGAAACAAGAAAAAGTGGAGAGTGAAAATGAGAGAGAACCCAGGTGAGGTGAGGTGTAGGAGAGGCAGCAGATTTCTGGAAAGGAGAGTGGCCCCGCTGTTTGTCCAGCCTCCAAACCCACATGACAGGGACTGGGAAGCAGCCTTGCCCACGGGCTGAGCCGTGCCTCCGCTCAGGGAACCCTGAGCAAATACGCCCTGATCCCCACATAAAGGGCCAATTAACTGCGCCGTCTCCGGGAACAAATCCGCTAACAGGGTGACAAGCCCCTAGACGCTGGCAGGCCCTGTGTTTGCGGAGAGGCCAGCCGGGAGCAAACCAGGGGATTAGGATCGGGCAGGAGCCGCATGGTGGGAGGGTTTCTGGCCCCCTCCGCCCCAGAGCAGGGCCTGGTGCCAGGACGCGGGGTTTCTATCCGGGTTCAGCTGCTGGTGTGATGGAACCCAGGTGACCGCGGTCAGCAGGGGGCGGAGCAAAGGGCCCCGGAGCCTCGAATCTCACAGGTCAGAGTAGATCAAGCACTCCAATTCCTCCTTAACAGATGGGAAAACTGAGGTCCAAAGCGGTGATGTCTTGTACTTGGCAAACGTAGGATTAGAACCCACTTTCGTGTTGGTCATTCCTGAAGAATAGATTTCGGGTAGGAAATATATCCCTTACCTTCTCTCTTATCTGAATACCACCCAACCCTGGAGCGATGAAGGGAGGGGCGTCAAGTCTCCTAGTATCTTCTTGCTTTTGAAAGGATGTGTCTCTAGCCCGTCTCCCACCTACCCCAGTCCTCAGCCTCAGGGTCTGCTCGGATTTATGTCTTCTGTGGGGGCTCCAGGGCCCTAGTTTGGCACCGGCAGATGAGGTGCTGAAGAGGACAGCTCCCAGGGCGCTGCGTTGCGGGGGGTGGGGGTCCATCCAGCCCCATCCTCATTCCCACCTCCCCCCTTCCCCCACACTTAGTGCTTCCAGCCTTTCTACGTCCCGCCCAGAACTGCTAGGGTTGGAAGGCACCTAAATACCCATAGTTGGAGGCTCACAGCCAGGCGCCTGGACTGAGGAAGGGGGCTTGGAACAAGCCCCCCACCCCTTGACAACGTCTCAGGTTCCCTTCAAAAAGCTCTGCCTGAAATACTTCAATTCTTGATTCTGCTTACTCCCGCGTCTGCGACTGTATAGCACCCATCCCTCTGGGGTCAGAAGCAGTCGCCCCATGAAGCTTGTCTCATCCCGGAGCCTGACGGCTGAGCCAGAACTCAGGCACTGACTCTTCAACCAGCAGGGCCTTACCTCAGGTTAGGAATGCCCCGTCCTCTCTCTTTCCTAGGCACCCCAAAGCCATCTCCAGTCTACTGGGGGCTCTTCAGGTAGAAAGAACCCCAGGAAAGTCAGAAGCAGACCGCGACTGGAAGTGGGAGGTGGGAGTGGGGGCGCATGGTTTTCTTCTCACCCCCCAGTAAGGACGACTGTTACCAGATTTGAAGAGATTTGCACGAATTTTGCATCAATCCCACATGCCTTTACAAAAATAATAATATCTTTGTTTTTATCCTAGAATGCTTGGTTCCATTTCAGTCTCCTCAAAAACGTAAAACAATTTAATAAAAAATGTCAAAGCAGAGTAATGTAAAAGTATTCAAGCACATGAGAGTTGCCTGGGTTTCCCTGGCTTTCGGTCTCCTACAGGAACTCCTAGGTTAGGGCGTTTGGAGCAGGACTCCTGGGTCAGGGCGCGCCGCACCATCCCCTGGCCTCCAGGCTGCAGAACAGAAGACCAGAGGGCAGAGAGGTGGACCTGTCTTGGAGTTCTTTTCCCACTCCCAACTCTTGCTGCAAACCACCCCAGTCTCCTGCACTTCCGTCGCCAAATCCCTAGACTTGAGAGGGAATAGAAGTCAGAGCTTTGGCAGCAAGGAGCATTGCTTGCGCTTTGCCTCAGTTTCCATAAGGTTAGGGAAAAGAGAGGACAGATTCCTGTTCTAAAGTTGGGCGGAAGGGCAGAGTTCGACAGAGCCTCATCCCTCATCTTGGGTGCTTTGAGAAAGAAGGGACAATCTCTCCCTGCGTCCAGAACAGAACACTAGGCTTGGGGCGCGGGGCGGGGACTCCAACTCGCGTGCCACGCTACTCTAGTCTCCTGCCCAGATAGTGACTGTAGCGGTAGGGGTGGGAGGGTGGAGGGAGGTGGATTAATCCCTTAATTACGCCGTGATCGGTGTGGCACCTGCTTTCAGCCTGCCCAGCTCCCAGGGGACTCCGGCACTGGGGGGTGGAGAGAAGGACGAGGGAAGGAGGAGGGCACGAGGAGGCACCGACCGTACGCAGGCGAGCCGGCAGGAGAGCGGCACCGTGGCTGCCGCAGCGCGCAGAGGCTGTGGAGGGGCTTACGGCTCCCGGCCCACGGGTCTCAGACCCAGGGGCTGGGCCCCGAGCCCCCCGCCCCGATCCCAGCTGGGTCGAACCATGCTGCGCTACCTGCTGAAAACGCTGCTGCAGATGAACTTGTTCGCGGACTCTCTGGCCGGGGACATCTCCAACTCCAGCGAGCTGCTCTTGGGCTTCAACTCCTCGCTGGAGGCGCTCAACCACACCCTGTTGCCTCCCAGCGATCCCTCTCTCAACGGTGAGACCCTGCCTCTTGGGGATATGGGATCCCGGGATGGGGATGAGGTGAGAGGGCGGCGTGGAACGGAAGGAGAAGAGCTCTTGTCCCGAGGTCCAGGATTGAGCGGCGCCTCCCAGCGCCTCCCTGGGTCTTGGGGGCTAAGGGATAATTTGGAGCTTGGAGCACCTGAGCGGGGGTACCCGCGGGAGGTCGAGGGCTTGGGAGAAGATATCTACTGAGTCTTTTTACACCTCCTTCCCTTCCCCTACAACTCCCACCCCAGGTGAGAAGAACCGTGGCTGGTGACGGGCAGGGAAGTCCGAGCTAAGAAAGGCCCGGGCCCAGCGCAGGGAGGGCAGAGGAGGGGGCACGGTCTCCCGCCGGCCTCGGCCAAGCCGGGTCACTCAGTGACCCACCCAGGCAGCTGGTCTTCGGAATCCCGAAGTTTCCCAAGAACTCACTTAGGACCAGAGGAAGCCAAAATGCTGGATGTGTTTGCTACGGAGGGGACTGGGGCGGCGATCATTTTAAGGAAACTTAGAAGTTTGTCTTTCAGCGGCGGGACTCTCAGCCGGCCCACCCCGGCAGAGCTGTGGCGGGCGGGCGGAGCTGGCTGCGAGGTCGTTACTGCTAATTACGGCGATTAATAAATGACCGGGACAGCGCGCTCTCGTCTAGCGCCGCGGGGAAGCTGCGGGAGCCGGCTGCCGCCAGCCTTCGGAGAGGCCGGAGCGCGCCCCCTGCCTGCAGCATCGGCAACCCCCGCTTTCCCGGGCGCTTTCGCGTGTGGTTCCCTCCAGGTGCAAGCAGTCCTCATCCCTCTGCCTCGACCCACTCGAGTCTAGTGACGAGCACTGTGCTGGGGACTCGAAGGTGGAGAGAAAGGAGACCTGGGCAATATGTGTGTGTTTATGTGTGGGGCACATCAGGTGCTGAGGGAGGAGCCCCTGAGCCTCATTAGCATGGCCATTAGCTATTCATCAGGCTGCAGTCGAAGCATCTCCTGAGACCGGAAAGGGTAGGGGGAAATTCCAGGGAAAGGGCTCCTGCAGCTGTGTCTACAGGAATTAGGGGGAAAGGACCGACCAGAAGGGTGTGTTCCGTATGGAAGGAGTGGGGAGAAAGACTATGGGGGATGAGCCCGATTCTCCAACCTCTTGACCCTCCTAGATTCCCAGGAGGTTAAGCACAGACCCCTTCTCGCTGGCACCCCGCAGAGTCCCGCTTCTGCTCACCTAGCGCGTTTACAGAGTGTTTTCACCATACTTGGTCTCATCTAAGCTCGAAAACTTAGTGAGGTGTGTAAGGAAGGTGTTGACAGGCACATTTTGCCGCTGAGAAAATGCTTTATAGAGTGAATGGTACCCTAATCGTCACAAAAGCAGCATGAAGCAAAACCTAGCGATAACAGATTAGTCTATTTCCATTACACCTGAGGGCTATACCAAGGGGAAAAAAGAATATTGGGGTCTGGTAGAATTCGATTCAGGTAGAGACTGTAGGAGCCAAGATAAGGTGCATGTGCTGGGAACACAAGCCCTTAAATCATGGCAGAGTAGTAACATTTATCCCCCAATGCTTTACATACGTTATGATCTTAGAGCAACCCTATCACTACTCCCACATCACAAATAAAGAAACTAAGACTCAGAGAAGTTAAATAATTTGCCCAAGTTCTTACAGCTAGGAAGGGTCAAAGTCTGAGATTCCAGCCCTGGTTGGTTCAACACCAACACCTGAGCTCTCAGTCACTCCAGTGTTGCTCACCACGGGGTGTTCCAAAATTGGGAATGGGAGGAGATGGAGGAGAAGAGACGGGTGAAAAGCAGAGATTTCCAATTGGAAGAGAAATAGAGAAAATTATCCTCCCAAGTGGGACAGAAATCGATCTTCTTGACTACAGGCAATTAAAATAAACTTCTCAGGACAGAGCCAGCACTGATCAGCCTGTCCAGCTTTGTCTACAACAGAACTTCTAAGAGGAGGGGCGGGAAATGAAACCCAAACTCACACGTGGGCTGGAACCCAGAGGTTCCTGCAGATTTTGGAACAGGGTAGGAGGGGAGGGGGCAGGGGGCAGAACAGATGCTTGAAGTGGTCCCTGGTTATTTTACACCAGATTATTCAAGGCTGCAGTGGCACCTACTGGCCGCCAAGGGTTACAAATCCACTTTTGTTGGCTGGACTAGAGGCTGAGAGTGCCGGAGTATAACAGGCTCCGGGATCCCAAACCGTACTGCAGAAGGCGGAACAGGCCAAAGTCTGCAGGCCAAGTGACAGGTGGGACAGAATATGTGGATGAACTGATTCGAGTGAACAGGGAAAGTAGAGGAACATCAATCAGTAGGATATTCTATTGGAAACTATGCACCTCTCAGGAAAAGGAGACTTACTAATATTTCCACTGCTCTTTGAGTTCAACTCCTGTGATTTCACAGGACCCTTGAAATGAAGCATGATTATCTGGGGTGTCAGTAAGAAGGACTCTGTGCGACTCATAGAATCCAGGTTGACAAGCCCTTCTAGTCCCGGCCCTATCACTCCCGTCTTCCCTTTCATAAGGGATCCCAGGCCAGTCCACATTCCCAATTTCACTGGGCCGGGACCTTGCAGAGGTCACCAATTGTTGGCTCCAGTGCACGGTTACGGTCGTTTACTGAGCAAGGACGATCCGTGAACCAGTGCAGGTAGGAGATGGAAACCAGTGGGCAGGAGGTGAGGGAGGGGTCTACTTTCCAAGTGGTGGTTCAGCCACTCCCGCTTAAACTTGGCAGGAGAGGAGATGGAGGTCTCTAAGTGGTCCAGAAAGCTGGTCTAGAAGCTTATGTCCGGATTCCTCTACTAACCGGCCTGTCCGTAGGCATCTTCTTTTGAGACGAGGAATGTGGAACGTCTGCCAATAGGGAGATATTGGATCTTGCAGAGGGAGAGGGTAGGCGGGGAGGGGTGGAGGTGGGGGCGGGAACTGAGCTCCAGCAGAGAAGCACAGGAGATGGGACGACCAGAGGATTATCTTTCCCTCTGGAGCCTCAATCTGTCCCCACAATGTCCGGGTCTGAGCCCTCTGCGTCACCCCCTGTCCCCAGGGTCAAGGGTAGGATCGGAGGACGCTATGCCCCGCATCGTGGAGCAGCCGCCAGATCTGCTGGTCTCCCGAGGCGAGCCCGCCACGTTGCCCTGTCGCGCTGAGGGCCGACCCCGACCCAACATTGAGTGGTACAAGAACGGGGCACGTGTGGCCACTGTGCGCGAGGACCCGCGTGCGCACCGCCTGCTGCTGCCCAGCGGCGCCCTCTTCTTCCCGCGCATCGTGCACGGGCGCCGCGCGCGGCCGGACGAAGGTGTCTACACTTGCGTGGCTCGCAACTACCTGGGGGCAGCAGCGAGCAGAAACGCCTCGCTGGAAGTAGCAGGTGAGAGTCAGTTGATCGTCAGCTGGTTGCTTCCACAGCCCGGGGTAGGCGGGAGGGCACAGGGCAATCAGACCCAGAACCGGCCCCAACGACCTCAGCCCATTCAGCATCCTCCTTTGGGACCGCGACCTTTGATCTCTAATGGCCACACCACGGCCAGAGAAGGAAGTGGATCTGACTCCAGGCTGGTATTTTCTCACCTGGGAACGAATTCCAGTCTGCGGTGATCAACTCCCTCTCAAGACAACTTTCCTTGTGTACTCAGCCAGTTATGTCACTTTACACCCTGTTTATTCTTCCCCGACCCCCTCCCCACCCAGTCCTCCGTGATGATTTCCGGCAGTCTCCTGGAAACGTGGTGGTGGCAGTGGGGGAGCCAACAGTACTGGAATGCGCGCCCCCCCGCGGCCACCCGGAGCCTTCTGTGTCCTGGAGGAAGGACGGTGCAAGACTCAAGGAAGAGGAAGGAAGGATCACGGTGAGGGCGGGATTATGACTGGGGACCCCACCAGGAGAGGGGACATAGGGTAGGGGTCTGGGACAAGGCTCAAAGGCCCAGGAAGGCCTGGGTCTAAGGGTCTTGGAGGTTTCAAGGCTGGAGATTGAGATCAGGGCATTAGCTCACCAGAGACTAAGAGTCAACTATACAGGGAGGGATAAGGAAGACGGAATTGGTATAAAAAAGGGGGCGGGGCATGATACCCAAGGAACTTCCCATGTGATACGTGGGTCAGCTTCCTTGGCCGTCTTCATCAGCTTGCTGTGAGGATCAAATAAACTTTATACATATGTATATAAACACATATACACCATATATATATACACTGTGATAGCTGAAACGGACCAAAGTTACCATTATTACTCTGCAGATCCGTGGAGGGAAGCTGATGATGTCACATACACTCAAGAGCGATGCAGGCACGTATGTGTGCGTGGCCTCCAACATGGCGGGAGAACGGGAGAGTGCGGCAGCCGAAGTCGTGGTCCTGGGTAGGCACAGGGAATTTTGAAATTATGGGAACAGGTAGCCTGGAGAGCAAGAAGCCCTACAGACACCCTGACTGTTCATTCACTACCACTCCATAGAGCGTCCCTCATTCCTGCGCAGACCAGTGAATCAGGTGGTCCTGGCTGATGCCCCTGTGAATTTCCTATGTGAGGTGAAGGGAGATCCCCCACCTCGTCTACGCTGGCGCAAGGAGGACGGGGAACTGCCCACAGGCAGGTGAGAGGTCCCCTTCTGCCTGTAGGAAGACCCAACCTGATCAAGAGACTGTTCTGCCCTAGAAAACTGGAAGGCAGGCACATTGTCACTTGAGAGCACAGAGAAGTCTGTTTCCTAGAGCCTGTGGCCCCAGCCCTATCCAGTCCCTACCTCCATTGATTTGTCCATGGGTAACCAGCTTCTGTCCCTGCTGGGTCCTGCCTGTCTTTATGTACCTTGACCCTGGTGTCTGTCCTGGGGGAGAGAGAAGGGGTCTATAGCTGTGGCCAACCCAGCCTGGGGTGGGGAGTGGAGCAGGTATGAGATCCGGAGTGACCACAGCCTTTGGATTGGGCATGTGAGTGCCGAAGATGAGGGAACGTACACCTGTGTGGCGGAGAACAGTGTGGGCCGCGCTGAAGCATCTGGCTCCCTCAGTGTTCACGGTGAGGGCTGTGCTTGGGACTGGCTGCAGCAGGAACGGTAGAAGGGAAGAAGGAGGATGGTTGGCAGGAGACTGAGGGAGAAAGGGCAGAGCAGGGCATGTGGGTGGGACACCTGAGACTTCTGCAAGGAGTGGGAGGAGGAGAACGCTAAACAGGCTGGGCAGGAAGAGATGGATATCTGCTCCTATACGCTTGAGCTAAGCTGGAGCTTCTCTCTCCTGTTCCTGCAGTCTCCTTTCTTAGTGCCTCTGACTCCCTGTTCCTTTTTCTCACCTTCCCTTCCCAGTCCCACCCCAGTTGGTGACCCAGCCCCAGGACCAGATGGCAGCTCCTGGAGACAGCGTGGCTTTCCAGTGTGAGACCAAAGGAAACCCCCCACCTGCCATCTTCTGGCAGAAGGAGGGGAGTCAGGTGGGTGGCCATCTCCAAGGAGCTTCCCATCAGCCTCCCTCCGCGGCTCAGCCTCCCTCCGCGGCTCAGCCTCCCTCCGCGGCTCAGCCTCTCTCCCTCTACATTCTGCAAACTTCTCTCTGGGACTTCTGTTTTATCTTTGGGAGCCCCCAGAAACCCTTGCAGGTTATTTGAGAGGATTAAATAAGATAATGAATATAAAAGGCCTGGAACACATTGGGACACTTTTTAATAAATGATCATAATACACTTGGGTGGTAGAGAACAGTTCCGGACGGTAGTTTCTTAGAGAATCCTTCTGTTTCTGGCAAGGCTATCCTGAGGATGTAACAAACTCGATTTATCTCTCCTCCCTTAGACCCCTAGCTGCTCAGGGTGGAAAATTACTTGCTCTTCTATTTATAGTGGCCACAAGGGACTTTCACAAGGGAGAGCTCACAGTCATTCCTTTTGAACCTTGCAAACAAATCTCAAAATCCAGAAGCAGAAGTTACAACATAAATAACTCTCTCTAAAGGAAGGGTAGGAATTTTGCTACTGGAAACACGGTCAGCAAGATAAAATAAGTATGACAAGCTCCACTCTGCTGGAAAACAAGGCAACCTGCTACCTCATTCCAAATCGACAGCCACAATTTTCTAACATCTTTTCTAGCACCTGGGACTGCTGAATTCTAATTAGATTCTCACACGAATAAAAATGGTGATGGTTAGTAGGGGGTGAAGCAGGTGTTAGTCAGGGTCTCAGCATGGCGCCCTTTATCCTGAGACCCAAACCTGCCTATCTAATCTAATGGATTATCTTCCATGGATCTATCTAATGAAAATCATTAAAGCAGGAAGAAGAGGAATGTGTTTACCACAATGTGTTAGAAGACTTTCATATGATTACTTCATGTGATCTTTCTAACTATCCTCTAAGCGTCAAATTTGGGAAACAGGTTAAATAGCTTGTTCAGGGTTTCCCAACTAGTAAGTCACAGAGCTGGGAAGTGGACTCTGAAACTGTTGAATAAAATTCCCTGATTTTTTTTGTGAATAAATTTAACTACTTTGCCCAAGGTCACATCACTGCCGGAGACAGACAATGAACTAGAATCTTAGGAATTCTCTGAATTTTGAGACTGACAGGAATGGGGACCTCTCCCTGCCCAGTTGCCTGCTCATTCCCTACCCTGGTTCCTTGCTCTGTCTCCAGGTCCTACTTTTCCCCAGTCAGTCACTTCAGCCAACAGGGCGCTTCTCAGTCTCTCCAAGAGGCCAACTCAACATCACTGCGGTGCAGCGTGGGGATGCTGGGTACTATGTGTGCCAGGCTGTCAGTGTGGCTGGCAGCATCCTGGCCAAGGCCCTGCTGGAGATAAAAGGAGGTACGTGCCCATGGAGATAGGGCTCGACCCATGGCTTGGGAGGAAATAATGGCCTAAAGTGATGTGTTTCTCTAGGAGTCTATATACTATGTCTGCAAGAGGAGAGGTGTGTTCCTGAGGCATGTCCTTGAAGTTTGGAAACCAGCAGCAGAAGCCACTAATAATGGCTGGTCCTGGGCAGAGACTTAGATGATTATCAAAGCCCCCTCTGATCACCAGAAGTTTCAGAGGGTGGGGGAGGGAGAGTGAAGGAGTGGAGAATGAGGACAAGGGGCTGGCCACCAGGCCCTAAGCTCCTCCCCTGAGGTGCACACGGTCTTCCTCTCTCAGCCTCTTTGGATGGGCTGCCTCCTGTCATCCTCCAGGGACCAGCCAATCAGACGCTGGTGCTTGGCTCCTCCGTGTGGCTGCCATGCAGAGTGACTGGGAACCCTCAACCCAGTGTCCGATGGAAGAAGGATGGGCAGTGGCTGCAGGGGGATGACCTCCAGTTCAAGCCAATGGCCAACGGTACCCTGTACATCGCCAACGTGCAGGTGAGTGTCATCCTTGGGGCCCTAGTAGCTGAGAATGGCTATCTGCTCCACGTTCCTTACACAAGGAAGTACTCACTGGGCCTGTAGCCCCATCTTTATCCCTCTGTTCTCTCAGAGCACCTAGTGCCCAACGTCTTCCCATCCTTCTGCTACCCGCCTCCACCCCTCACCGGATCTTGCTGCACTCTGTTTGCCAGTGCTCTGCCCTCTCTTACAGGAGATGGACATGGGCTTCTACAGCTGTGTGGCCAAGAGTTCCACAGGGGAAGCCACATGGAGTGGCTGGCTTAAGATGCGGGGTGAGTTTTTTCTTTGTTCCCTTATTTTGATAATACCTTCCTCCAAACCTGCTTCAACAGGTAGTCAATACCCCCTCAAACTCCGGGATTAACTTTATGTCACAAATGCCATGGTTACGGTGGCGAGGATGAGGAGGACAGTAGTGGTGCCCATGGGAGGCAGATGTGAGTAGGGTTTCGTGTACTATAGCCCAGTCTGACCATCACCACTGCTCAGAGCTCCATAGCTCCCCTGGGAAGGAGACAGCTTACACTCGGGTTATCCTTTGCCTGTCCTTCTACTTAAAGATTATCTCCCACTGCAGAAGATTGGGGAGTATCACCAGACCCCCCTACAGAACCCAGTACCCCTCCGGGGCCTCCCTCTCAGCCATTGGTCACTGAGATCACCAAGAACAGCATTACCCTGACCTGGGAGCCCAACCCACAGACTGGGGCTGCAGTCACATCTTATGTGATAGAGGCTTTCAGGTATGGAGGAAGTTTTGAATGCAAACCTGGAGAGTTAAAAGGAGGGGATCCTGTACCCTTAGGGTCTTTGCTATTGTGAGGCGGGATTCTCCAATATCCTCTCCCAAGGGGAAGACATAATGGTGGTTCATAGAGAGTGGATGAGATGGAGTAGGCAGGTTGGGAGTTCCTGGCTTAGACAACCCTGTGATCTCCTTCCTGTTGTAGCCCAGCAGCTGGCAACACGTGGCATACTGTGGCAGATGGCGTGCAGCTGGAGACACACACAGTCAGTGGTCTGCAGCCTAATACCATCTATGTGTTTCTGGTTCGAGCAGTGGGAACCTGGGGCCTCAGTGATCCCAGCCCCGTCTCTGAGCCTGTCCGTACACAGGGTAAGGTCAGAGTCCCTGGGCTCATGGGCATGAAATGTTACATCGTAGAGCATCCCTCTCCCCCAAAACCATGACACTGTGGCAGTTCATAAAGTTCTTTCCTGCTGTGCCAGGTCTATACTGGTGGCCCGGCCTGGAATAGGAGATCACGTTTGCCTCTCATAGAAGAGACAAGGGAGGAGGAAGGCAGGGAGGGGGGAAGAGGGAAGAAGGAAAGAGAGAGAGGTATTCATTCATTTTGGCAGCTTCTGACTTCTGAGCCTTTTGCCCATAAATAATAGAGATTATTAAGACTAGAAGGGACCATGGAGGGGCCATCTTCATCTTAGAGATGACGAACTGAGGCCTTTAAAGGATGCATGTGTAGTTATGCTAGCTGGACACCGAAGCCCACATCTGGAAGCTATTTCCCTGACCAGTCCCCTCCTGACCATGGGGTGTGCTCTACTAAGTGGAGCAGGGCAGAGGTAGGACACGAGCACACTCTCAGTCGTGTCTCCCTGTCCCTGGTGGCCTCTGCTGAGTGGGTTCTTTGGTCAACAGACAGCAGCCCCTCTAGGCCAGTGGAGGACCCATGGAGAGGCCAGCAGGGACTGGCTGAAGTGGCTGTGCGCCTGCAGGAGCCCATAGTGCTGGGACCCCGGACCCTGCAGGTGTCCTGGATTGTGAGTGTGGTATGGGGAGGAGATTCAGGGTGGGGATGATTATGAGGCACACGAGGGCCTCCAAGAGTGAGTATGGGAGAGTGGGAGGTGAGTGGCTGGG
Organism: Piliocolobus tephrosceles; assembly: GCF_002776525.5. Lineage (NCBI taxonomy): Eukaryota > Metazoa > Chordata > Mammalia > Primates > Cercopithecidae > Piliocolobus > Piliocolobus tephrosceles. The sequence continues at coordinate 114,092,859 of NC_045446.1, forward strand.
GAAGGCGGCATGAGTGGAGGAGGGGCTGGGCCTGGAGGGCCTGTATGGCCCCAGCCTCCCGCTCTGGTGTGCCTTGTCCTGTCTCTCACAGGTGGATGGCCCAGTCCAGCTGGTGCAAGGTTTCCGGGTGTCTTGGAGGGTAGCAGGCCCTGACAGAGGAAGCTGGACAATGTTGGACCTACAGTCCCCAAGCCAGCAAAGTACTGTGCTAAGAGGACTCCCTCCAGGGACCCAAATCCAGATCAAGGTGCAAGCCCAAGGCCAGGAGGGGCTGGGAGCTGAAAGCCTCTCTGTGACCAGGAGCATTCCTGAGGAGGGTAAGGAGGGCCACTGAACAGATGGATGGACAAGAGGGAAGAAAAGGTGGCGGTGGAGGGGGGATGAAAATTTGCAGGATGAGAGCAGGGTGAAAGGGTGGGGAGGAGGAAGGGCTCTCAGTTCCCTAAGATGTTAGAACAGGGAGGGGGAATGTTGGGGCAGGAGGGGCAGCTTGCAATGACTATTTGTGTCCTTCTCACCATGCTCCACCCTGGCCCAGCCCCCAGTGGCCCCCCCCAGGGAGTGGCGGTGGCCTTGGGGGGTGATGGCAACAGCAGTATCACTGTGTCCTGGGAACCTCCACTCCCCTCCCAGCAAAATGGGGTCATCACGGAGTACCAGGTAGAGGGACTGAGAAGGGACTGGATGGGAGGGCCAGGCTGGGAGGGAGAGGGAGGACCTAGTGGCTAGAATTAGGGTGGAAGAAAACTATTATAGGTTTGGCTTTAGGGTTGGGGATGAGTTTAGGGGAGAAGAGAGAGGTTTCCAAGTGTTGTTTCCAGGTTGAATTACATTACATCTGTCTAAGGCTCCTCTACCATTTGAAGCCTTAAGTTTCCCGGTAAGGCTAAGAACCCCATTTCTGACTCTAAATCCGGGACTCGGCCTCCCTAGATCTGGTGCCTGGGCAATGAGAGCCGCTTTCACCTCAATCGGTCTGCAGCAGGCTGGGCACGCTCCGCAATGCTCCGAGGACTGGTTCCCGGTCTCCTCTATCGAACCCTGGTCGCGGCGGCCACGAGCGCAGGCGTGGGCGTGGCCAGTGCCCCAGTGCTGGTGCAGCTGCGTGAGTCCACCCGAGCGCAGGGCTGGGGATCGTGGCGGGGGCGGGGCAAGCCCCCAACTGGGGTAGCTGTGCCTGCCAGGTCGGGAATGACCCTTTCCCAGTTCCAGGGTTTCGCGCCCCTCCTCCCCTCACCTCTCTGACCCCCACAGCATCCCCGCCGTACCTGGAGCCCGGGCTGGAGGTGGGCGCGGGGCTGGCGGAGCGAATAGCGAGGGTCCTGCGGAAGCCCGCCTTCCTCGCGGGTAGTGGCGCCGCCTGCGGGGCGCTACTGCTCGGGCTCTGCGCCGCCCTCTACCGGCGCCGGAAGCAGCGCAAAGAGCTCAGCCACTACACGGGTGAGCGCCCGGCCCCTGAGCTGACGGAGCCAGGAGGGAGCCAGGCGGGCCATGGGGAGGGGCAGGGGCTTAGCCTCTGGCGAGTGAGGACCGGGTCGGGAGGAAGGGGTCTCACCGGGAGTTCAGCCTCTTGGGTAGGGGTGGGATACGCGGGGCGGCTCGAGTTGCTGCCAGGACTCGGGAGAGTTGCGGGCCAAGACGGGGCGGGACCTGGATCTGGGGAGAGGGGTGACTTTTGCCCCTAAGACGCCGCGAGGAGGCCAGGCTTTGCAACCGTCTCCATAAAGAAGGGGCAAGTTCGAGGACCGAAAGCCCACTCCAAGGGCGGGGGGCGGGGCCTGGCTAGAGGGGGTGTGGCCAGGATCCCAGGCAGTAAATTGTGAGGCGGGATCTGAATGGAAAGGCGGGGCTCGCTGAAAAGAGGCGACCCGAGTTCTGCTACTCCCTAGTAAGGGACGTCTCTGGAGAGAATCTGAGGTGTCTGAGGTCAGTGGTTTTCAATCTTGGTTGGCTATGCATAGGAATCACTTGGGGAGCTTGAGAAAAATACCGATACCTGAGTCCCACCCCCCAGAAATTCTGATGAAATCGATCCAGGGTGCAGCCTGAGTGGTAGAACTGGGACCGGGGCCGAGGAGTGGACAAGTATAGGGGTATTTCTGACCCTTCTCCTCATTTCCCCTCTTCTTTCTCCCACGGGTTCCTTTCTGGAAGCCTCTTTTGCCTACACACCGGCAGGTAAGCCATCCCTGCCCCATTGGGGTTCAGACCCCCCAGGAGGGCCCTTCTCTCACACATTCTCCCCCTCATTTTCCCCAGTGTCCTTCCCGCACTCAGAGGGCCTCTCTGGAGCCAGTTCCAGGTAATTCTCTTAGCCCATCTCCCCAGGATGACCTCCACCGAGAGGCCACTCTTCTTCCTCCCCGCTGCCGCCCCAGGTGGAGGGAGCATGGCCACCTCCCACCCCAACGCCACCGCCACTGCCACTGTCCCGCGACTCCCAAATATCGCCACCTCCCTTTCCTTTGCTGGCCTCTTCAGGCTCTCCGTCCCCAACGCTCACCTGCTCTCACTTAGGCCACCCATGGGCCTTGGCCCCGCCCCCTACCCATGGCTGGCAGATTCGTGGCCCCACCCATCTCGAAGCCCCTCGGCCCAGGAACCCAGGGGAAGCTGCTGCCCCAGCAATCCTGACCCGGACGACAGATATTACAATGGTGAGGAGTTCTCATTCCCTCACCTGGCTTCAGCACACTTCTCCCGACTACTAGGGCAAACTGAAGGGCGCCTGGGAGCTCAGTCTCTCTGAGGTTGGTCAGTCCCTGGGGAGGATGTGAGCTGGGGGAACCTCTCTGACCTACCTCCACCCTGGTTTAGGATGTAAGGCTTGTGTGGAGGAAGAAGTTGATCCCGTGGGATCTCCCTTTGCCCTCCATTCTGTTGTCCTCTATTTTTCTGTCTCTGCCCCCGGGGCCTCCCTCTTTCTTCTCTGCAGAAGCAGGAATCTCCCTGTATCTGGCTCAGACGGCCCGGGGCACGGCCGCCCTGGGCGAGGGTCCTGTCTACAGCACCATTGACCCAGCGGGGGAGGAGCTGCAGACCTTCCATGGGGGCTTCCCCCAACATCCCTCAGGGGATGTGGGCCCCTGGAGCCAGTATGCTCCTCCAGAGTGGAGCCAGGGGGACAGTGGTATGACTCCAACTCCTGAAACCCCGTTTAGCCCTGACCAGGGTATTCCCAAAGAGGATCCTCCTCCCTGACCCTCTGGCACCTAGCCTGGCACTTCCTTCTGACCGGTCTCATCTCTGGCTCTTTCCTGCCTGTTGTCCGGGCCTCCCTATCCTATTCTCCTCAGGAGCCAAGGGAGGCAGAGTGAAGCTTCTGGGGAAACCTGTGCCCTCTCTGAACTGGCCAGAAGCCCTGCCCCCACCTCCTCCTGCTTGTGAACTGAGCTGCCTAGAGGGACCCGAGGAGGAACTGGAGGGCGGGTAAGGATGCTCCCTGCTTCCAGGCCCACACACCTGCGGCCAGACCATGGGCTGCTGGGGGATGCAGAGAGGCTGGCAGAGGAAGGGGAAGGGGCAGCAGGGAAGCCAAAGGGAAGGTATGGAAGCAACTCAGCCCTTTCCTTCTCTCCTGCCTCTTTGACACCAGCTCAGAGCCAGAGGAGTGGTGCCCGCCAATGCCTGAGAGAAGCCACCTGACGGAGCCCAGCTCCAGTGGAGGGTGCCTGGTCACTCCATCCCGAAGGGAAACCCCCTCTCCCACGCCCTCCTATGGACAGCAGTCCACAGCCACTCTTACCCCCTCACCTCCTGACCCTCCCCAGCCCCCAACTGACATGCCCTGTCTCCATCAGATGCCCAGGTAGGGAGGTATATAGTACCTCATGCATTACAAGCCCTCTACACATATCTACTCGGTAGATGACTGAGTGGAGGGATGGATGGATGGATGGATGGATGGATGGATGGATGGATGGATGGA
>NC_045446.1:114096796-114393207 GCF_002776525.5 Piliocolobus tephrosceles
GGATGGATGGATGGATGGATGGATGGATGGATGGATGGATGGATGGATCTGGGGTACAGAAGTCTCAGAGCTGTGTCAGGATGGAAGTGTAATTTGGACAGGAATATGGAAGCTGACAAGATCTCTCATGCCCATTAGACTGGCTCTCGCTGGAGTGGTCAGCAAGCTTCCTGAGACATTTCAGATATGGCTCTCCTCATGCTTCTCTAGCTTGGGAGGACTTATGGGCGGACGGGTTGTGTCTCATTTATCTGTTAGGCTGGGTGTCTAGCACAGTGCCAGGCACATAGTAGGCACTCAGGTTTTGTGGAGGGAACAGATGCTGAGGCCTCCTGTCATTGCAGGAGGGTGCCCCTTGGGCCGAGTTCCCCTCTCAGTGTATCCCAGCCCATGCTGGGCATCCGTGAAGGGAGGCCTGCTGGCCTGGGTGCTGGCCCTGCAGCCTCACCCCACCTCAGCCCCAGTCCTGCCCCTAGCATAGCCAGCAGTGCCCCAGGTAAGTCTGTACAACCTCCTTTGTCCCCTGAACCCCTCCAGTGCTTGCTTCCCCTTCACCCTTAGGCCCCTTTCCTGATCTTTGCCCTTACCCGTCCCTCTTCCCGTCTCCTAATGCTACAGGCAGAACCTGGCAGGGGAATGGGGAGATGACTCCCCCACTTCAAGGACCCCGTGCTCGATTCCGGAAGAAACCCAAGGCTCTTCCCTACAGGAGGGAGCACAGTCCTGGGGGTGAGGGAGGATGCACCTGGGATATGGTGACAGAAATGGTGGGGGGACAGGCAGGAAACCAAGGGCGCATTCTGGGGGCTGGAGGAGGGAACAGGTGAACTCCAATCTTGGGCTGTTCGTTGGCAGCCTCCTGGTGCCAGGGAATGCAGATAAGAGAAAGATAGTGACAGGAGTGGCAGGAGGCTCCGCTGAAAACAGCTCCCTCCCCAGACTTGCCCCCACCACCCTTGCCACCGCCGGAGGAAGAGGCGAGCTGGGCCCTAGAGCTGAGGGCAGCAGGCAGCATGTCTTCCCTGGAGCGGGAGCGCAGTGGGGAGATGAAAGTGGTACAGGCCGTGCCCCTGGCAGCCCAGCGGGGGCCCCACCTGGATGGTAAGCAGGGCCAGGGCAGGCAGGAGGGCTGCTGCCACAAGGGACTGTGGGCTTTGGGACAGGGTCCGATAGCAGACCAGCTCAGCCCTCTCTTTAGTTAGGTCCATGCATTTGATCCACATCAAACTCCCCTGTCTCTCTAGCTGTCTCTGAGCACAATCCCATGAAGTCCCAAGTTGTGTTCATTCCCAGGATAGAAGCCCAGATGAGAGGACTGGGGTCTAGGTACTCTGTCCCTGCTCCCCACAAGGCTCCCTCTGATTGGGAGCTTCCCCGCAGCGTTCTGAGTACCCGTGATGTCAAGGCCATGTGCCAGGCACTCTGCTGCTCCTCAGCCCCAGGCTGGCTGAGCTCTGTGCCTGCCCTTCCATCTTCTTCCAGAGCTGCACTTGTGGTCAGGGTGGCAGGGTGGGTGACAGGGAAGTTCTGCTCCTTGCCTGCACCTGGCTGCCTTTCGCTCTTGTGCTGCAGAAGAGGCCTGGCTCCCGTACAGCAGACCAAGCTTCCTATCCCGGGGCCAGGGCACCAGCACCTGTTCCACGGCTGGCAGCAACTCTTCCAGGGGCTCCAGCAGCTCTAGGGGATCCCGGGGCCCTGGCCGGAGCCGGAGTCGGAGCCGGAGCCAGAGCCAAAGGCCGGGACAGAAACGCCGAGAGGTAGGGGCTATAGATTGCAGAAAAATGAGGGGAGAGGACTAGGGAAGGGTGGACCAAGGTGTAATGGAAAACAGGAAGGTAGGCAAGGGCTTGTAGAGGAGTGTCAAAAGGAGGGGATCGAGAGAGTAAGGGGGAGGGAGGAATCCTGTAGAAGTGACAAGGGGACTGAGTGTGGTGGGTCATGCCTGTAATCCTAGCACTTTGGGAGACTGAGGCGGGCGGATCCCTTGAGCTCAGGAGTTCGAGATTAGCCTGGGCAATATGGTGAAATCCCATCTCTACAAAAAAAAAATACAAAATTAGCTGGGCGCGGTGTTGTGCTCCTGTAGTCCCAGCTACTCCGGAGGCTTGAGGTGGGAGGATAGCTTAAGCCTGGGCGGTCAAGGCTGCAGTGAGCCATGATCACACCACTGCACTCCAGCTAGGTGACAGAGTGAGACTCTGTCTCAAACAAAACAACACCAAACAGAAGAAATGACAAGGGGTAAGGACAAGATGATACATAATCGAGGAGTCTGGGCTCACCATAGGAGAACTGGGTTAGGAGGGAGAAAGCCCGAACCCCTCTTGGACTTGTTTGCCCTGGGCCAGGGTTTCACAAAACAGCATCTCTCTCTCTCCCTAGGAACCAAGATGACCTTGTTGGGGCATTGAGAATATCAGGAGTGCCACAGGGAAGGGTAGTATGGATGTCTTTTCCCTCCCAGCAGTGATGAGTAGGGCTAACTGAAGCCCATTGGTTTCCACGATTTCAATTGACTGAGAAGGCAGAGAGCTAGCTCCTCCCTTTCTTTCTCTTTCTACCTGAGACTTGTTTATAAAAAACAAAACAATAAAAAGAGTCTGATCAGAGCCCAGGGCCTTGTCTGTCTGGTTCTGTGCAGAAGGCTGGAAAGAAGGCGACTGCAGGGTCCTATATATCAGCACACACTGGTAGCTTCTGCTTCCCTTTCCCCTCTGTCCAAAGTACTAAGTTAGGCACAATGGCTCACACCTGTAATCCCAGCACTTTAGGAGGCTGAGGCAGGAGGATCACTTGAGCCCAGGAGTTTGAGACCAGCCTGGGCAACCTAGCAAGACCTTGTGTCTACACACACACTAACTAACTAAATACATAAAGAAATCAGCCAGGTACGGTTGTGTGCACCTGTCATTCTATCTGCTTGGGAAGCTGAGGCAGTAGTATCGCCTGAACCCAGGTGTTAGAGGTTATAGGGAGCTATGATTGTGCCACTGGACTTCATCCTGGGTGACAGAGTGAGACCCTATCTCAAAAACAAACACAAAAAACCGAAAAAACACTAGGTGGGGACTGTACTGTCCCACTTCTTAATGGAGTAAGAAGCTCACTGTCCCCGAGTTACAGCCATAGACTTTCCAAATGCCCAGTAATAAGACACACGTTCCACCTTTGGACGGTCAAGCCAGGCCCTTCTTTAGTGCCCTCCTCTGGGGTCTGTCTACTTTCCCACAAGAAAATACACCCCTCACAAAAAATTATCTTGAAAAACTCAAAGGAGTTTTTGGGAGCTTATGGGAGAAACCCCAGGCAAGAAGGAAGAGCATGCTTTTTCAAACCCTCTGACTCCGTCACAGAGGGTATGTACAAACGGGCACCTCTTGCTGGGCCCACATGTGATTGGGTTGACAGGCACAGAACTGTTGAGACTTTTTTGTGGTGAATGCCACGGTCCTCGTCACCTCCTGCCCCGCATCCCGTGTACTCACTGGTGACCTGAGGTTTTGTTCCTTCTCGCTTGCTCTACCCTTGACTCAGTGACTTCCCTGGACTCTCTGGGCTTGGCGGCTGCCCTCCAGGCCCAGGCCCTGACCTCGTCTGCCCCTTTGACCTATGAGTGTACAAATCTCTCTGTCCCTTTCAGTCTGGCAAACAGGGTTGGAATGTTTTCAAAAGGAATTTTACCAGGAAGCTAAAAAAAAACACAAAAACCCAAAACAACCCCCCCCCCCCCCACAAAATCCAGAAAAGGAAAAGCAAATACAGAGGAACGGATGTGTATGTGGAACACTGATTCTTCCTCCTGAGATCACAAAAATCCGGCCCAGACTGTCCTGATGAATGTGATCCAGGAAGCCCCCAGTCCCCATGGTCCTGCCTCACTCAGCCTCTCAACTCCCAGTGGCCTCCAAGTAGAGCTGCTGGGTTTGAGGGATGAGTACCCCCTTTTAAGCTCTGCTTCCTGTGGCCTGTCATGCTCTGTAGCATCCCCTCCACCAACTTGTGGATTCTGCCCCTGACCTTTCCCGCCAAGGGAGGAAGATGCAGGCCTGCCTGCCCTCCAGCGCCTCCTGTGGCTCAGGCCCTGAAGTCCTGCTTCGAGGTTCGTCTCTCTGTTCTGTTTTTTCCTTTGAAGTGTGTTCCCAAGCCAACTGTGACAGGTGCTTCTAGCTTTTGTGGAGTTAAGCAACTTTGCCTATTTTAAGAAACCATCTGGGACTGCTGAAAGCAGTTGTCTCCTCAGGATGGGTGAAATCAAGGGGTTAATTTGATCAAGTCGGCCTGCCCTGCTTGCTTTTTGTTTTTTTCCTTTCTCCATGAAGCACAAGGCTTTGGTAGCTGAAGGCCTCGCTGTTGAACGTGGAAACAACCTTCCCTGGCTACTTTGTGGATAACATTCATAGGTCGCCATGAGAATGGCGCCACAGTCATTTTTCAGGAACTTGGGACAGCTCTTGTCCAGCTCAAACCGATCGAGACCACCGACCTTTCAACTAGGCCTCTGCAAGTGCTCTGCAAGTGCTTTGACATCAGAGGGCCAAAAACTCCACCCTCAGATCATAACATTTTCATAACAACCATTTTCTTTTCTTTCTTTCTTTCTTTTTTTTTTCTTGAGACCGAGTCTCTCTCTGTCACCCAGGCTGGAGTGCAGTGGCGTGATCTCCGCTCGCTGCAAGCTCCACCTGCCAGGTAGGTTCATGCCATTCTCCTGCCTCAGCTTCCTGAGTAGCTGGGACTACAGGTGCTTGCCACCACGCCCGGATAATTTTTTGTATTTTTTTTTTTAGTAGAGATGGGGTTTCTACTAACACGGGGACCACCTATGTTAGCCAGGATGGTCTCGATCTCCTGACCTCGTGATCTGCCTACCTGCGCCTCCCAAAGTGCTGGGATTACAGGCGTGAGCCACCGTGCCCAGCCAGCACAACAATTTTCTACACATATGTCCTTATGAAATGCCATGAACCCCAACTACACTTGGGCAGAACGAACCTATTACTTAATTTTCCCCACTCCCAATCACCCTTCCCCATGCCTTAAACCATCCCACTTCCCTCAGCCATAAATATCCCTAAGGCTTATCTTGGGGAGGTGGATTTGAGAGCTGTTCTCCCATGTCCTCACTCAGCAGTCTTGCACATAAATCTTTCCTCTTTTGCAAAACTTCTGTCACAGTGATTGATTTACTGTGCACAGGCAGACGGGCCCTGGACCTGGTGGTAATGTAAGTTGCCAGGACCAGCAGATCCTGAAACTGCCCACCCCGCCCTTCCTATATTCTGCTTAAAATTTGGTGGATGAACCTCATTCTTCCTTTTTTTTTTTTTTTTTTTTTTGAGACGGAGTCTTGCTCTGTTGTCCAGGCTGGAGTGCAGTGGCCGGATCTCAGCTCACTGCAAGCTCCGCCTCCCGGGTTTACGCCATTCTCCTGCCTCAGCCTCCTGAGCAGCTGGGACTACAGGCGCCTGCCACCTCACCCAGCTAGTTTTTTGTATTTTTTAGTAGAGACAAGGTTTCACCGTGTTAGCCAGGATGGTCTCGATCTCCTGATCTCGTGATCCACCCGTCTCGGCCTCCCAAAGTGCTGGGATTACAGGCTTGAGCTACCGTGCCTGGCCCTCATTCTTCCTTTAATTGCAGAACAGAAATGTGTGATACTCCCTGAGTGTCAATGAATGCCTGATCCCTACCTAACGCAGGAAACTCTTGCTATCTCTCCAGGTGCTCCCCTAAAAATGGTGCTCCGAGGAATGATCTCACAGACTCAAGTCTTGACCATTTTATCGTGTCAAATTTCTTAAGCTCATAGTGACAACGGTATAAGGATGGTGCTTTTGACCTACAGTCTCACACCTCCCTTCCTTCAGCATCCTCCCTAGACCCAGCCTTGAACCCGTTGCTTGGCATGAGGTGCCAAGTGGCATTCATAATTATTCTCTTTACATGGTGAAGTTGGCAGACATTTGAGCTCTTTTCTAGAGGAGGGGCCCAGGTAAGGCTGAGAGGGGGCTCCGAGAAGCTCCTTCCTCCACAGTCCTCTCCCAGCAGCCACTGTTGTTCTCCACGAAGGCACCTCTGGCTCCTCTACTTCCTGTGATCCAAATGGGTGGGGAGAGCAGGAGACTGGGCTGTTCTTCAGGCCAAAGCGACCTGGTAGTGGGAGTGGATGGCACAGAGGAGAAAGCAGTGGCTAGGAGTCAGGTGGAGATGATGTTTTGCCCCCTGAGGGCTCCAGGTCAGCTTTGCTCTAATTTTGTTTTCATTTGTTTTCACAATCCTGGAGGGAGAAGTGTCCAGAGGCTTGGGAAGGTGGACCCCAGCTGTGGAGAAACACAGGCCAAGACCCACACACCACAGCCCAGGTCTTGTGGGTGGACAGGAGAAGTGGTTCTGATTCCCGTGTGGGCAGTCTCAGGGACACTGTTCAGGAGTAATCTACAGGAGAAGCTGAAGGACAGTGGAGTTATCTCCCCTGCTCCTTATCTCCCTTCCCCAATGACAGGCTTCCTCCTGGCTTCTTCCCAGAGGCCCTCTGGTCAAGATGGACACATTAGCCAGGAAGACAGACACTCACCACCAGCCTTGGGCACAGGACAGTGGAGCTGACTTCGCTGGGAAGAGATCCGAGAGTCAGGGGGCCAGGGAGGCATCCCCCTTCCCAGCCGCTGGGTGTGGTTGACCTCCATGTCTTCCAACCAGTCTGGCCTCCACTCCCACAGGGGCAGGGAGAGGCTGGGGGTCAGGAAGATGTCATCCCTTGGGGAGGGAGGTGATGAGGCATCTGTCAGGGAGGGTAGAGGTGTCTGTGGGGGGTTGACCTTCAGCCCCTAGGGGCCAGTTTAGTACAGGAAGCTTAGGACCAGCTCAGGGCATGTACCCAGCCCTAAACATAACCTAGCCACAACTCAGCCCATCAGTCCCAGAGGCCACATCCCCAGGGGCCTGATCCATTTGCTTCTTGAGGGAGAAGTGATTGAACTGTTTCTTCCCAGCCCAGCTCTGGGCCTTCTATCTGCACTCGCCTTGCACATCCCCATTCCCTGGGCATTCTTCTTCTGCCATCATGGGCACCTCTGTCCTGGATAATCCTTGCCCTCCCATTTACCACAATCCTGGTTGTTTTTAAAATGGGGACGGGGGATCTGATGGTGCATGTGGGGAAGGGACACCAAAGCAGCCAGGACCCTGCACTATCTTCTACTGACATGGAGATAAAGGTCCCACTGTGCTGGGAATGTCAGGGGTGAGCCCAGTGGCTCCTCAGCCCCAGCCACGGACAGGGCAGGAGGATGGGATTGGAAGAGGATGGAGCAACCTTTCCTGGAGACTCAAGTCAGGGTAAGAGGGGAGTCCTAGAGGCAGGAAAATGGACCTACAGTTGGCTGCCTTTAGAATTGGACAATTTAGGCCAGGCTCAGCGGCTCATGCCTATAATCCCAACACTTCGGGAAGCTGAGGCAGGCAGATCACTTGAGGTCAGGAGTTCAAAACCAGCCTGGCCAACATGAAACCCCGTCTCTACTGAAAGTACAAAAAAAATTAGCTGGGCATGGCAGGTGCCTGTAATCCCAGCTACTTGGGAGGCTGAGGCAGGAGAATCTCTTGAACCTGGGAGGCAGAGGTTACAGTGAACTCAGATCATGCCACTGCCTGGGCAAAACAAACAAACAAACAAACAAAACAAAAACAAACAAACAAACGAATTGGACCATTTGTCCTTGTTCTGTGGGTGACCTTGGGCAAGCTAATAAAACTATCTGACTTAACGTTTCCTCATTGGGATAAGAGGGATAAAGAATATTCCACATAGACTTTCAATATTAAATGTATGCAAAGCACTTATCATAGTACCTGAGATACAGTAATCGTTCAATAAAACTAGTTGTTTTAACAACGATGGCATTATGATGGTTGTTAGAAAGGCGAGGGGCATGAGTGAGGAGTAAGATGCGGAGACCTCACCTACCTGTGAAGACGCAGTCTGCCTCCCTGGGCTGTAGACCAAAACCAAAGCTATCCACTGCCACTGCCAGGGCCTGGGCAAAGTGGGCATCAGCGAGGAAGGAGCCATCGGAGGAGCTGACAAGGCTGGCTCTGGCGCTGGCAGCATTGTCCTCAGAGGCTGAGCCCCAACCGTTGGCTAAGGAGCCCTCACTGGGGGTGGGGGTGAGGCAGGGCCGAGGTGGGCACAGCAAGACTCCCTCCTCAGGCCCCACCCCTCCTCCAGTCCTGCCCATGCCCGTGAACTCTGAGGCTGTTGGGGTGCTGATATACCCATAGGTCGTGGGGGGCGAAGGAGCTCTTGGCATAGGAGAGACGCTGTTCCTAGGGAGAGGCAAAAGGGGAGACAGCAATGGTTTGGGTGGAATGGGGGTTGTGGTAGCAAAAAAGCCCCAGTTGAGGGAGGGCGGAATGGGTGGAGAGGCGCATGCTCCCATAGCTTTTCTGTAGTTCTTTGGCTATCTCTCAAGCCACTCACCTGGGAGTCTCCTCACCCTCACTGAGTTCCAAACACAGGGCTACCTCCTCAGGGGTCAGCACGCTGTCTTGATCCTCCCCCAGGGATGACAGTGAAGAGCTGGACAGGTGACTGGAAGCTGGGCTGGGGCCAGAGAGGGAAGAGGCCTGAGGGCTAGGGGGACTGCAGGGGCTAAGGATGGGAATGGGGGCTGTTGGCAGCAGGATGGAGGAGGGAGCCTGTGGTGCCACCGGAGGCCTGATCAGGGTGAGAGAGTGACGGCACGGTGGTTAGTACAGCTCTTCAAGTCCTTTCTCCCCTTCCCCAGCCTGTCTAATCCCAGTACACACTCCCCACAGCCCCTCTCTCCCAGCCCTGCTTCCGGACCCCATACCCTCTTACTGGGTCTGTTGACTCTGAGTGGGGGGAGTTTCATGAGGAAAGAGGGGTGCTGGAGGGAGAGGACGAGTAACCAGCTCATTTGAGGAGCTGAGGAGTTTCGGTCCCAGGGCCCGCCAAGCAACCAGAGCTTGGGGCACAGCTCCTGGGGAATAGAAGCCTGGTGTGAGAACTGGCATCTCCATCTGCTCTGGAGCTCAGCCTGCCGACCCCGCCACCAGCCCCCTTAGCTACCTGTCCCCTACTCCATCCAACACTCATCAGCCTCCTCAGGGCAAGGAGGATGAGCCTGTGGGAGGGGCCTGAGCTGGTGAACCCCTGCACCCCTACACCCTATCTCACCCCTTCACTTCCCTTTCAGGGACCTTCTCTCACCTGGGCTTTGGGAAAGGTTCTTGGAACCTCTATTTCCCAACTCACAGGCCCGGAGCTCCAGGGCTTGGCTGCCCCGGAGCAGTGGGGAACTGTTGACCTGCTGCAGCTCTGCAAAGAAAGGGTTGGTGGTTGCAGGGCCCAGGATGGACCTTTCAGACCCCAGCTGCTGTCTCCATCTTCAGTCTTATTCAATTCAGCCTGCAGGACCCGGAACCCAGAGAAAAGAGGGGTAAACCCCCCTGAGTCCCTTCCACAGCCCCATCTTCATCCAGCAGCTGTGATAGGGTAGAAGGAGCACTAGGCTTGGAGTCAAAAGACCTGCCCAGCTCAGCTGTGTGACCTCAGGGCAGTCCATGTACCTTTCTAAGTCCCAGTTTCATGTGTAAACAACCACTTTGAATGACAGTCTTGACAATTAAGTAAAAACAGATTGCGCAAGTTCTTGGCCTTGATAGATATTTTAAAAAACAACTTTCTTTTCCTTGACTGTATTCATTCCAGTCTTCCTGATCTCTATACCCTCACATTGCTACTCTCATGAATTTTGGCTCAGTAAGAAAAATACTCCTTCTTTTCTTGGAGAGAATCTATGAATTTCCATTTCTCACATTGCAAATATCTCACACGGCTCTGGATAGCCCTGCTCTGGGAAACTCGACTGTCTCTCACTTGAAAGGTGGGATAGACTGTCAGGTTGAGCTGAGTGAGTAAGACAAAAACATGGATTGACACACAATGTTGGCTGTGACAGGAGACAGTCAGATAGTAGGGAGAGGAACTTCAGAGTGGGAAAAGGTATTGGTCTATCCCAGGGAGGCAATGCTCTGCCCATAGCTATTCAATACTTTTTGTTGAATGGAAGAACGAATGCATGGGTGATACCAGAAATGTGGATGTAAACACAGTGAGAAGAGTCACCAAGATGGAAGCTGTCATCTGGCCCACATGGGCAGTGGAGAGACAGGGCTCTGAGTGAACTTTCACAACGGAGAAGCTGGAAACTAAAGAGACAGCCCCAATTGTGTGCAGTGACCTGTGATCATGCTTCTTGGTCAGGCCAGAATGCAAAAGGGATCTAAGTTTAAGCCAGAGAGGAATAGGGTAATAGAGGAAAGAGATTTTTCCAGGACCAGGAACCTGAAGACCATCAAAGGAGAAAAGAAACAGCCTTTAGATTAGTGTCCCATGACCAGAAGCCCAACTAGGAAAGGGTTTCCCTTCTTGGTGGACCAGGGACTAGGCAGGACCCTCAGGGTAGAGCTATCTAGTCAGTCTCGTATCAGAGATCTGGAGGCCACTACGGGCAGCTTCAGAGCAAGGAAGTGAGCCAGGCTTTGGCACTGACCAAGACCCCATTTATGTACTAGTGGCCAGACCTTCTAATCCTTTGGGATGGAAACTCATCAATGACTAGACTCCCTCCATCAAAGTTTCCTTTGGTACTTTGGCTGTTTGGTTTTTGTTGATTTTCTATAGCTTTCATATGACCCAGGTAGTCCTGGGAGCCAACTTCTGGGTTGGTGCGCCAACTCTGCTATCATCAGCTTTGTCTTGTCTAGTGCCTGGCTTCTTGACTAAGCTCAGAAATGTGAGCACAAGTTGGTTGGCTGGTTTGAGTGGAAAGGGAAAGAAAACAGCCAGGCCTGGAAACGGCCACTTTTATCCTAGCCTGTTTCACTTCCTCTAAGGGACCCTGGTAACAAAAGCTGTCCTCCTACATTGCTTGGAGTTACTTGGACTTTAGTTTCAATTCTAATTGAATAAACTATACAAGAAAAATGTTATCAAGGTGAAAGGTTGAAACTCATTGGCCAAATTGCAATAAATATTTGTTTGAATAAAGTAATGAATGAATGAGGTTATTCAGTGCATACATCTGGCAAAGTGAGCAGAACTAAGAACCTGTTTTGATGGATGAGAGACAGGAGGCTGCAATTGTGAGGATATCAGCACTAGAGAAGAAACCCCAACTAAGGCCAAATAATAAGAAAAAGGAACAAGCAGGTAAATTTAGGGATGGGGGGCAATGGGAGAGCCTGCCAGTTTTAGAAGAGGAAGAAACATTAGTAGAATCAGCTCCATAGCTCTGCAGAAGACCATAGCATGATCTTGCTGCTGCTGAGGTCCTGGGAGGTAGAGGTAGAATATCTAGTGTCCACCAGCCAAGCAGTCGCTGTAGTTGACCTATCCTGGGGACAGTGGTGAGATGGGGCTGGAGTGAGGAGAAACAGGGAGTGAAGTAAACCACAGGCTAGGAAGCTTCATCTCCAAATTGGAACCTTTCTTAAGAACTGACTGTAGAAAACCACTCACCTCTTTCCAGTAGCATTACTGTTCTATGAGGGGCTATCCATTCCATTAAAGTCGGTGTAGTTCTCCATGGGAAGGCTGTTTTTCAAATGAGACTATTCAACGTCTTTTTATCTGGTGTTTCATTACCACCAAGGATTTGTAATCCAATAGCTCTGAGGCAAATCTGGTAAGAATGCCAGCTTCACTGATATTTAAAGTCATAAAATTCTGGATATTGAACAAGCTCTTAATTGTCTTAATCTATCTTTGTCTTATTAAAAGTTGGATTAAATTCACTTAAAAAAAGACTTGGCTGTAGAACATTTGTTAGGTCTTACTTATCAGTACAGAAGACTCAAGAAGACAGCAGGTAGAGTGCAGGCCAATGTTCTGCAGGCCAGAAGTAGGAAAAAATACTCAAAGAGAGAATGAGATTTCCTGAGGGAGCTCCAGAGAGACTCAGAATCGCCTTCAGAGGCAGACTATCCTGCCTTCAGGTTTGAGTCCTGTAGCTAATTACTTGCAGAAGTTTGAACTAGTAACTCAATTATTCTGACCCTCTTCCTGTCTGTAAAATTAGAGAAATAGTAGCTAGCCAATCTATTGTGAGGATTAAATGAAGTAACAAATATAAGTAAAGCATCCGGTATATAGTAATTGATCAAGAAATGGAGGCTATAGGCCAGGCGCAGTGGCTCAAGCCTGTAATCCCAGCACTTTGGGAGGCCGAGACGGGCGGATCACGAGGTCAGGAGATCGAGACCATCCTGGCTAACACGGTGAAACCCCATCTCTACTAAAAAATACAAAAAACTAGCCGGGCGAGGTGGCGGGCGCCTGTAGTCCCAGCTACCTGGGAGGCTGAGGCAGGAGAATGGCGTAAACCCGGGAGGCGGAGCTTGCAGTGAGCTGAGATCCGGCCACTGCACTCCAGCCCGGGCGACAGAGCGAGACTCCATCTCAAAATAAAAAAAAAAAAAAAAAAAAAAAAAAAAAGAAATGGAGGCTATAATTATTTTTGTCTGGAAAGTCAAAGAAGGCAGCTGGGAGTCAGGAGAGAAACCTCTCCAGAAAGGAAATGCCCATTCCTCTCCGAGAAGTGAGTTGGGAGTCGGTGCCCAAGCACACCTGTACAGAGTACACCAGGTGATGAACTCATGGGAGCTTGAGGCTTCGTGGCAGCACGGTTACATTCCTCTAGGCTCTAGCATTACTCGTATGCTAGTCAGCACTTTCGTTAGGCCCTGAACCCTTAGAAGTCAAGGGCTGTATCTGGTATCTCTTGTGTTCCCCGTGTCTGGCATGCAGTGGTGCTTATTAAATGTTTGCTGAGTTGAATTGACTGCAGAATTAGGGCTCACTGCTGGTGTAGCCAAACTGAAACAAGAGGACAGTACAAAAAGCTGAGGCTATTGCACCCCTAGCTGAGTGCTCTGGTGGTAGGAGAAAGAGGTCTTATGTCCACCTGGAGAGGAGACTGGAAGGAGGGTGTGGAGATTCACCTCATTCCAGGCTTTGAGGTCTCATTCCCATCACACTCCCACTCCTGGGACCCTCTACCACCAGCTCAGGCTATGTCTCTTCTCCCTCTCCTTACCCTGCTTCTTTTTGGCCTTCCAAGCCTCTGTAGGGGCCAGAGACAAGCGTGGAGAAGAGAGTCCCCTGCGGCTGCAGAGGCTGTCTGAGCTGGAACAGGTGCTGGAGAGCCGGGCCAGCTGGGGTGGTAGGCGCCTGACAGCTGGGACCTGGGGACTTGGCCTGGCTGGGGGACTGGAGGGCAGCTCAGCGATGAGGGAGCCATAAAAAGTGCTGGTGTCTGGAAGCAGGGGCACGCCGGGGCTTCGGGAGTCCCAGGAGAGCACTGTGATATAAATGACAGGAGGAATTATGGTGAGCATGTCCCACTCTCCATCCCTGGGATCACTGCCCCCAGCTAGGCCCTTGCCCCCACTGAGCATGCTCACAGGAGCGACGACAGTCTAGTGGGTCCCGGGGGTCCGCCCCCAGCCTACTGCTGAGGCTGCTGCTGCTGCTCAAGTCCCGAGAGCCAGAGGTGGAACGCCAAGTGTCTGCCAACCACTGGGAGTCACTGTGATCCATCCTGGGGCAGTGGAGGGAGGGGGTGAGGCCGGGAGAGACAGGGAGAAGTGAGAACCTGATTGGCCAAGACCTCCTGTTCAGAGGGCAGAGAAGAGGGCAAGGAGTTGGTGGTGGTATCTGCTTTATCCTTACTACTGCTTCTCAGCTTTTCACAGACTCCTTAAGATCTCTGACCCATCCCCCAAACTCAGCACGCCTTTCTATTCCTGGATGAGGGGAAATCCAAGTCACCCAGAGCTGGGAGGTAGTAATGACAGACAGCTATGTTTGCTGAGGTGAAAAGAAGACCTGAAGACAAATCTGGTTTGACAATCCAGCTTGGCTTGGGTATGTACATCTGTTGTACTTGGGTAAATACATCCTCTCTAAGCCCCAGTTTTCTCATCTGTAAAATGGTAACAATAAGACTTTCTACACTCAAGGCTGATGGTCTGAGTTTAAATGAGGAAATCTGAGACCACTCAGCTGGCAGAGCAGGAGCTTGCTCCATGGATGTTGGCCTCTGGCTGCCTGAGTGATCCTTCAAGAACAGGGATCTGAGCAAGGAGTTTCTCTGCATAAGACCTTCAATGGCCCCTCATTTACTACGGTAGAGCCCAGGTACCTAGCATGGCTAACAGGACTCTCCTTGGTCTGGTTTCCAACTCCCTAACTATATCGTTTGCTCTGACCCATCTCTCACCCTATACCCGAGCTAGAACAAACGGTTTGTCTTTCCCTGTGGACGTAGCAGGCTATTACTTGCTGCTTCATTGCTTTTCCCTCCACCCTCTTCTTACTGTCAGGGTAATGTGGAATCTTCTTTCTCCTATGTTTTTCCACATTGACCCCCTCCATGTGTCTTGTACCCACTTCTGCGTGGCCAATACAGGATTGCACTCATATCCCCTCATGCCTGTCTCTGCCTACACTGAGAGATCCTGGCAGGTGGAGGCTATTCCAAAGGAATGAATGAACCAAAGATCAGAATGGAATCTCCCTCCAGGACAGAGCAGGAGTTCCCAGGGAAGCCAGAGAAAGCTTAAGGCAGAGCAGACAAAGCCAGGAGGTAGCTGAAAGAAAGAAGACAGTGAACTCAGAAAAGGTCAGAACACAACACCAGCCGGCTTGGACCCCTGCTCTGGGCTGAGGACCTGACAGTGAAATGGCAGCTCTAGGCCTGGATGTGCTGGCACACAGTAGGTGCTCAATAACTTCTGTGGATAGATGCAGACCTGGAGTGGGAAGCCTCCCAGAAGAGATCTAATGAAATAAAGAGCCAAGAAAGCAGACAGAGAGATGAAGCGGTTACTTAGTACAAAACTCAGAGAACGGGAGCAAGAAGGATGTGTTCTCTATCAGCATGATGTCCCCAAACTGCAGACTTGTTCTGGCAGCCAAATATACCGGAAGCAGAAGGGCCTATGAGCAGATCCTGTTTTTGAGAACAGTGCGGAAGAATCTATGATGTAGGCACTGAACACTCTCTGCTGTAGCTGCGGATGGATTATGATGCAGGCACAATGGCTCAGTGAGAGAATTACTGAGTGCAAAGGCACTACTTGGTAGACCATGAGTGCACACATAAGATGAGACATTCGAGCTGGTCGTCTCATGCTGATTATTCTCCACCTAGCAGGGTTAGGCAGCAGGAGAGGTGGGGTGACAAGAGCCCTGGATTGGGGATTCAGAAGGCCAGTCTCTAGTTGGCCAGTCTTGAGCAAAGTCACTCAAGTTCTATGAGTTTCAGTTTACTAGTCTGTCAAGTGGTGTGATAGGAATGTTAATGACAGAGAAATGGACTCTCAGTTGGAGTTACAGGAGAGATTCAAGTACGAGAGTCCCAAACTGCCTGGCAGGTCGCCTAGTACTCCACTCTTCTCTGTTGCAGCTCCACTGTCCCTTGCCACCCTCCCTTACTACAGACCTCCCCCTTCACCTCTCACCTGTGTTTTAGGATGGCGTCCTTACTGGTATATCTGTACAGACCTGGGAGAAGGCAGGAGGAAGGCTAAATCCAGAGGCTGGATCACCTGGCCAGAGATCCAAAGCCCCTGCACCATTCTGACTGGATGCTGAGGAGGCCTGTATATGTGTGGGTCCCCCTCAGAATCTCACCTGGGCCCAGGTGCACCCCAGCTCGGCGCCGGCGGTGGATACACACAGCGGTGCCCAGAAGCAGCAGCCACAGCACAACACCACAGGTGGCAATGACCTCAGGCCGCTTCAAGGCGGCCCTCAGCTGCTCCAGGGTCCAGGGACCATGCTCAGTGGGTTCTCGGGTGGCTCGTTCCATGGCCTGCTCTGTATGGGATGCAGAGCTCAGGGGGAGGGGGAGTCGAGGCAGTGAGGGCCTAGCAGGCAAGGGGGAAGAGCTGGAAGTGTGAGGCAGGAGCAGGGAGAGAGGAAGGCGGGAGGCAGACTGAAGGGTAGGGTGGGCCTGTGGGCCCTGCCCTCACCTAAAAGGAGGCAGACAGGGCTACTGGGTTCCCCCGCTCCAGCACCAGTGACTGCAGCCACTTGCACACAGTAGGGGCCTGGCATGCGGGTGGCGATTTCCAGCTGGGTCTGCTCACCAACTACAGTCCAGTTGGCTGGGGGCAGTGACGTGTTGCCCAGGCTCCAGACCTGAGGCACAAGAAGAGGTGAACAGCTGCCCCAGGCACCATCCCAGAAGCTCAGCCCTTTGTCTGCAGATCAGACTCCAGGGATGTGGTTATTCTGCCCTGCCACCCACTTGGGGAATGCACCCAATTTCCTATTCTCCTCCTATTCTCCCAACCAAGTGAGAGATACCTCTCTCTAGGTCAACAGAAGAAGGGCAAAAGCAATCTGCTACAATACATGTAACATAGTAGTTCTCAAACAACAGCACCCTTCCAAGTCACCTGGAGGGCCTGCTAAAGTATAGTTTGCCAGGCCCATCTCTGAGTTTCTGATTTATTAGTCCTGAGAAAGGATCTGAGGGTTTGTGTTCCTAACAAGTTCCTGGGTGAGGCTGATGTTGCTGCTCTAGAAGTCACACTTTGAGCACCACTCCCTTATTCACAGCCTGGTTTGATCTACTCTGTTTCTTATTCCTGTGGCCTTAGCCCCACTTTCCATGTCTGTACATTGGGGATAATACCCCAGGGTGGACTGTGAGGTGAAACGGGATCAGGGAGGTCAAGTGCTTGGCAGAGTCTGGCAGCCAGTGAGTCCTTGCTCAGCAAAAGAAGGTTTTCTTTGCTTCTCTGCCCAGGTACCTTTCTCAGTGTGCAGAGCAAGGGTATGCAGAACTCTAGAGAAAAGAGATGTCCTGGCAGCACTAGGAAGGGCTATGTCAATTTGTGGGGGTACCTGGTAGCCACGGATGATGCCATTGTGGTTTTCAGCAGGTGGTGGGACCCAGCTCACAAGGACACTGCCATTGCCAGGTTTTAGGGTCACCTCCTGGGGTGGGGCACTGGGCACTGGAGGGGTGGAAGAGAGGCTATGAGGGGCTCTGAGGGAGAAGACGCTAGGGAAATGAGCTGGGATGGGGGACACAGAGTCAGAACCCCACCAAGGAGACAAGAAGCCTCTCGAAGCTCTGCTGGACTGGCCAGGGCAGAAGGGAGTTCCAGAGTAGGACCCATAGTCTCCCCCCAAGACTGAAGTAGAACAGTCCAGGGGCCCCCAAATAAGAAGGAGCCAGAGGGCATATTGTTGGCTTCCGAAGGGATCAGGCCCTGACCTTTTTCCGGCAGCCTCAGGAGCAGCACGTTGCTGTCAGGGCCTCGAGCCCGGCCGGAGGATGGTCTCACTTTGAACTCATAGTCTTGGCCCCAGTGGAGGCCTCCAAGCTCTGCGCTCTGCCAGCCGGCCAGCAGCTCCTCTGCCCACGGAGCTCCTTGGTCTCCCGGGGCAGTCTGGGTCCTGAACAAGGCCGTGTAAGATTGGGCAGGTGCAGCAGGGCCGCTCACCTGGGAAGGAGTTGCGAGGAAGGGTGAGGGGTCAGAGAACTCAGGAACAGCCCTTTCTTGAGCTCTGGACTGGCTTTCACCCTTAGCACCTGGCCCTTACCTTCCAGCTGAGCCACACAGCCGGTCCAGGCTTGGGGCCCTTTGCGGGGCCCGGGTTCAGCAGTGTCACATTTTCCAGCTGAATTCGCACAGCCAAAAGCTCCACAGGCTCTGTGTAGTCCTGGGGCTCTGAGGGGAGGATGGGGTTGGGCTGGGGCCTACAGGCCGGAGTGACAGAACTGAGGCGTGGAACATCCCTCAGCCAGGGAGGAACCCCAGGGAACCCGAACTCCCAGAATCTCCAGGTCTTCAGCATTCCGATTTCTACTCTAGCAGGGGGGAACCTCCCACTACATGAGACCCCCAGCACTTTGACCCTGACCCCACATATCTTAACCCCAGCCCAAACCAGAACATACCACCCTAACTGGAGCCCGCAGCCTGGCCCTGATTTTAGCCGACCCCTGTCCTTACCCTGGATGGACACCCGGGCTGCGCGGCTCTCCCTGTGTCCTGCGCTGTTGGTGGCCACACACATGTAGGCCCCTGCGTCACTCTTCTCTGCTCTTGCCATCAGCAGGGACCCCCCGGACACCTGTCAGGGCCAGGTTCACTGTGAAGTCTCCTACGTGGGGAGGGGCTCTGAGCTGGGGGGAAGTTTGAGATCCCCGTGCTCTCCCCTCCTCAAATTCTACCTGAGGATGCGGGGCTGGAGGGCAGGTCAGTCCCTCAGGGTGTGCTCGGGTCTGCCCAGGCCAGGATGAAGTGTGGGAGAGGAGGCCACACTTACCGTGTGCCTTCCGGGCTGGAGGACCAGGGGTTTCCCATCTTTCCACCATGAGACTGTGGGCTCTGGGTGGCCCCAGGGCGGCCCACATTCCAGAGTTAACTGCTCACCCACCACAGCTACCATGTCCCGAGGCTGGATCTGGAAATCCTCCCGGAGGACTGTGGAGAGGATGGAAGGTGACGGGGAGCAGGGCCCAGGCCTCCTCTCCCTCCCTTATCACTCTTGCCCCCTTCTGCTTTGCCCACCTTCCTGGCCTCCCATTTTGGGCCAGCCCCACCCCAGCTTGCCCTCCCAAGCCTTGCAGCCCAGGCCTCTGCTCTCAGATGTTCCCTTGAACATTCAACTCATATGTCTCCACCCAGGTTTGCCCCGCCCTGAAGCTCCCCTCCCAGACCTCACCAGCCACAGAGAGCCGAGCGCCTCTGCTGACTGCCGTGCCCAGCCGGTTGCTGGCTTCGCATGTGTAGACACCAAGGTCTGTGGACAGGGCCTGGCCATCGTGGGCATGTCCCCGGGCAGGGGGCTGCAGCAGCAGAAGGGTCCCATCAGGCAGGAGGTGGTGTGGGTCTGGGGGCACCATGCTCAGGGGCTGCCCATTCAGCAGCCAGCGGATGGTGGGAGGTGGCTGGCCCGAGGCTCGGCAGCTCATCCTGGCAGGGCCAGGGCCCTGGAACAGCTGGTCCTGGGGGTGGACTAGGATCTGGGGCGGGGAGTCCTGAGCCATGCCTCCTGGGAGGGAAAGGGAGCAGAGCCTAGTCTGATCACCAGCAACACCCCAAATTCCTGGCACCCCCCTCATCTGTCTTCTCTTGTGTGCGCGTTTGCCAGATGACCTGTACTCTAAACTACTGAAGGCTGCCCCTCAAAGAACGAGCTAGCTGGTAGGAGAGAGGGCCAGCATGCACAGCGTCCAGGCCAGGGCTTGCATAGTGTGTTCTCTCTCTCTCTCTCTGGCGTGTGCGCACAGGCACAAACACACATACACTTACAGACACTAATCATCATCATCATCATCATCATCATCATCATCATCATCATCATCGTCATTCTCATCTCTGGTCCCCCCACTGCAAAAGGGAAGCAAGCAGTCAGCAGGCCTCTTCTGCCCTGAGCAGGCCTTGGATGGAGGGAGCATGGGCCAGGAGAGGGAGAGCAACTCACCCATGATGAGCAGGAGCAGCAGAGGCCGGGAAGCCTGGCCCCCCCGGAGGCTCTCTCCTCCAGAGCCCATGGCTACTCTCAGCCTTCTGTCCTTGTCCTGAGCACTTTGTCCTACTGCTCTGAGCTCACAGCGAAGAGGGAAGGAGGGGCGGGGTGGGCTGGTGGTGGTTGTTTGTGACCGAGACTCTGCCCCAGGAGGGAAGCGGCTTTGAGGAAACCGATGCTTCCTGCCTGGCCCTCAGTGCCTTGGAGAACTGGGAGGAGACCAGAGGCGAGAAACTCTCTGACCTCGACCCTTTAGCTGTAACCCCCGACCCTAACTTCAGCGCCAAGCTTTATCTCATGATCTAGTCGGGAATTTCTTACAGGGTATCCTTACACTAACCATAACTCCAATCAGAGCCTTAATCCTTTACTTAAATCTTATCCCTGGATCCCAATCCTTATCCTTTTGCCACCTGCTAGAGAGGAATGAAAACCCCAGGAGTCTCAGGACACAGCAAGAAGCTGAGGACAGAGGGCAGTGGGGCTGCAGGCTGGGGAGGCTGAGTGAAGTGGAGCAGGGGTGGATTGTAACACCCTGGTCCATTTCCCCAGGGGCAGATGAGCCAGGGGGTGGGGTAGAGTGGGAGACAGGAAGGACTCAGAGCCTCTGGGACAAGCTGGAAGATTCCCACAGGATGTGTCCATAGTCAGCTCAGAGATGGATGAAATAAGCTTCTGTGGAGACCTTGGGCAAGTCCGTTTCCTTCTCTGTAAAATGGAAATAATAATAGTAGTTCCTACTTTGTGGGATAAAGTAATGATGAAACACATAAAGGATAAAACCACCGGGATCTGGTGCCTGACGCATTAAGAATGATCCATAAAGCTGAGCCAACATTGTGTATTTGTTTTTAGGCCCATCTTATCACTAAAACTATTGGAGGATCCTTGGCAGGAGTATTTTTCAGGCCCCAGAAAGGCGGTCGGAGTAAAAGACCTTTCAAGAGTCTTTCCAGTCCCAAGAGCCTGTGTCCATGTCTGTAGCAGGCAGGCCTTGCAGCTTTTGAGCCTACAATGTTGGCTCTTGCCCACTGCCCCCTTTCACCCACAACCTAGACAGAGGCCACACTCCCCTCTCAGATCCCAGCTCGTGTTTACCGGTCTCTTCCTTCCAAATCTGGAATCTCAGCCATTTCCTGGAGCTGTTCCCGGAAGGCCAAGGCCAGGCTCTGGGGCTCAGCGGAAGAGTATCCAGCCTTTGTTCCCAATTGTTCCTGGCTGGCTTCTCTGCAGGGCCCCTAACCCAGCTGACGCCCTCCCTTCCTCCCCGTTCCCATCCTGGCTTCAGTGCCAGCCACAGCCTAACAGCCTGTCAAGTAGAAGGCTCCTTCACTCCTCCTCTTTCCTCTCAAACTCAGACCAAGACTGACAAAGACAGAATCGGAGCAAGGAAACACCATGGTCTCTACAAACTGGGGAGTTTGCAGAGGCTAAAGAATAGGCAGAGTGAAAGTCATAGAGTGGCAGAGCTGGAAGGATAGGAATTGGGGCCAGGGAACGGAATGTCACTACCCTTAGCACCTCTAATTCTGAAATCCTAGTTTTTGTTCTCTGGACCCAATTCCTACCCCAAATTCTGTGAGTGTGTCCTTACACTAACCATAACTCCAATCAGAGCCTTAATCCTCTATTTAAATCTTATCCCTGGATCCCAATCCTTATCCATTTGCCACCTGCTAGAGAGGAATGAAAACCCCAGGAGTCTCAGGACACAGCAAGAAGCTGAGGACAGAGGGCAGTGGGGTTGCAGGCTGGGGAGGCTGAGTGAAGTGGAGCAGGGGTGGATTGTCCATTTCCCCAGGAGCAGATGGACCAGAAGTTGGGGTAGAGTTGGAGACAGGAAGGACTCAGAGCATCTGGGACAAGCTGGGAGATTCCCACAGGATGTGTCCATAGTCAGCTCAGAGATGGATGAAATAAGCTTCTGTGGAGACCTTGGCCAAGTCAGTTTCCTTCTCTGTAAAACAGAAATAATAATAGTAGTTCCTACCTTGAGGAATAAAGTAATGAAACACATAAAGCACAGAACCACTAGCATCCAGTGGCTGACGCATTAAGAGTGATCCACAAAGCTGAGTCAACATTGTGTATTTATTTTGGGGCAGGCAGAATGGAGTCGAGTTTATGGGGTCCAGGATCTGTGAGGCCAGAGTGATGAAGGGGAGATTCATATGGACACTGAAGTCAGCTGAGGATGAGACAGGAAAGGATGTGGTGCGACTGGAGGATTTACTGCACAGAAGGCCAATTTGGGATTTCCCAGGTACAGAGTCTCCAAGACTGTCTGACTCCGTGACTGCCAGCTCTCCAAGAATATCACTGTCAGCGGTCTGCCTTTAGA
Source organism: Piliocolobus tephrosceles (assembly GCF_002776525.5). NCBI lineage: Eukaryota > Metazoa > Chordata > Mammalia > Primates > Cercopithecidae > Piliocolobus > Piliocolobus tephrosceles. The sequence continues at coordinate 114,118,720 of NC_045446.1, forward strand.
CTCCTCTGCTTCTACATTGGACCTGGGGAGACTAATTAAGTGCTCGCTAACGTTTTAATGCCAACTAGATTTTACTCCAATCTCCACAATGCAGAAAGATGGTAGGTTTCCCTCAGGGGAAAATAAGGCAAGTCTCAAAGGAATTCCAATCCATCACTAGCCCTGTCCTCAGCAGGGTGAGAAAGGAGAGTTGAGACGGCCTGTGTGCACTGCAGGGACAGAGCCCCAGAGGCTCCCGCAGCCTGAGGAATGGCCCCTGCCCCCACGGACACACGCCCGGTGCCTGGAGATCACCTTCAGCACAGCCTCGCCCTACTCCCAGGTTCTGGAGAGCTAGATGCTAACACCTGAAGGTGATTGGAGGGGCAGATTCCTCAGTTGTTCCTGCAGGACACTAGAACTTTTTCTCCAGGGCACTCAGAGTGACATGCGGTGGTGGCCGAGGGGACTTCCCAACAGTAGGGTATGTCTGGATGGCTCCCAGAGACTGCAGGGCTCATTTCCAGCAACCCAGCGCATCCGCATCCTCATTGTCTCATTTCCACAAACTAAGGAAGAGCCGACTGCATGAGTCATGGGGATGATGTGGTTTGGTGGGAGCCGCCTCCAATTGCTATTTCAGGGAAGCTCTGTTCTGGGGCTCTGGTGATGTGCAGTCCCGGTAACCAGTTTAAGCAGTGCCTTCCTTCACCCCTAGTTCTAGTGTTTTGTGTTTTCTAACTCCCCCTGCATTGCTTGTAAGAGGGAGAAGAGAGGAGAAGTACCAGGTGCTCTTCTGAGCAAACCTTCAGAGGAAATTTCTCTTCAATCTCCGGCTCCTGGCTTCTTTGGCTTTCTGCTCTGTGATCTCCGAAGATGCAATCTGAGACTCCTGCTGGCCAAGCTGGTGGAGAAAAAGGGATAAACTCAGGTGGAATTTGGAGTCAGTTACACTGAGGTTGAGATCCTGCTTCCACCTCTTATTGGCAGAGAGATCTTGAGTACATCACATAACCTCTCTGAGTCCCACTTCCCTCATCTGTAAAATGTCTGCATGAGGTTTACAGACAGTGGACATGGAAGTTCTTTGAAAACACTAGATAGGTGTTAGTTGTCCTTTGAGTGTTCTGGGATCAGCATGCCTGACCAACACAGCCATAGCCAATACCAGCTACCCCTTGATACTCTTTGTGGATTTGAGACTCACACTTTTTGCCTTCTTGTTTTTTCCCCTTCTTTGCTTGAGTCTGCTTGGTCTCAATCTATAAATTCTCATATTTGTTCCAAGATGCCAACAGCTGGAGGGAAATTGAGTCAAGAGAGAAGACAGTAATGACTTCCTCTTAGCTGGCTGGAAAACTCACCCTAAGGCCACTTCACTCTACAACTTCTATTCCCTAGTTTCTGGTCCCATCAACATCATGGGTAATTTTAGGTGCCTGGAATCTAAAATCACATTGAATACTCTCAACCCTACATTTTCACAACTTTCTCAACACCAGTGACTATGGCTCATACTACATTTTCTCAACTTTCTCGACACCAATGACCATGGGTCACACCTAGCTTAAACATTGCCCAGTTGGAGATTTCAAGGAGTGCTGACATCAATATTTAACCATTTTCTCACATGTCCAGGAAGAAGGGGAGATCAGTTACTGTTCTTTGTGTTCACCCTGTCAATGCCCTCCAGTCAAAGACCATCAGGAACATACCTATTGTTGAACAAGTTGATTTACTCCTTGTAGCTTGAGAGAGTGCATGCCATGGAGAACTATGGAATGTCTCAGTAAGAATGCTGTTAGAAAGAACCTATTCTAGGATTTGGGCTTTGACTGAGTGATTTCAAGGAAAGTCCAGGGAAGTGAGGCTTCACTCAAAATTGGGTGCTGTTGGGTAGAAAGGACATGCAATGATTCTTTGCAGAGGAGTGTCTTTGTAGTATACCAAGTGGTTCTTTTTCTTGTATATGTGGTATATCAAATGGTTCTTTTTCTTCTTTTTCTATTATAAACAGTGCTGCTCTGAATCTTTATTTTGTATGTCCCCTAGTATAACTATTTAAGAGTTTCTCTAGAAAATAAACCTAGGAGTAGAAATATCTGGGTCTTGAGGAGTACAAATATTCCACTTCAGATGAAATTAGCAGATTGTTTTCCAAGTCAATTGTAACAACGTCCTTGAGCCACGTCCTCAGAGCAGTTGGTGGACTTCTTAATTTTTGCAAGTCTACTAGAAGAAATGGTATTTTATAGTTGTCTAATTTGCATTGCCTGGTTAAAAAATAATGAGGTTGAGCATCTTTTCAAGGGTTTACTCACAGTTTAGGTTTTATCTTCTGGGAAATATCTACTTCTACCTTGTGCCCACTTTTCTATTGCTTATTTGTCTTTTTCTCAATAACTCTTAGGAGTTTTTATGTATTCTGGGTAATAATTCTCTGTGGAGTAAAGATGTTTTAAAAACAAGTTTGATCTCATATTTTATTTCTTTATGATATAACAGAAATTGTTAATTTTACTGTAGATAAATTTATTAATATTTATTTTTATGTTTAGTGTATTCTTTCTATTTTTAAAGGAAACTTCATCTACACTAAAGTAAATACATTATTCCATATTTTCTTCTAAAAGTGTAAACATTTTACATTACGATTTTTGAACTATTGCTAATTGATTATTTTATATGGCTTGAGGTAGGGATCTATTTTTTCAGATGGTAACCTATTATCCCAGCTTTATTCATTGCTTAATCCCAGTGACCTGCTATGATTCATTCATACATCAAATGTTCATGTATACATAGCTTGTTTCATTAGCCTATTGTCTATTCCTGCATGAATACCACACTTTGTCTATTACTAGAGATGTAATAAGTTTTGTTATCTGGTAGGGTGTTTCTCCTCCCTCTTTCTTTTTCAGGAGTATCTTGGCTATTCTTGAGTCTTCTGCTTGTTAAGTTCTTTGAAAATATTGTGAAATTTTTATTGGAATTGTTTGGAATCTATAAAAAGAACTAACATTTAAGTCTTCATATTCAGGAACATGTGTACCTCTTTTTAAATTTAGGTCTTCTACAATGTATTATAATAAAGTTTTATAAATCACAGTATATAGATTTTACACATATTTTGCTATACGTATTCTTAGCTTACTTGTTAAACATTGTGTTGCAGATTATCCATAAAGATAGCTGCAATAATCCCTACCATCCTGATGCATATCCATTTACAATGCTTTTTTCCTATCTCATGAAGAATAAAATTTATTTCCAGCCCCCTGAAGCTGGGCTAGCCTTGTGAATTGTTTTGGCCCACAGAATATAGTAGAAGTGATACCACAGAACTTTCAAGACTAAGTTTTCAAACTAATTTTGTTCTCTCATGATATAGTTTGGATGTTCATCCACTCCAAATCTCATGTTGAAGTATGTATTAGTCAGTTCTCACACTGCTATAAAGAATTGCCCAAGACTAGATAATTTATAAAGAAAAGAGGTTTAGTTGACTCACAGTTCTGCATGGCTGGGGAAGCCTCAGGAAATCATGGCAGAAAGGGAAGAGGCACATCTCACATGGCAGCGGGTGAGAGAGAGCAAGTGTGTGAAAAAGGAACAGTCAGATACTTATGAAACCGTCAGATGTCATGAGAACTCAGTCACTATCATGAGAACAGCATGGGGGACACGTCCCCATGATCCAATTACCTCCCACCAGTTCTCTCCCTTGATGCATGGGGATTGTGGGGATTACAATTCAAGATGAGATTTGGGTGGGGAACAAAACCTAAACATATCAAAATGTAATCCCCAGTGTGGGAGATGGGGCCTGGTGGGAGGTGTTTGGGTCATAGGGGTGGATCCCTTACAAATGGGTGGGTGCTGTCCTCATGAATTCTCTCAAGATCTAGTTTTTGCGAAGTGTGTGGCACCTCTTTCCCTCTTTCTCTTGCTTCTGCTCTTGCCATGTGATGTGCTGGCTCCTCCTGCACCTTCCATCATGGTTGTATGCTTCCTGAGGCCCTCACCAGAAGCAGATTTCTATGCCATGTTTCTTGTACATCCTGCAGAACTGTGAGCCAATTAAACCTCTTTTCTTTATAAATTACCCAGCCTCAGGTATTTCTTTATAGCAATGCAAGAATGGCCTAACACACTCCACTTTGCCATTGGCCAAATATTTGCCCCTGGGTTATCTCACATTTTCTTTCATTTTAGTTTAGTTTAGTTTAGTTTTTTTTTTTTTTTTTTTTTTGAGACAATGTCTCGTTCTGTCATCCAGGCTGGAGTGCAGTGGCATGTTCTTGGCTCACTGCAAGCTCCTCCTCCTGGGTTCACGCCATTCTCCTGCCTCAGCTTCCTGCGTAGCTGGGACTACAGGCGCCCACCACCATGCCTGGCTAATTTTTTGTGTTTTTTAGTAGAGACAGGGTTTCACCGTGTTAGCAAGGATGGTCTTGATCTCCTGACCTCATGATTCGCTCACCTCGGCCTCCCAAAGTGCTGGGATTACAGGCATGAGCCACTGCGCCCAGCCTCATTTTAATTTTTGTAGGTACCTAGTAGGTGTACATATTTATGGGGTACATGAGATATTTTGATACAGGCAAACAATGTGCAATAATCACATCAGGTTAATGGGTATTTACCTTTTACCCATAAAAGTTTTTATCCTTTATCCAAATAATCCAGTTATACCCTTTTAGTCATTTTAAAATGTACAATAAATTGTTGTTGACTGTAGTCACCCTGTTGTGTTATCAAATATTGGATGTTATTCATTCCGCTTGATTATATTTTTGTACCACTTAACCATCTCCACTTCCCCACCTTTACCCTACACTACCCTTCTTAGCCTCTGGTAACCATCATTCTACTCTCTATCTCCATGAGTTCAATTGTTTTCATTTTTAGCTCCCACAAATAAGTGAGAATGCATGAAGTTTATTTTTCTGTGCCTGACTTATTTTACTTAACATAATCACCTCTATACTTCTATCCATGTCGTTTCAAATGACTGAATCTCATTCTTTTTTATGACTGAGTAGTATTCCCTTGTGTATATATAGTATATGTACTACATTTTCTTTATCCATGTATCTATTGATGGACACTTAGGTTGCTTCCAAATCTTGGCTGTGGTTAATAGTGATGCAGTAAACATGGGAGTGCAGATATTCCTTTGATATACTGATTTCCTTTCTTTCGGAAAGGAAAGATACATCTAGCAGTGGGATTGCTGGATCCTATGGTAGTTCTATTTTTAGTTTTTTGAGGAAACTCTAAACTGTTCTTTACAGTGGTTGTACTAATTTACACTCCCACCAACAGTGTACAAGGGCTTCCTTTTCTTTACATCCTTGCCCACATTTGTTGTTACCTGTCTTTTGGATAAAAAGCCATTTTAACTGTGGTGAGATGATATCACATTGTAGTTTTGATTTGCACTTCTCTGATGATCAGTGATGGTAATTACTTTTTCATATGCCTGTTTGCCACTTGTATGTCTTCCTTTGAGAAATGTCTAGTCAGATCTTTTGCCCAAGTTATTTAATTATTAGACATTTGTTAAATTTATCTGATAGGATTCTGAATTCCTCTCTGTGTTCTCTTGAAATTTCTTGAGTTTCCTCAAAAAAGCCATTTTGAATTATCTGTCTGAAAGGTCACACGTCTCTCTCTCTCTGGGATTAGTCATTGGTGACTTATTTAGTCATTTGATGAGGTCATATTTCCTGAATGGTCTTGATGCTTGTGGATGTTCATTGGTGTCTGGGTTTGTTTGCACCCTTCCTTCCTGGGAAGGCTTTCCAGGTATTCAAAGGAACTTGGGTGCTGTGATTTAGTTTTTGATGACTGCAGCTGTATCTGCATTAGGAGGCACCCCAAGTCCAGTAACACTGTGGCTCCTGCAGACTTGAAGAGATACCACCCTATGGTCTTAGATAAGATCTAGAAGAATTCTCTGGATTATCAGACATAGACTCTTATTCTCTTCCTTTTCTTTCTCCAAAACAGAGTCACTCTCTTTCTCCTCTCTTTCTCTCTCTGCCCCTCTTCTCTCTCTCTCTTTGTGAGTGCTGAGCTGCCTGGAGCTAGAAGAAGGGTGACACATGTACCCCTGTGGCCACCACAACTGAGACTGTGCTGGGTCAGACCCGAAGCCAGCACAGCACCAGGTGTCACCAAAGACCTGGTGACCACTGTCTGGCTACCAGCTATGTTTGCTCAAGGCCCTAAGGCTCTAGAGTCAGCAGGTGGCAACGCCAGCCAGGCTTGTATCCATTACTTCAGAGTGCCAAGTTTCCAACAGTCCTGGGCAGGTCCAGGGATGCCATCTGGGAGCCAGGGCCTGGGGTGAGAAACTTTAGGAATCTATCTGGTGCTCTATTCTACTGCAGCTGAGCTGGTACCCAAGCCCAAGGCAATGTCTTTCTCATTCTTCCCTCTCCTTTCCTCAAGCAGTGTTGTCTCTCCCCTTGGCCACCACTGCCCCAGGCCCACGGTGAATACTGCCTGGCTACTGCTGATGTTCATTCAAGGATCAAGGGCTCTTGAGTCAGCTTATGAATGCTGCCAAGCACAGGACTCTCCTTTCAAGGCAGTGGACTCCACTATGGCCACTAGGGCAGGTCCAGAAATGCCATCCAAGAGCCAAACCCTGGAATTGGGGACCCCAAGAGCCCACTTGGTTCTCTATTCCACTGAGGCCACACTGGTACCTAAGCTGCAAGACAAAGTCCCCTTTATCCTTCCTTCTATTTTTCTCAAGCAGAAGGATCCCCTTCCCATAGCCACTGCAGCTGGAAAGGTGTTTGGTGACATCTGAAGTCAACATGTCTCTTAGTCTCACCCAAGGCCAATGGCAAGTATTTCCTGCAAATTATTGAGGGTCCCTGGCCTCTAGAGTGAGCAGGTGATGAGTGCTGCCAGGACTGGGTCATTCCCTTCAAAGCAATGGGTTTTCTTCTGGCTCAGAGTGTCTAGAAATGTTGTCTGGGAGCTAGGGCCTGAAATGGGGGACTCAGGACTGTCTTTTGTCCTATCCCACTGTGGCTCAGCTGATGTCCAAGTTGTAATACACAGTCCTGTTTACTCTTCCTGCTCCTCTCCTCAAGCCACAGAAAGGAGTCTCTTTCAAAGCTATAAGCTGTGATGCCTGGTGTTGGCAGAGGGATGATGCAAGCACTCCCTTGGCTGCACCAGCTGGTGTCTCACTAGATCATATGCCCCCCAAGTCCACTGGCTTCAAGCCCAGCACAACATCAGGAGTTCCCCCTAGAACTGCAGTCCTTGTGACCTAGACAGACTTTTAAAAGTTTCTTTAGGACCCCAGAGCACTTCAACCTATGGTCATGAATCTTTTTGGAACTCAGGTTCCAACCACTGGGATGTGTAATTCCTCTCTGGCAAGGGCTGGTCTAAATGCTCCCTCCGTGGGTGCTGGCTGAGTTCTGCCTGGTGTTGTATCTTGCTGTGACAGAGCAGCACTGGGTTCCAAAGCAAAGCCCCACAATGACTGCACTATTCCTCCCGCAAGTGCAGAGATTCTTTCTCTGTTCCATGTGGCAGCTGCTGGGTGATGAGGGAGGGGTGGTGGCAGCAATTCAAGACTGCTTTTCTTACCTTTATCACCTCTTTCAGTGATATGAAGTTAAAACCAGGCACTGTGATCACTCATTGGATTTTTGGTTGTTATGAGGGTGCTTTTTTTGTGCAGATAGTTGTTCAATCTGGTGTTTTTGCAGGGAAGACAATCAGTGGAGGCTTCTATTCAGCCATCTTGCTTCACCTCCCTTGGTAATCTCACATTTAATGAGTGCTAAGTACTTTGAGCTCACTGTGCTTTTAAATTTTGTTTTACTTCTGGCTGCTTAAAAATTTCCCCCATCTCTGGCTGGGTGCCGTGACTCACGCCTGTAATCCCAGCACTTTGGAAGGCTGAGGTGGGCGGATCATGAGGTCAGGAGTTTGAGATCAGCCGGGCCAACATAGTGAAATCCTGTCTCTACCAAAAATACAAAAATTAGCCGGACATGGTGGCACGTGCTTGTAGTCCCAGCTACTTGGGAGGCTGAGGCAGGAGAATCACTTGAACCGGAAGGCAGAGGTTGTAGTGAGCCTAGACTGCGCCATTGCACTCCAGCCTGGGTGACAAGAGTGAGACTCCATCTGAAAAAAAAAAAAAAAAAAAAAAAAAAAAAAAAAAAAAAAAAAAAAAATTCCCCCATCTCTTGAAGCCAGCAATGCAAAACAAATATCATTTAAGCAGGACCCAGTTTTTTTGAAACAGGAAGACCTCTCAAACATCTAGTCTCAAGTATTTAGCAGAGAAGTTCCACATATCACTTTTTACCTATTGCAATCTGGCTTTAACCCCCGCTACATGTCTGAAACTACTTACGCCAAGTCACTCAATGTTTTAATTGTTGCCAAATTTAACATGCACTTTTATTTTTATATGTAAGCCCCCTGCCCATGCAGTCCCGAATGCTCCCTTCTTCTTGAAACTCTTTTGTTCTTTTGATTGTGTGATATAGTTATCTCCTATATATTCTCCTATCTTACTGGCTGTGCCTTTTTAGCCTTCTTGGGGAGGTCCTTTTAATCTTTCTACACATACTGATGTCCTCAGAAATCTATCTGCAGCTTTCTTCACCTTCTACTTTGTATACTTTCCTGAAATAATTTCATCAACTGCTAGGCTCAGTACGCTGAATTCCCCCCCATCATGTCTTGCATTTCCAAGCTTTTATACATGCTTCTCCCTCTGCTTGGAGTGTGTCCTCTCATACTTTTGAAAACCAGATTAACAGGTCTTTCTAAGAAAGACTCAACTCAGGCCTCTTCTTCTCCAAGATGCCTTTGCTGACATCTAATCTACATGCTCCCAGAGCACCTTGTATCTACCTCTGCCATTGCATTTTACACACTATATTGTAATCATCTGTTTACTGATTTGTCTTCCTGACATAGTTATGCTGTATCAGCAGTATCTAGCACAGGGCCTAGTCCATAGTAGATAAACAAATGTCTGTTGAATAAATAAAAGAACACCTGAATAAGCAAATGAATGAATGGGTAAGTGATTCTGGAATAGACAATTTGGGGTTTGGAAAGAGGGTAAAGGATGTGAAAGAAAAGCAGAAGAAAAAACGGGAAATGACTGGTATATTTAAGCAGCTTGTTTTGTTACCCTTGTTTATGTGGAATAAAGTTGTCATTTCATTTCATCAAAAGTTTATTGAGCATCCAGTATGTGCTAGGCACTCTGCTGGATGCTAGTAATACAAAGATGAAGATGAAAACAACACAAAAACAAACAAACCCCAATTCCTTACTAACCCCTCCCCACCCCCAATTTAAGGCAGATTTGGCTTAAGCCTGGGAAGCTGGCCCCTCAGGGATTCAGCACCAGGTATGGCATGCTCTCATCTCACCCTAACCTTCACCTGTGCATCTCAAGGCTGACCAGCAGGTACTCCTTCTCCAAGTCCTGCTGCCTCTTCCACCTTCCTGAGAAACTTTCCCCTACATTCATTATCTCATTATGGATGAGGCACCTGGGAAGTTTACGGACACTGCGAAGGCACACCTGCTCAAATGAGCCTGGGGAAGTGCCGAGGGACAGGGAGCTGAGACAGGCATGCTGTTGGGGTAACGGCAGAAGGGGCAAACTAGAAATGTCAGTGCCTTTGGGGCTGAGACAAAACTTGACCTGGTGTGTAGGTGATGGGTAATGGGGGCCTTGGAATAGCTCCATGGGATGATGGAGAATCAGAGCTGGAGTTTAGGAGATTGGGAATGGGCCAGGGATGCAAGGACCCTTGGAGGCATTAAGGAGGAGGGGATGGAACACACAGAGGGCCTCCTTCTCTTTCAGATTTGTAATTGCCCTCTCTCCTGACACAGTAGATTACTGCCACTCCTATGAACTGTTCAATAGGTGGTGGCATGGGCATGTCCTGGCTACACAGCGGCCCAGTCTCTTTATTTTGATGTTAGTGTGATTAGGGAGTCTGCCCTTGTTCTGTGCCCTGGGACCCAAGCATGTGGGAGCAGGGCAGATGGGTGGCAGGAGGCCAGGGGTTGGATCATGTTCCCCTGAAATGCTGGGAAGCAATAAGCCTCCTCCCTCTCCCCCCCACCATTTTTCTGGAGATTAGGACTTATTCTCACAGCTGGAGGAAGCTCAGCAACTTTCCTGAGGACAATGATTGTTTGAAAGGCTTGTTTTGTAAGGAAGCCAGGACGAATGTATGAGTTAGATGAGCTAAAACAGTTCCTCACTTGGTCTACTTTTCTGGGCCAGGGGAGTAAGTGGAATTCACTTCTCTATATGAATAAGCCCATCCATCTCTTCTGTTCATGAACAGAGACAGAAAGAATGCTCGGCATGACATGCCTCTGAGGGAGGCTCTGGGAAGAGGCCAAGCTGGCAGGTTTGGGTTCTTTGCCTTTGCTAGGGCCTAGGTCAGAGGGAAAAGAAATGTACTTGCACCCTTCCCTCACCACCTCGTAGGTCCCCAGGTACCAGGTGCCCAGGGAAGAAGGCCTTCACAATGATCCCCCAGCTCAGAACAGCCCCTGCACACCCAGTAACCGGCATCTGGCTTCTCCTTAGCTTCGTGCAGCTGTGGATTTTGGGAAAGTGGCCTCTAATCTGCGCTTGCCAAAAAAAAAAAAAAAGTGCCCCAGTGCTCAGACATTTGCGCTCAGGCATTTGTTCAGTGGGAAGGGTGGCGGGTGGGAAACAACACAGCTCCCTGGGAAGAGCACAGGATAGTCACGGGCGGGTTAGGTTACTGATGTTAGTTTCCATAAAACCCTTTTGGGTGTTGGGCCAGAAATTTAATAATCTATGTGGTCCTAAGAGGGCACAACCTATACCAAGTGAGAACACAGCCTGTAAACCGGAAGGAAGTGCTCACCGGTTTCACCACCTCAACACTGCGGCCTCCGCGCACCCGCCTCCGTCTGCGCATGCTCATACACGTCCACACCCGAGACACCAGCGCCCCTCCTGGACTTCCCCTAGCCCCTAGCGCGCCGCGCCCCGGCTTCCCAGCCCCAGCCCTCCCCGGGGCCGCTGGCCGCAGACCGCGGGCGCCTCTTAGGGGGTCCCGAGGCGGCTCAGGCGCTGATCTCCACCGGGCCGGCCTCGTCTTGCTCGCGGATTATGTGCACGCCCGCAGTCCGCAGTGTGCGCGAGGCGCTGCGCGAGCGGCCGGGCGAGCTCGGGGCCCGGGGCGGCGACGTGTGCGTCCGGCCGGTGGCTGGGGAGCGCGCTGGGGAGCGCGGGTAGCGGCGGGCGGAGCGGATGGGCAGCCCTGGCGAGCGGCCGGGCACTGCAGGCGACACGGAGTAGCCGGGCGGGCCGGGCTCCGTCGCGCTTCGAGGCTCCGGGGACGGGTTCTCCTCGGGCTCCGGGGAGTCCTGCAAGGACACGCGCCGCAGGGGTCAGGGGACAGTCACCCCAGCCTGGGAGCGCGCCTGGTGTTAGAGCTTGCTCGAATTCTGAGGGGAGGGACCCAGTTTCCCTCTGCACGCCCACCTCCTGGAAGGCTGCAGGCAGGTCTGGTTTTCCTGGCGATATGCCACACTGAGCATGGGGCCTCCTAGCACGTAATAGGTGTTCAGTAAATGTTGAAATGCGATGATTTGAGTGCTTTTCCCCTTTACTCTCCTCTTTCTACCCATCGTGGAGAGCCTGGGACAGAGTTAGTTGTGGAGTTCTGGGGAAATCACCAGAACTGGTGTCCAAAGACCTAGGTTTGACACCTAGATCTGCCACTCATTGACTTGTTTAATTCTGAGCAAGTCATTTAATCTCACAGCCTTGTTTTTTCTAATCCCTAAAATGTGCATGACACAAATATTTCACAGGGTTATTCTGAGTACTGTAAAGCAGGGGTCCCCACCCCCAGGCCGAGGACTGGTACTGGTCTCTGGCCTGTTAGGAACAGAACGACAGAGCAGGAGGTGAGCGGTAGGCCAGAGAGCAAAGCTTCATATGTATTCACAGCCACTCCCCATGGCTTGTATTATCACCTGAGCTCCGCCTCCTGTCAGATTAGTGGCTGCATTCAATTCTCATAGGAGCACAAACGCTATTGTGAATTGCATATGCGAGGGATCTAGGTTGCACGGTCCTTATGATAATCCAATGCCTGATGATCTCAGGTGGAACAGTTTCATCCTGAAACCACCCCCACCACCATCCATGGAAAAATTTTCTTCCATGAAGTCAGTCCCTGGTGCCAAAAAGATTGGGGACTGCTGCTATAAAGGGATAGGAATATAGTATGGCTCCCTAGAACCAGGCATATAGGAGGGGCTCACTGCATGTTTCTGGGCACCCAGCCCAGAGCTGCTCACCTTGTCCTTCAGGATATAGAGTGCCATGGGGTTTTTCCGTTCCTGATCACCACTTCGAGGGAGGGTGTCTGCTGCACAGGGGAGAGAAGTGGGTGGCTGGACCAGGTACAAATTCTCCCCACCAGCCGGCACCTACTCTCTGTGCTTCCCAAATGGCCCGCCACAACCTCCACCAACATATCTGAATATCCTGGCTCCTACCTTGGCCAAACCTCTCCCTCCTCTGCAGTCTTCGTGCAGTTGGTGGGGGAAGGGTCCCTGCAGAGCTGTTTTCCTTGTCGCCCAGTTCTGCCTTTTCCCAGCAGCCCACTGATCTGAGTGTTGATGGGATGGGTGAATGGGTGGCTGGGAGCTCACCTTCTGGTTTCATGCGGTCATCATTCTGATCCATGTATTCCAGGGAGTTTTGCTTCTCTAGCTTCTTCTGTTTCCTGTGAATCAATCCAGCCCCACCATGAGCCGAACTATTGAACATGAGCAGAAGACCTAGCAGGGACACAGGGAGGGATCTGATGGCCATAAAAGAGGCCTTGTGACAGGAACATGGGCTGGGTACAGTTCATGAGCTTTGGAATGAATCACATCTAGCTGTGCACCTTGAGTCTGTCACTAGCGTTGTGACTGTGGGCAAGTCATTTAACCAATCCTAGTCTCAGTGTCATTATCGTTAAACTGCAGATAATCATACTTAAAAGGTAGCAGGCTAATCACAGCCACAGTGCCTGGCCCCAGAAAAGGTGGTTGGCAAGCGAAAAACCTACTGTTAGTGGTGCTGTGGTTGTGGGGGCTTGGGAGCACAAGACGCTGTTGCATACACAATGGAAGAATGGACCTCTTGGGAAGAGATGCAGAGCCCTGGGATGAAAGGCATAGGTTTGGGATGGATTGAAGGACTCAGGTGCTCAGGAGAGTTACCCAGACCTTTTGGAAGGTTTCCAGCAGGCACAGACTGTCACCAAGGTCACAAGGAGGAAGATGCCTCCTGTAGACAAGATGATATAAAGGGAACTTCTTCCTAGGGAGAGAGAGAAGCAGAGAGTCAGGAGGGACTTCAAAGGGGCAAGGTGTGGTAAGCAGAACTTCTGCCATGGAAGCAAGAGAGGGGGAGCCCCAGGCTGCATGCCTTGCTGATGCTGGTGGTGGAGCTTGCACAGAACCCACTGCCCACCTGTTGGTGTCCTCCATGGATAGTTGGCCTATCGCTGTCCCCCTCCCCCCAGTGACATTCTCTGGGATGTCCTCAGTCCCTCATGGTCACCTGCCTCTTGGGGCTTTGAGTCCTAAAGGAAAGCCTGCAGGGAAACTCACTGTATACGGTGATCTTGACAGGCAGGCTGCGGCCCTGGCTGATGGGGTTCTCTACCACGCAGCTGTACAGATCGTCGTCCTCCATAAGCACGCGGGTGATGGTGAGCACCTTTTGGTCCGGGGACAGCAGTATTCTCGAGTCATTGAGGAGGGGCTTGCCGTCCTTCAGCCAGGTGTAGCTGGGCTTGGTGCCATTCTCGTGTGAGCAGTTCAAGGTGAAGGCCTCGCTGAGTTCCAGCACAGTGGTTGAAGCCACCAATACCTGTGGCCTCGAAATGGGCACTGAGCCACAGGAATGGGGGAGCCTGTGAGTCATTGGCTAAGAAGTGTCTCCCTTCCCCTTTTTAGCTCCTTGCCTTCCAACACACCTTTAACACTACCTTCCAACTCAATCTGTGGGCTGAGAGGACTTCAGACATCCTAAGTCCAGTCCTTTCCCATCACTTATTCATTTGTTTCACTGATTATTTATGGAGCACCAACTAGGCATAGTGGGTACAATGCTGAACAATGCAGACATGGTGTTGCCTTCATTCCCTCTTTCCAAATGCCTTCCCATGAACCCTGGGCTTTAATGTCTTAAACTGACCCAGCCAGGAAGATATTTTAGTTGGGCTCAGCCTGGGTCCTACTGTTTAGGTTCAAATCTTGGCTCTATCACTTCTAGCTGTGTGACCTTGGGCAAGTTATTCCACTTTTCAGTGGCTCACTTTCCTCATCTGCAAAATGGGGATGATGATATTAACTATCCCCAGATTATTGTAAGCATTAAGTGAGTCAACATATGCAAAGCACTTAGAATAGTTTCTGGCACATGGCAATCACTCTACGTGTTAGCTGTGCTGTGCCAGTCTGCCAACTTCTAACGTCCACTTGCCTCATTCTCAGCTCCCAAGTGCCTTTTGGGTTGGTTTTCCCTTGGTCTAGCTGGTGCGCTGGGCAGACCCTTCCCCAGTCCCACCTGCCAGTCTTGCCTCTTTCCCTGCCAGAGCACTTTACCATCTACAGTAAGGTTGATGGTCTTTTCCCCAGTGAAGGTGTCGTCGGTGATGGAGATCTCAACCTCATAGGTGCCCTCATCAGCCAGCTGCAGGTCGCTGAGAAGCAGGGAGCCATTTTCAAAGAGCCGGATACGATCTCGATAGTCAGGCCGCAGGGTGCCAATGACCTCCGTGCCAATGGACTGCACCACGGTCACTGGCTTGTCCCGCTTCAGCTGCCACTTCACTACAGGCCTGTCGCTGCTGGTACTGCTGTACTGCACAGAAAGCAGAGCCGACTTCCCCACGGTGCCGTGGATCAGGCGCACAGGGCTGGTGATGTTCACCCCCTCCAGGGGGTCTGTGAACAGAGGCCCATGAGGAAGAGGGAAGCATCAGACCCTGGGCTCCTTAGCCCACTCCCAACTTTAAGTCCTCTGATCTCCCAAAGCCTCATCTCTCTGGCTCTTTACTCCCTGCCACTCCTGGCTTCTTAAGCCTGGGTGCTATCTCCTCCCCCATAGTAGCTCTGTGCACTTCTGCCCCTTTGTTCTCTCTCACAGCCATCTCATGGCCTTCAATCCTTCTTCTACCTGACCCTTTGCCTCTCTGGCAGTTTGTCCATTGCCTTTCTCTTGTGGAAGAGTCTAGCACACCCACACCCTATGCGCTCCATTCATAAAAATATTGGACATCTCCTATCTGCCAGACACTTTTCTTTGTCTTTAGGATATATCAATGAGCAAAGCCGACAAAAATCCCTACCCCCATGAAGCTTGTAAGTCATTAGACCTCTGGGTGAATTTGTCAGATCTTCTCGATTGGGGATTGGGAGGATGAGGAGATGGAGAAAGCACAGAACATAGATTCACAAAGAAAGGAGCAGGTCATGAGACAGTGGAGTAAAGGGAAAGCTTAGGGGCCTGAAGACAACTTGACCACTTTCTAGTTATACCAAGAGCCTCCCCCGTCTTTTTTGCAGATGTATGTAGCGTCTTACTAGGCCCACTCAGTGCAGAACAGTCCTCCAACTAGGAAGGTGGTTTTGGGAATTCACCCAAACTCCAGCCCAATCTGTACCCCTAGAAGAGGGATTTGGGATGGGCAGAACAAAGAGCTTAGACTCAGAAAAGCTTTTTCAGGCTGGGCTCTACCTACCTCTTACTGGCTATGTGGATTTGGGTACATAATCATTTTAAGCCTCATTCTTCTCATTTGTAAAATAAGGATAATAATAACAAGGCTGGGCACGGTGGCTCACGCCGGTAATCCCAGCACTTTCGGAGGCCGAGACAGGAAGATCACCTGAGGTCGGGAGTTTGAGACCAGCCTGGCCAACATGGCAAAACCCCGTCTCTACTAAAAATACCAAAAAATTAACTGGGCGTTGTGGCACATGTCTGTAATCCCAGCTACTCGGGAGGCTGAGACATGAGAATCGCTTGAACCTGGGAGGCAGAGGTTGCAGTGAGCTGAGATAGTGCTGCTGCATTCAAGCCTGGGTGACAGAGGAGGACTCCATCTCAAAAAACAAACAAACAAACAAACAAAAAAAAAACAACAACAGCAACTGCCTTATCAAGTTCACAAGATTGGAAAGTACAATCTGCATATTTGTCATTGTCATATAGCAGATAGCACACAAAATTGAGCAGAGTTTTGGGCCCTATTATTGATACATGACTTAGGAGGGTCCCATCTCCTTGGAGCTCAGATTTCCCATAGATAAAAGGAGTAGTAGGCTGTATGGTCTCATTGGTTTGTTCCAGCCCTGTAATTCTGGGATTTTACCACTTGTCCAATGGATGCCCTATCCAGAGGGCATTTCAGAGACCTCTTAGGAGCTTTGGGACCTGAAAAGATACTGCTATTTGATGTCACCTGGCCTTGTAGAGCAATCCTACCACCCGAAGGAGGGTCTTCTGGAGAGGACGCCAGTTGGGAGCTGAGCTGAGTTTAGCTGAATAGGCACATACATGCCAGATTCTCAGTCCTCTGCAACCGCTGCCGCTTCCTTTGGCGGTCATTCCCTCTGAAGCTCCCTCTTGCTTTCTCACCCTTATTTCTCACTCTGCTGCTGCTGCCATTCAGTGCTGAGAAAACCGAGCTGTACCTTTTCATTCCTTATTTCTCTCCTTGTGCTTAGAGGGCCAGACCAAACCAAGAGGCAGTTAAGCTAAAAGGTTGGTGGTGAAGATCAAAGCAAATTTTATTTACTAAACATATTAGATCAATGTTTAGAAACAGTGCTTTGCTAAGTAGTAAGCTCCTCATCTTTGGAAATGGCCAAGGAAAGCCCAACTGGCTATTTTTACACTTTGCTGGGCCTCAGCTTCCTCCTCTGTACATTGAAGTAGCAAGACCAGAAGATCTCTAGGGACCTTCTTAGCTCTGACTTTTTTTTTTTTTTTTTTTGAGACAAGGTCTCACTCTGTCACCCAGACTGGAGTGCAGTGGCACAACCTTGGCTCACTGCAACCTCTGCCTCCCAGGATCCAGTGAACCTCCCACCTCAGCCTTCCAAGTAGCTGGGACCACAGGCATGTGCCACTATGCCTGGCTAATTTTTTCTGTGTGTGTGTGTGTGTTTTGTAGAAATGGGATTTCACCATGTTGCCCAGGTGGCTGGTCTTGAACTCCTGAGCTCAGGCAATCCACCTATGTCGGCCTCCCAAAGTGCTGGGATTACAGGCGTGGGCCACCGCATCTGGCCCTAGCTCTGATAGTCTATGATCCGCTACCTGCCAGGAATGTTAGAATGATAAAACCTTAAAAGTGGAAGAAACAGGCTGGACGTGGTGGCACACGCCTGTAATCCTAGCTACTTGGGAGGCTGAGACAGGAAAATCACTTGAACCCAGGAAGTGGAGGTTGCAGTGAGCTAAGATTGCACCACTGCACTCCAGGCTGGGCGACAGAGCCAGACTCCATCTCAAAATAAATAAATAAACAAACAAATAAATAAATAAAGCAGAAGAGACAGTTCTACTGATTAAAGCTGAATGTGTGAATATCATATGCTTGCTGTTGAATGAAAATCTTAATTTGGGGCAAGCAAAATGAACAACATAAACTATTTTCAGACTTCTAAAAATTAATGATACTTTCTTCCCACAAAATCTTAAATAAAAATGGACAAATGAAATATGGTTCCATCTCACCTGCTTTGGTAGAAGAGGGGGTGGGGATGAGTCCTGTCCCCCTCAATAACCCAAGGAGCAGCTAGGAATCCCTACTGGCTCTATGCATCAGACTAAAGTCCATTTGACCACATGATCCATAAGGTTTCTTCCAATTCTTAATTTTTGTGATTAAGAAGTTAGGTCCAAGGCAAGGCTTGATTTAGAAAAGCAAACTTTCAAATTTCCCTGAGTAGGCAAATAGGCTTTGGTATGTATAACAAGAGGTGGTCCTGAAAGAAGTCATGAGCTTTATTAAAGGCCACTGGGGTGATGATCAAATAGCTAGGGAACATCTACCTCCTTTCTCGGGACCCAGTGTGCAGTAGTATGCTATGTACCTGAGGGTTACATATGCAGAGGCATCCTGGAGTTTAGTAAATTGGTGTGTGAAAGGAAAATAAATCTTGGGGCTCCAAAATCACTAAGCTAAAGGGAAAAGTCAAGCTGGGAACTGCTTATAGCAAACCTGCCTCCCATTCTATTCAAAGTCACCCCTCTGCTCACTGAGATAAATGCATATCTGATTGCCTCCTTTGGAAAGACTAATCAAAAAAAGAAACTCAAAATAATGCAACCATTTGTCTCTTATCTGCCTATGACCTGGAAGCCCTCTCCCCACTTAAGAGTTGTCCCACCTTTCTGGACCGAACCAACGTTCGTCTTACATATGTTGATTCATGTCTAATGTCTTCCTAAAATGCATGAAACCAAACTGTGCTCTGACCACCTTGGGCACATGTCATCAGGACTCCCTGATGCTGTGTCACAGGCGTACGTCCTCAACTTTGGCAAATAAACTTTGTAAATTAACTGAGACCTGTCTCAGATATTCGGGGTTCACAGGTATAATGACCCCAAGCACCAAACTTTGAGGATTCTCATTTCCTTTTTCTAGAGTCTGGACAGCGACAACCTCAAAAACAAGTGGAAGGCATTTCCCCTTTCGCTTCTATCTTCTGTGGCCTCCTGGAACTTTCCTGGCTTCCATGCTCTCCTGTCCCATCCAAAGTCCTAGGAGCCTTTTCACTATGTGTTTCTCCCTGAAGCCTTTCTGCCAATTTAAAGTTGATTTATTCTGGATAAAAATATTGGAGGAGTTATGGCCTACAGATTGCCTGAGGCCTTACCCTCCTTTAGATAAGTCCCCTCATCATGCCTGTGAACATGGGCATGTCCGTGGGTCAAAAGGATGTATCACATGTGTTCATAAGTGAATGAAGGAGTGTTTCTTGAAAGCTGACAGAGCAGTTTGCTGAGCAAACACTGTTTCCCAAAAACTGTAGCCAAAATCATGCTCTGTATTAAGTTCAGGGTTCCACAACTTTCAAGGGACACAGAGAACTGGGACAGGGGCCAAAGCATGACACAGAAATGAGGAAATAGCTCACAACTGAGGTCCAGAGTGGAAATAAAAGGACTAGGACTGCTCAACCTTGAGAATCGATTAACTTAATCATTGTCTCCAAGGCATCATAATGTAGAAAGTTTCTGTTCCCACCAGATGCTGAAGAAAAGGAAATGAGAGCTCAGCAAGTTGTACCTTATCAACCTCAACAATGCAGTACTGGAGTAGGTCAGTGGGCACTCCTCAAGTAGGATTTTGAGCTGCTGTGATGCTGGGGAATGTCAAACTTTAAGGTATAAGAATGCATCTGCAAATAGCCTTGGCTTTTCTTAATAGGGTAGTCCCTTAGAGAAATCACCATCCACTCATTTTTATGTGTTCCCTTTCCTGAGCCAAAGTTTCCTTTCGCCAGTATTTGTCTTAAATTTACCTTTTAAAAGTGCCAATGTGGGTAGTGCCAAATATGTGTTCTAGGACTTGGTCTATACACACCTTATCCATATTCCTAACACCAAAGGCTGCTGCCATGTCCCTTTTCATCTGAAAAGTTTTTGGTTTAGTTTGGGTCTGTCTCCACAAAGAAGTCTCTTCATCCTTTTGGCTGCCATAGATACCCTTCCTTGGGCTTTCTCCAACTGTATTATTTCCTTTTATGGTGTGGTAGCCAGAACTGCATCTAATAATCCAAGGGCAGAACACCTCGGTTTCCTAAAAGGAAAACATATTGTTTCTGCTTTTGGTTTTTAATATTATTCCTAATTAATGAGGATCTGAGAAAACTACCCCCTTCCTCTGCTGTTACTGTATAGGTGCCTCACTTACTGTGTGGATGTTGGGGCTGCTGTGTTGTATTCTTATATTGTTATCCTGTTGAGGCCTACAAGTCATTTGAAGCGCCAATTATTCAGGGGTGTGAGAGAAAACCAGGAAACAGAAGCTGTGAGAAGGCTTTTGGGATCCAGGAGGAAAGGAGCTGGTAGCTTTTTATCTACAATCTAAGGAGTGTAGATGTTCAGGAATGTGTACCTAGTTAATAGGTATCAAGATGGCACACAGAGATTTACCATGTGTGTGGACTGGAACAGTCACTCTTGTTAAGCTGTCAATTCTCCTAAACTGATTTATAGTTTAATACAATGCCAATCAAGATCCCAGGAGGTTTACTTTGTGATCTTGACACAAAGATAGACAAATAGATCAACAGAAAGTCTGAAAACAGACTTAGATATTATTGCTCAAATGATGACAAAGGTGATACTGCAGTGCACGGAGAAAAGTTCTTTTCACAAAATAGTGCTGGGCCATGTAGGATAAAAATGAATTGACCCTTACCTCACACCTTACACAAACATTACCTTTGGATGGATTGCAGATCTAAATATGAAAGGTAAAACAACAATGTTTGAAAAAGAAAACAGACTATGTCCTTGACTTGAGGGCAGACACAGATCTCATATAAAGGACACAAAAGTGGTAACCATCAAAGAAGAAAATGATACATTAGACTCAATAAAATTAAGAGCTTCTATTCATCAAAAGATACTATTGTGAAAATGAAAGGCAAACCATAAAGTGGGAGGAGATATTTGCAATACATATATCCTAAAAAAGGCTCATAAGCAAAATATATAATTTAAACTCTCACAAGTTCACAATTTTAAAGAAATTCAAACAACACAATAGGAAAATTGGCACATTAGTTTTAATAGAAATACAATTTAAAAAAAAATTTTTTTTTTCCAGCAACAAGGTGTCACCCTGTTTCCCAGGCTGGACTGCAGTGGCGTGACCATACCTCACTGCAGCCTCAAACTCCTGGGCTCAAGATATTCTCTTGTCTCAACCTCCCAAGTAACTGGGACTACAGGAACACACCACCACATTCAGCTAATTAAAAAAAATTTTATAGGGAAGAGGTCTTACTACATTGCCCAGGCTGGTCTTGAACTCCTGGCCTCAAGCAATCTTTATGCTTTGGCCTCTTAAAGTGCTGGGATTACAGATGTGAGCCATCATACCAATCTTAAACTAGAATTTGATACTAGTTCATACCCACTAGGATGGCCAAAAGGAGAAAAAGAAAATACAATTATTGGGAAGATATGGATCACCTGAAACTCTCATACATGTTGATAGGAGCGTAAACTGATACATTCATTTTTGAAAACCGTTTGGCCATATCTATGAAAGCTAAACACACAAATATCCTATAATTAAGCAATTCTACTCCTAGGTGTATCCCCGAAAGAAATGCCCATATCTGTTCTCCAAAAGACACGTACCATTATAGGATGTATAATAGTAACAACTCTATTCATAAAGCCCCAACGGGGCTAAGTTGGTTGGGCTGGTTTGGAAACAACCAAAGTGTCTATCAAAGTTGAATAGAGAAATAAATTGTGGCATATTCATACAATGGAATACTATACAGCAGTGAGACCAAACAAACTAAGACAACAACATAGATGAATCCTACAAACTTGATGTTCAGACATAGAAGATTGTATACATATGATACCACTTATAGAAAGACATGCAAAATTAATTTGCATTAGAAGTTAGGATACCACTATAATCCCAGAGGGAAGACAGTAGTAACTGAGATAGTATGAGGGTGATTCTGAGGTGCCAAAATGTTGTTTCTTGATCTGGGGGTTGATTACATGGGTTTGTTAACTTTTTAAAGGCTCACCAAACTGTATCTTTATGCTAAATGTACTTTCTTCTATGTAATTTTTAATAAACAATTTAAAAAATGACAGCACCTGCAATGTGGGAGTGAACTTGGGGCTAAAGAGCATGGAACCCAGGTAAGAGACTTGTTTCTATTGGGTGCCTAGAGGATGGAATCTCTTGTATTCCAGACAATAAAACCATGGAAATCAGATTACCTAGATTTATGGCATGCTGTGCCTGTGTCTGTCAGTTAATGTCCTGGTCTCTAGAAAATTCTTATTTGAACGTTTCATAAATTGGAATTTAAAAATTGGGAAATAAAAATGATGAATTTAGAAAAGCTTCATTTGTCCACGTCAGGGCCAGAGTGTTAAAGACTGTGTGCTCCGTGACACCTCAGGGCTAGCTTGGTAGTGTCTGCCATAGTACAAGATTAAGGTAAATCTTGGGGAGCCAGGGCCACATGGTCCAGTCTCTCTTTTAGTGCCAATCTTAAAAACTACATTTCCTAGCCAGCTTCCCTTGCTGTGAAGTATGGCCATTTGACTGAGTTGTAGCAAAGAGAACTAGTGCAAGTGATACATATCACTTACAGACCTTGTTTAGCAAAGTCTTCCTTGTATGTCTCTCCATCAAAAAAATAAAACAAAATTCTCTACCTGGAAGAAAAGAAGATAAACCTCATGGTGATCTTTGGAAGCACATGTCAAAGTTGATTGGCTTGGTCCCTGAAAAACTTCATGGAGTAGAGTCCTTCCTCTTCCCAGGCCTAGTCTGAAACTACAATGGACTATCACATAGTTAATGCCGGGAACTTAAAATTTTGAATTTATTGTTCCCAGAAGCAGACATTTTCCTAAATAATATATTAGGGATGGGAGGGATTCCTTCTAGAATCTCAGCTCTTATTATTCTTTAGTCCACAGCAGTACAATGGCCTTTCCCAGCACTTACCTCTTATCTATCATAGGTCATTAACTAATATCCTATTAGCATAACTTACATTATAATTTTTTTTTTTTTTTTTTTGAGAAAGGTTCTCGCTCTGTCACCCAGGCTGAAGTGCAGTGACATGATCATGGCTCACTGCGGCCTTGACCTCCCTGGTTCAAGCAATCCTCCCACCTCAGCCTCCTGAGTAGCTGGAATTACAAGCGTGCACCACTAGGTCTGGCTAATTTTTACATTTTTGTAGAGATGGGGTTTCGCCATGGTGCCCAGGCTGGTCTCGAACTCCTGGGCTCAAGCCATCCACCTGCCTAGGTCTCCCAAAGTTCCGAGATTACAAGCATGAGCCACCACTCCTGGCCAGATTTAGAATGTTTTGGTGTATTTACTAAGTTACATTTTTCCACATACAATATCCTTGTTCACCTTTTGTTTTGTCCCAGTCTTACTGACTGACGTGATCTTTCTGTAATTTTTTTCCTTACCATTTGATGACCAGAAAGAGTTTAGGGTCATCTCTGCTTTGTATATTTGTGTCGTTCCTATTCTCAACCGACTATCTCCATACCTTCAGCTCTCGTTATTTCTTCAGCTCATTGTCATTTCATCAAAGCCAACAGTAACTTCTTAATTGCCTTATCCAATGGGCTCTTTCAGGTCTTTGTCACATTGGATCTCTTTGACATATTCAATGGTGTTGATTTACTCTTGAAAACTCTCAACTTCCTTGATTTTCTGGACAGTACCACAGGCTTCTAGTCCTTCTGTCTCTCTGACTGCTCCCTCTTTGTCTCCTTAATAGGCATTTCTTCCTCTGCCTTCCTCTACAAATCTTGAGGTTACATGATGTTTCATTTTCATCCCATGTTTTTCCCCTCCTAAGTAATATTATCTATTTTTATTGTTTTAACTCTCACCTATGGGCTGACAGCTGCCAAATACCTCTCTCCAACCCTGACCTCTCTGCCACTCAACTCCAGGCTATATAACATCTTCACACAGAAGCCTCATAGGTATTTCAGTCTAAATATGTATGATACTCATTTTTTTGTTTAAGGTTTCACACAGCAATCCTCCCTCCCTAAATCCTCCTACTTCCTACAGGTCACTAGCTCCTGACTTTACCTCTAAAACATTTTCTCAGCGTGCCTCATTCCCTCTATCTTTATTATAATTTCAGTCCATGTTATTTCTCTTATTTCTCTCCTGATCTATTGCAATAGCTTTTTGACCTGTGTTCCCCTCAAATTCATACGTTGAAGTCCTAACCCCCAAGTACTTCAGAATGTGATCTTATTTGTCAATGGGGTTACTGCAGATCTAATAAGAAGGGATCATAATGGAGTAGGGTGGACCTAATCTAGTATGTGTCCTTATAAAAAGGGGAAATGTGGACACAGACATGCAAACACGGAGAATGCCATACCAAGACTGGAGTGATACTGCCACAAGTCAAGGAATTACCAGAAGCTAGGAGAGAACCCTAAGGCAGAACCCTCCCTAGAAGCTTCAGAGAGAGCATGGCCCTGCTGACACCTCGATCTCCCACTTCTGGCTTCCAGGACTTTGAGATAATGCATTTCTGTTGTTTAAGCCACTTGGTTTGTGGTATTTTGTTACAGGAACCCTAGAAAATGAATGCAAACTTCCTTTCTTATTTTATTTGCCTCCAGTTTCCCCTGCAATGGCCCCCTGCAGACTGAGTAAGCTATCTGAAAGGTATGTGTAACCCTGACAGTCCCCAAATTAAAAACCACTCACTCCCCCACCTCTCAACCCCCAGGTTATGAGTCTGGTTTACAAAGCTCTTGCCTAACTCAATTCATGCTTTTCTCTCCAGCAGTGATGAACTGCCAGGCTCCAACTAAACACTTGATGTTATTTCAAGCTGTTGACCTTTGCTCATTTCCCAACCCTAACACCGACTTATACTCCTACCTTTTTCCCCCATCTTTTAAAATTCAGTGCATACATTCCTTCTACCAGAAAACCTCCCCCTGATATTCCCACACCCTGTGTCCTACCCTATCAACCCCTCCTCCACCAGCACCACCTTCCCGGATGGGGTAGGTGACCTTTCTCTGATTGCTATGCATTCTCTGCATAATTGACTTATGATAGTTCCTGCAGTTTAGTAAAAAGATCTCTGCATCTGTTTGCCCCACTAAGTTGTGAATTCCTCGGCACTCTGTAACTGTGTGTGTGTGTGTGTGTGCGTGCATATGTGTATGTACTCATAAATAGGTATACTTAAATAAGATCAAAATAAGATCACTTCTCGAAGGATTGGTAGGGGGCGGTAGAGGAGGTAAGCAGCTATGGAGTGGAGTGAATTATGGATAGGTGGGTATGGCTATCCCACAGTAGGAGGCTCATTATCTCCAAAGATTCTTTCATCTGCCTTATTCTTTCACACTCGGGGAGGCCAGAGTCGGGGACTGGGGAGGTACAAAAAGAAGATTTCCCCTACCCCCGCCCCTCAAGCCCCACCACAATCCCTTGGAAAGAATGCCGGACTGGCCCACGCCAACAAGTCATCCCATACGAAATGGCCCAGTGCCCGCCATCTAATGTACTGAATGCCGTGGGAGCTCCAAAGTCATGCAGCCTTTTCGGGGAAGGGGGCAGGGGCCGCGCGGGAGGCACACGGAATAAAGAAATATGTTCAACACTAATGCCTGAATTCCCTGAGATGCTTCCCACGGCAGCTGAGCTCTCCCCCACTCCCGCCCCAAAGGCATTCAGGCCCTCCACTCTCTCCTCCCTCTGCTGCAAAAGCCCCGGGTCCTTTCTTCAGACCCTTTCTTACCCTCTGGCCTCCTACCTGTCTGGATCAGAAGAAGGTAGACAAAAGGAGCGAGGTGCAGGGCCCTGGAGGCTCTGGACAGGGCTCCCCTTTCTCTCTTCATTTTGGATGGCGTTCTCCAGCTCTAGTGGAGACAATTAGCATGATTTCTCCACTCTGGGCACGTCCCCTTTGTACCACTCGGAGTTTCTCTGCCCGAACACAACCCTGCCAACTTCCCTCTGAATACACAGAGCTCTGTGTATTGCTGGACTTGTTCTTTCCTCTCCCTCAGACCTGGCATTTTCTAGTTTCCTAGCCCTACATCCCCAGTTTGGAAGCGGGTATCTGCTTAGGAGATAATCTCCAACTCAGGTTCCACCATGGGGGGCACTGGCAGCCCAGCAGTTGGTTGCTTGTCGGTGCTGAGTCCCACTACCTGGGGAGATGAGGATCTGGGCTCAGAGCACTGAGCTGGGACACACACTTAACTGGACTTTGTGTCCCAACCTTCCCTGTCTCCACCTCACAGTCCTTCTCCCTGAGGAGGAGGGTACATGCCAGGACAGACCTCCAATAAGCTCTGAAAGGGAGGGAGAAGAGCTTTTAAAAAGCTAGGAAGTGAAAGACTCCAGAGAATTGCTGAAGAAATGGAAAACCCCTGTTCCATCCCAAAGGAAGAAGACTGGAAAACAGCTTGAATTCTGTTATTTTTACACTTGTCTTTCTCTGGCTTGGAATTTTCTCTTCTATCATAGAACCACATAGATGCTGGAGACCTCTTTCCAGAAGCCACTCTGTTCATTCCCCTGCTTTCAGCCAATTTTCTAGAACATGTCAGAGCAAAATGAAGGTAATGTCCTAATAGCCAGCATCTTAGGGTTCTGTTATCAGCTTAACAGCCTAGCTGTGAGCTCCTGGCTGGAGGCTGTGAAGAGGAGAAACACCCCAGCTCTACTCTGACCCCCATTCACGTGTTCACACCTTTTCATGAGGGCGGCCAAGGGAATGGATGCCTAGTAACTGTGATCTTGGGATGGGCTTGCAACCTCTTTGAGCCTCCAATTTCTCATCTGTAAAATGGGGAAAATAATAGCTTTCTTGAGGGGAATTGTTGGGAGGATTGACAAAGATTTGGTACAGAAGAGTACCTAGCAAATCTTTTGTTACAGAGATGACATTTTAAACTTTTTAAAAATCGCCTTTTCTTGTTTCTTTTTTCATTCATGCTGGGATCTTTATATTTTTGGGAGACCAAACTTCACAACTTCCTTCTTGATCATCCCTAAACCCTGGTCTTGGTTTTGTAAATGCAGCAATTATCTCTCTAAATATTCTTTTTACATACTGGAGAAAGCCTGAGTAGGTCAACTTTCCAGAACTGAAGCATTATTACATAGCCCTTCTGAGCCTCGGCAGAGGGAGAACAGTTGGGAGGCACTGAACTTCACAGAACTCTCCGAAAACATTCTGAAATATATAAAGGGGATTCTTTTTTCCTTTTGCATTTCGGTGTTTATGACTTTTCCCTAGACAACTCAAGGCACCTTTCTTCCACTGGAAGAGCTAATGTTATTATAGCAGTACATAAAAAGAGAGAGTCAATATTCGGCTTCTAACATTTAAAATAGCATTTCAAAGTCCATAGTAAGATGAAAGGCTTCGCCAGTCTTTGTAAGTGACAAAGGAGTATTCTAATTTCTTTTATCTACCCCTTGACATATCATAGATCAGCCTGTGGACTAGATGTCAGAGTCCTTCTGGAGTATAGATAAATGGCCCCTTTGCCTGTGATAGTTGGGCCTTGAGGCTTATGGAAGGGAGTAAAAGGAGGATGCGGTGTTTGGAAAATAGAAAGCCTGAAGTCTGCCCTTGTTATCCTGAAGCACTGTGAAAAGAAAAATGTGCTAGAGGGAGACTAAGAGGATCTAAGTTCTCAATATCCCCACTTCCCTGCCCCAGAGTTGGCTCTTTATACCTGCACAGAATTTGCAAGGGTTTCTAGGTTTCCAGAAGCCCTTGAGGAGACTCAGAAGTGCCGAGAGGATAAAGAACTGGCAGGAAGCAGAAGACTGAGCAAAGGCACTGCCATGTATGGGGATTCTGAGGCCAGAGGCAACAGCTGGGGCCACCTACTGCTGTGGTGGGAGCCTCAGGTAGCTCACCAGGCCAGGAAAAAATGTTGACTCCGAGTAGAGACTGGTGGGAAACCTGAGAATACCACGCAGGTCCATAGACACCGTCTCCCTCTGTTGCCACAAGGTTACTTCAGCCACACCACCTATATTTACCCCAACTCTTTTTAGAGAGGAGCTGGTATTGGGAGAGGACATTGGAAAGACTGCTTGAACAATTGCCTGAGCTGTCCAAGCAGAGACTGAGCTACCTAAAGACAGTGTGAAAATGGTTGGATCAGACTGGGCTTACTGAGATGGAGTGATATTTTCCTCTGCTACTCTGGGGGGTGAGAGGCTCATGTGGAAGATCACAGCAACTACAAAGACATAAAGGCATTCCCTTTCCTTTGTACGTCTGAATGTACAAGGAGCAATTTTGCAATCTTGCTTCCAGTGAATGAGTAGGCCTTTAGAAACTTATAATCATCTACTTATGTGCCTTTCTCTCCTAACAAAGAGTTCTTTGATTTAAGAGCTGTCTTATTTGTCTCTCTGTCCATAGTACCGAATACAGGGCAGGCACATAGTAGGTGCTCAACAGGCAGTTGCCAAATATTGAATGGATAAGCCCTTGCCTTAGTTCCTTTAGAGGGGCTTCTCAAGCAGCTGGACAACTGGGGGTTGGGGGGGATGAGCAAAGGAGTGAGGCTACAGTTTGTGGACACATATGAAGCACCCCTTGGGAATTCCCAGAAATAACCGGGGCTCACTTTGCGTGGGGACACTGATCCAATAGGCAATTGACTTACAGAAACATAAATAACAGCCTCACACATGACGCAGAGTGTTTATCTCAGCTGTCTTGGCTCGCCTTATGTTATCCTTCCTTGTGTTCTTTGAGTTTTTCCTCTGGGTGTGTCTGTCTCATGTAATTGTTGATGATGCTGGCTGTTTTATTTTTTTAAGGGATATTCTGACTATTAATGTCACATTTCTTTAATGTCAAAAATATATTTATATTTGTTAGTCCACATGTCCAATTTCTGGATCAGAAAGTGTGGTTATTGTGGCCATTTCCTCATGAGCCTGCAAGTCTTTCTGGAGCAGGGAACGTAATTCTTCATTCCTCTGGGTCTCCCCATGGGGCCCAATTCTGAGCTCTGCATAACGAGGCTGCTCCAACAATGGTGTCGACAAACTGCTTGACTGAAGGCAGTCATCCCTTGCTCAGCCAAGGCCCACGGACCTGCCTTTCCTGAGCACTCTGACAGATTCATTTCTGAGGGCACTGTCCTCTTCTGAGCAGCGTAGCCCAGTTCTCTTGGCCCCTTCGCTGCACACAGTTGCTTCAGAATACTCCTTATTTGGAAACCCCTCTGGGGCTCTGGAATCTGGACTTCTCTCCCCTGCAACAGCGGCAGCCCTGGCTGCTGGTCCTCACACCTCTGCACTGAGCGCCCAGACAGAGCCCCTGCAGCTCAAGATGGAGCACCTCAACACAAATGCATCCACCAGCAGAAACTCAGAAGTATCTGTCTCTAGAATGGGAGGAAGGAGGAAGCTAGTGATTTTAACCGAATCACCATCTGTTGCAAACCTCTGTGAGAGGAGGCCAAAACACCAAATAAACAGACAAAAAAGGAGGCTAAGAAATTGTAAAACTGAACTCTATCTTCCGAGAACTGAAGGTCTTGTAACAGTCACAGAGCAGCGGACTCGCTGTGCAGCAAGAGACACTTAACGATAACCTTGTCTCACTTCTCCATTTTTTCAGATGAGGAAACCAAGGAGTAGTGGGGTTAAGTAATTTGCCCAAAGGTAAATGGCTATCTACTGATGGACCCTGGACTCCCAATATTACTTAAAAACAAATGAACAAGCAAAAATCATTTAAAAATTCCTTAATAGTAAAGGCAAGAAAAAATCACACACACATGAATGACATGTGAAGAAGTACCATTTTCAGTAATTCTACTATTAGAAGTAAGAGTGTCCCCACCCACCTGGCCTGTTCCTCTGTCTCCAGAGAATAATGGTAATACTACAAGAGAGGTTTAGAAATCATGCTTACTAATAATATCCCATCAGTGGTGACTTTTATGTTTAGCATGCCTCCTCCTCCCCTTCATTCACTTCCTGCTATTAATTGAGTCATATCTGTCTCCTCCACTAAATCCTGAATCATTATTGGTAGCAGAATGAGAAAAAGCCTTCCAACTAATGGCACCAAAACTCCTGTGAGTGAGGAAATTTTCTTTAGCGAGAAAGTTACCTTGATATGCCACATGAAGTAGAAGGTAAGACCTTGAGCATTAAGAGTCAAGGAACACAAAGATAAATTGCTCCTTGTCAGAAATAAAGAGGAATTTGGGGGAAAGGAAAGTACAAAGAGAAGAGAGATGAAGACAGGAAGAGGGGATGGTGGGGAATTGAAGAAAATTTAAGAGCAGCTTGCATTGTTACACGGTATACCTCCTCTCCTTTGTCTTCTTCAAAACTTCAACTTGAAGAAAACTTCTTCTTCAAAACTTTACTACACTCAAATGCAGTATGTATGTGTGCTTCTAGCTAATAAAATATGGCAAAGGTGATGGGATAGGCACTCTCTTGATTAGGTTACAACATGGAAGACATAAACCATGGAAGACATAGACAGAGAGAGATTGACTAGTGTACTACCATGGCTGAGAGGCCCCTGTGGCAAGGAACTGCTGGCCTCCTCTAGGAGCTGAGAGCAACTGTCAGTCAACAGCCAGCAAAGGAAAAAAACAAAAAACAAAACAAAAAAAGGAACCTCAGTGCTACAACCACAAGGAACTGAATTCTTCCACAGCCATATGAGCTTGGAAGAGGCCCCCCACTGCCAGGCTTCAGAAAGGAACTTGGACAGCTGACACCTAATTGAAGTCTGGTGAGAGACCCTGAGCAACAGACCTACCTAAGCTGTGCATGAACTCCTGACCCAGAGAAACTGTAAGAAAATAAATGTATTCTGCCAGGCATGGTGGTTCATGCCTGTAATCCCAGCACTTTGAGAGGCTGAGGCGGGTAGATGGCTGGAGCCCAGGAGTTGGAGACCAGCCTGGGTAACGTGCAAAACCCTGTCTCCACAAAAAATACAAAAAATTAGCTGGGCATGATGGTGTGTGCCCAGTGACTCTGGAGGCTGAGGTGAGAGGATCCTTTGAGCCCAGGAGGTTGAGGCTCCAGTGAGCTGAGATTGTACCACTATACTCCAGCCTGGGTGACAGAGCCAGAACCTGTCTCAAATAATAATAATTCATGTATGCTGTTTTAAGCTGCTAAATGTGCAGTATTTGTTATGTAGCATAGAAAATGAATACAATTAGCATGTGTGCATTTATACTGACAAAGAGGACTGAGTTCTAGGTTTGGCACAACATGGTATGGAAAAAGGACGGCATATGTAGAACTGTGAAATGAGTTCTAAAGTGACTAATTCAGGTGAAGCAGGAGAATGGAGTCAGGGATGGTCTTGAAAACCTAGGCCTTCAAAAATTTGAAGAAATATTGGTATCTTAATTTGGGTTTCCTCACAGGCAAATCCTAAGTCAAGAAGTCAAATAGTTTATCCAAAAGGTAATTACAGCAGAACCAGGTAATATATTGGGGGAATGAAACTGGAAGGAAAGGAAGCCAGTAAAGGCTGCATATAAAGCAAATCACTATTGTGGGCAGCTAGAGCTTATTCCTGGGAGCCCTGCGTGGTAGTAAAGAATATGCCTCCTAGGGGATAGGGAGCTGGGGTATTTATCCACCAACTGCCATCAGATATGAGCTAAGGGGCTGCTTCTGAGGGGTAAGGAGAGGTTAATTTCTGAGGCTTCTTACCTCCCTGTTCTGTTTTTATCTCTCTCTTTTTCTCTTTCTCTCTCTCTCTCTGTGTGTGTGTGTGTGTGTGTGTGTGTGTGAGAGAGACAGAGAGAGTGCTACTCTGCATTTGACACTGTTAACCACTATACACACACACACACACACACACACACATATATATTTGCTTATTTATTTCTTCCAACCTTATCTTACAAACAAGAAAACAAACTTCTGAGAGGTCAGCAGCTTGTTGAGGTCACATAGCTGTTACATGGCAGAATTTGGATTAGATCCCAGACTGATCACCAAAAAAGCTTAGGCTTTTGACCAACCCCTAATGCACCAGTAGGAAGTCCTCCTCCTGGTATAAGCTTTTACCGTCCAGGACCTACTCCCTGACTAAGCTCTGGATATGAATCAGCCCTCTCTCCCCACTCCTTGGACCTGCTGGTATTGGTGAAGGTATTTTCTTTTTCTTTTTCTTCTTTTTTTTGAGATAGAGTCTTGCTCTGTCACCCAGGCTGGAATGGATGCAGTGGCATGATCTCTGCTCACTGCAGCCTCCACCTCCCGGGTTCGAGCACTTATCTGCCTCAGCCTCCTGAGTAGCCGGGACTACAGGTGCCCACCACCACGCCTGGCCAATTTTTTCATATTTTTAGTAGAGATGGGGTTTCACCATCTTGGCCAGGCTGGTCTTGAACTCCTGACCTCGTGATCCACCCACCTGGGCCTCCCAAAGTGCTGGAATTACAGGTGTGAGCCACCGCACCTGGCTTAGTGATGAAGGTATTTTCATTTTTATTTTTTGTTGTATAAATCTATCTGCAAATGGTACTGGTGTTGTCTCTACCATAAGTTTGATTTCTCCTAAAGGACAGAAGACTCAGGAGGCAAACACCAGTCAGAGAATTTGTAGAGCTGCAGCACATTGCCTGGGAAACAACGAGTTTGTATGAGGCTTTGTGTTGAGAGGAGGCAGGCCCCAGCTCCTACAGCAACCTCTGAATAAGAGACAGATTAGCCAGCTCCCTTCAGAACAAAACAAGCTTTCTGTATGCCTGGACAGTGAGGAATGGCCCCCCTCCAAGAACCTTTTTTTTCTATTCGTTTTCTTTCTAAAGTTCTCCTAGGTGGTCCTATTCTGGGGGCCTCTGAAAAACATCAAATAGAAAGTAGAAATGGAGTCAAAAGCACCTTCATCCTGAACATTGGTTTTGCTGGCTGCAGATTTCTGTAAACACGAAGAGTTACTCAGATGAAAAGGGTTCTGCAGAGATATGGTGTCTCCACAAGATGTGGAGTTTGTTGGGAGAAATACATGATCCCGGGGGTGGCATGGGGTCCTGGGTAAATTTTGGAAGGGCAGCAAGGAGATGCTCCCATTTCTCTACTGAAAACAGGAGAATATCAAAGTCTTTTATACTGAGAGTAAATATTTGATTTTTGAATAGAATTCCGGCCCCCTCAGAAACTGAGAGGGACTCAGGCTTGTGTCCATGGTTGCTAAACGTGCTCTATTCAGCCACTCTCCAGAGGAACAAAGAGGAGAAATTAATTGGCATTACAGGGCTGGAAAGATCCAGCTTTTGCTGACCTACTTAAGATGCAGCAAGGACATTCTGGAGAACGTCTCTGGAGTTCTGTTCTTGTAAAACTTCAGTGCTCAAATACAAACAGGTTGAAAAATCATGGGGAAGCCACAAATTACACCCCAACTCATGAAAGGCTTCATTGTTTCTCTTCTCCGAGATCCTCAGATGGTGTCGACCCACCAACCGTGTCAGGGGAAGGATTCGCCACCCTCTGTGGTTGTTCACCCTCCTACCAAAGAGGGGGCCTCAGAAATGGGAATCAGCTGGCTAGCATCTGATAATTGCCTACTGTGTGAAGAACACTCTATGTTCCAAACATTAGTAAGAGTGGTGGGATATGGAAGAGGAGGAAGGCGGCACATTCAAAAGTAATAGACGACACGATCCCTGGATCCCTGTCTAGGAGCTGAAATATATTATAGCTGGGAAGGCTGTGCCTACATCTATAAGCAAGTATAATTGATAAAATATTTGCATTGCTCTTTACAAATTATCTTTTAGAGTATTATTTTATTTAACCTTCTAACAACGCTGTGCAGTGGGATTTTTTTTTTCCTTCATTTTTTCCAGGAGAATCATGAAGCTTAGAGAGGTTAAATAACCTGCTCCAAGTCACACATTTTACAAGTTGGCACAGCCTAGACTTAACTGTGCTTCCTGTCTAGTGTTCATAATGCTGTACCCCTGAAAGAGGTTGCCTTCAGCCAGGCCCAGAAGTAAAAAGTAAGTAGGGAAAGGAGAGTTCTGAAACAAGATGTGAGAAAAGGGATCAGGCAGGTGACAGGACTGTAAAAAACAAAGCTTAGCAAGGGAAACAGAGCCCGCACTGGTTAGGCCAGGGACACTAAGAAGATAGATTTGTGATACATAGGATTCAACATGGGGAGGAACCACATTTCTTCAAAGAAGGCCCTAGCTAAGTTGTTAGCAGAGGTGGCTTGAAGACAGCCCCCAATTTTTCCCCTTGTTGCAGTACTTACAGGATTTGGCTTTGTATAGTTTAAAGATTCTTGCCAAAGTCAGGCCTCCAAGATTCTGCATCTGGTTTGTTGTCCGGCAAACTAAGGAATGTGATTTGTCAAGATCATCTGGTTGTAAGTGCCTGAAGTTCAACTGGAGCTATCTGAAACAAACAGAGAAGAATTTCTTGCATTATGTAAGAAAATTTTTCAGGGAGCAGGAATAATTGGAAATAAGGCAGTATGCTGTATCTGTACTGCCAAATATAGTAGCCATTAATTAGCCCATGTGGCTAGTGGACTGAGGAAATACATTATAAATTTCATTTAATTGTAATTAAACTTAACACACGTATCTAGTGGTTAACATATTGGACAGTGCAGCTTGTCATGCAGGCAGGAGAAGAAGACTCTTGATGGAGCTAGTTAAAAAATAATCTTGGCAAAGGGCTGTGGCTTAGGTCATATGCACAGCTCTGGATCAATCACTGTAGCAAGGAGACTAGAACACTATCCCAGGCTGGGCCATGTACTTAACCCCACAGTCACAGGTGGGGCCATTGCTAGAAAAAGTAGGAGAAGAGATGCTGGGAAGACAAATCAAAATCTTCTAAGGTTTTATGACTTCTATCTTGCTTCCTAAAAGATATATTAGCAAGCATTTACTGAAAGTCTATTATGTATGATATATTTTACATATGTAATGTTACTTCTCACAAAACACAAACAAACCCTGAAGGGTCAATTATTATTACATAATATGTTACATATCTAGAAATAAAGACTCAGATAATGTGACTTGACCACAGACAGTAAATTGCAGAACTGGAACATAAGCCCAAGTTTGTCTTTAAAACCCCTTTCCCCACTGTAATATGCTATCCCCAAAGATTTGGGATATAGAAAATGTGACTCTTAATAGTAGATAATTTAAACCATTACAGCAGAACACACACAAATGAATAACTTGGCTTTCTCCAAATAGTTATCTAGAGAGCCTTACTGCTTTTTTTAAAAAATAAAATTCTATTTCATTTATTTTTATTGTGGTAAAATATACAAAATATACAGTTTATCATTTTAACTTTTTAAGGTATACATTTCAGTGGGATTTAGTACTTTCACATTGCTGTGCAGCCATCACACTATCTTCTCCAGAACGTTTTCCTCTTATTTTCTCTTTTAAGGCCTCATGTCTTACACCTTTTAGGGGTTACATTTTAAAAATTCCTTTTCAAAAACTGCTTTTAGAGCTGGCAAGCTATTTTTTTTTTTTGACACGGAATCTCACTCTGGAGTGCAGTAGCGCAGTCTCGGCTCACTGCAAGCTCCGCCTCCGGGTTCACGCCATTCTCCTGCCTCAGCCTCCCTAGTAGCTGGGTCTACAGGCGCCCGCCACCATGCCCAGCTAATTTTTTGTATTTTTAGTAGAGACGGGGTTTCACTATGTTAGCCAGGATGATCTCAATCTCCCGACCTTGTGACCCGCCCGCCTCGACCTCCCAAAGTGCTGGGATTACAGGCGTAAGCCACCATGCCCGGCCCTGCAACCTATTTTTAAAGTATCTTTAATGATTTGAATTTTTATACTTCAAGAGATTTTTTTTTTTTAAAAAGTCAAGCATAGAGTGAATAATGTAAGTAAACAAGGATAGATAAAATAATGTTGGCTAAAACTAGCTTCAAAGGAAAAGTCTCTCCTGACCAACATGGCGAAACCCTGATCTACTTAACACAAAAAATTAGCTGGGTGTGGTGGCACACGCCTGTAATCTCAGCTACTTGGGAGGCTGAGGCAGGAGAATCTCTTGAACTTGGAGGCAGAGGTTGCAGTGAGTCAAGGTTGCATCACTGCACTCCAGCCTGGGCGACAGAGAATTTGTCTCAAAAAACAAAAAAAGGAAAAGTCTCCTACCTTAGTCAAGCTTCTTTGGCTTTAAAGAATAGATATCCCAGTGAAGTACCATCAGACGAGGGGCATATTGCATGAATACATAAGACCTGGATCTGGAATTGGAGGGCTCAGTTTTGAGGCCACTCCAGGAACCAGTTTTTGTAGGTAGCTCTGATTCATTCTGTTTGTCTCTTTTAGTCTCCAATATTTACCAGTGGACTCATCTCAGAGCTCGTCTATGGTCTACGTTACGAATCATGTAAAACCTAATGCAAATTGGCATTAATAATAAATAACTTTATTGGCTCATGTATTTAGAAAGACTAGAGATGGGGTAGCATTGAGGTAATTCAGAGGCTCAACAGTGTCAACAGGGAATAGAAAGAAGGACTTTATATATTTATGTATTTATTTATTTCTAAGATAGAGTCTTGCTCTGTCGCAGAGGGAGCAGACAGCCAACAAACCCTTCCTTGGAAGATCTGGATAGTGCATCTGTCAACTATCCTAGATGAATATTTGGCAATATAGAGAGATGCTGAAATCCCTGTTAATTTTCTTTTAATCACACACCCAAGAGTAAAGAGAAAAAGACTTCTGCATCCGTAGTAAAATTAGAGAATCTTTTGCAAAAAGTATACAGCAGATGCTGTTGAGAAAACTGGGCTTAACTGGAGCAATCTGCTATTGGTGCCATTTACAGTGAAATGCTACTGCAGAGACCTGGTCTGCACAGGCAAGCAGAAGGACTCCTCTAGTTATCCTAGTTAAAAAGGTTATTTTGAGAGGTGAATAAGGAGGAGGAAGAAAAAGGACAGTGCTATGGTTCATTTTCAGGAAATGGCTCAGAATATCAGTTAGCCCTTGAACACCCTGCTGAAACTTGGGAGAGGGGCTGAAAGTGGGCATGACTCAGCTGCCTGAGGCTTCATTCCCCAAAATCCAGTTCCCCTGAGAGTAGAGATAGGCAGGTTTCTCACTTCTATAGATGTTCTCCTCAGGCTATGCCCTGAGAACTGACACGTGACCAAGTTTTCTAACGTGTTACAGGTGTGGGTCAGCCAGCAACAAATAGGAAAGTAGTGACCAAAAATGCAAATTGCTCCCTCATGCTCATGAAACAATCAGTTCTGTATGGGGTGGACCGCTGCCAAGGACCCAATGACTCGGGGCTTTGTGCAGACATGTCCAGGGATCCCCCAGACACAGAAAAGGGATTATATCCAACTCTGATGAGGAGTGCTCTGGAGCAGGGCCTCAACACTTTGGTGCCAGCAGCATCCTTTTAAGTTCCTGAGGAAGATAGATATTTCGAAGCAAACAGTTTCCTTGATGAGAAACCAACACTGGTTATATACAATATAAGTGTTCCTGAAGAGGTCAGAAAAGGGGAACAGGGCCTTAGATGTGAATTCTCTGGACATACCAAGAATGTAGATTATTGACTGGGTGTGGTGGCTCACAGTTGTAATCCCAGCACTTTGGGAGGCCGAGATAGGCAGATCACCGGAGGTCAGGAGTTCAAGACCAGCCTGGCCAACGTGGTGAAACCCCGTCTCTACTAAAAATACAAAAATTAGCTGGGCATGGTGGCGGGTGCCTGTAATCCCAGCTACTGGAGAGGCTGAGGCAGAAGAATCGCTTGAACTCAGAAGGTGGAGGTTGCAGTGAGCCAAGATCGTGCCACTGCACTCCAGCCTGGGTGACAGAGCAAAACTCTGTCTCAAAAAAGAAGAATGTAGATTATTATGAAACCACTGGCCCAGTTGCTAGTGGGAGGCACAGACCTTGAGGTGGAGAGTTGAAGAAAGCAAGGAGATACCTAACAACACTTCTTCCCAAGTGTTGGTGTGCATGTATGTGTCTGTGTATGGAGGTGTGCAATTCAACCTCTCTGTTGCCTTCTCAAGTATTAGGTTGGTGCAAAAGTAATTGGGGTTTTGGTACCAGCCACTGCAAAAACATACCAAAATGTAAACACCATAAACACTATGAAGAAACTGCATCAACTAACGGGCAAAATAACCAGCTAGCATCATAATGACAGGATCAAATTCACACATAACAATATCAACCTTAAATGTAAATGGGCTAAATGCCCCAATTGAAAGACACAGACTGGCAAATTGGATAGAGAGTCAAGACCCATCAGTGTGCTGTACTAAGGAGACCCATCTCATTTGCAAAGACACACATAGGCTCAAAATAAAGGAACAGGAGAATATTTACCAAGCAAATGGTAAAGCAAAAAAAAAAAAAAAGCAGGAGTTACAATCCTAGTCTCTGATAAAATAGATTTTAAACCAACAAAGATCAAAAGAGACAAGGGTATTACATAATGGTAAAGGGATCAATGCACCAAAAAGAGCTAACTATCCTAAATATATATGCACCCAATACAGGAGCACCTAGATTCATAAAGCAAGTTCTTAGAGACCTACAAAGAGACTTAGACTCCCACACAATAATAGTCGGGAGACTTTAACACTCCACTATCAATATTAGATCAATGAGACAGAAAATTAACAAGGATATTCAGGACTTTAACTCAGCTCTGGATCAGGCACACTTAACAGATATCTACAGAACTCTCCACCCCAAATCAACAGAATACGCCTTCTTCTTAGCACCACATTGCACTTATTCTAAAACTGACCACATAATTGGTAGTGAAACACTCCTCAGCAAATGCAAAAGAACAGACATTATAACAGTCTTTCAGACCACAGTGCAATCAAATTAGAACTCAGGATTAAGAAATTCACTCAAAACCACACAACTACATGGAAACTGAACAACCTGCTCCTGAATGACTACTGGGTAAATAATGAAATTAAGAGAGAAATAAGTTATTTGAAACCAATGAGAACAAAGACACAATGTACCAGAATCTCTGGGACACAGCTAAAGCAGTGTTTAGAGGGAAATTTATAGCACTTAAATGCCCACAGGAGAAAGCAGGAAAGATGTAAAATCGACACCCTAACATCACAATGAAAAGAGCTAGAGAAGCAAGAGCAAATAGCAGAAGACAAGAAATAACTAAGATCAGAGCCGAACCGAAGGGGATAGAGACACGAAAAACCCTTCAAAAAATCCATGAATACAGGAGCTTGTTTTTTGAAAAGATTAACAAAATAGACTGATGATGGGTTGATGGTTGCAGCAAACCGCTGTGGCACGTGTATACCTATGTAACAAACCTGCATGTTCTGCACGTGTATCCCAGAACTTGAAGTATAATTTAAAAAAAAAAAAAAACTAATTGCAGTCTTGGACCATGAATTTTAAGTGATTATAACTAGGCTCAAACACATTTTTATTAATCAAAATAGAACCATTACAATCAATACCTTTTTGCCAATGAGAAATAAGTTCGTTTATTCCTGTAGTGTAAGAAGCTGTGCTTTGGGATTCGCTGAACTCTTAAAAAGCATTTTCTGCATCCTGCTGGTTGTAGAAGTGTTTTCCCTGCAAAAAGTTGTTGAGATGCTTGAAGAAGTGGTAGTTGGTTTGGCCACACAGGTCAGATGAATATGGCGGATGAGGCAAAACTTCATAGACCAATTTGTTCAACTTTTGAAGGGTTGGTTGTGCGACAAGTAGTCATGCATTGTTGTTGTTGTGGAGAAGAACTGGGTCCTTTCTGTTGACCACTGTCAGCTGCAGGTGTTGCACTTTTCAGTGGCTCATTGATTTGCTAAGCATACTTCTCAGATGTAATGGTTTCACCAGGATTCAGAAAGCCACAGTGGATCAGACTGGCCGCAGACCACCAAACGGTGACCATGACTTGTTTTTGGTGCTCTGGGAAGTGCTGTGGAGCTTCTTCTGGGTCCAACCACTGAGCTGGACGTTGTCAGCTTTGTATAAAATCTACTTTTCATAGCACGTCTCAATCCAAATGGAGAAATGGTTCATTGTTGTGTAGAACAAGAGAAGACAACATTTCAAAATGATAATTTTTTGATTTTCGGTTGGCTCATGAGGCACTCACTTATCGAACTTTTTCACCTTTCCAGTTTGCTTCAAATGCCAAGTGGCCATAGAATGGTCAACACTGAGTTCTTAGGTAACTTCTCCTGTAGCTATGAGAGGATCAGCTTCAATGATTGCTCTCAATTAGTCACTGTCAACTTCCGATGGCCAGACACTACGCTCATCATCTTCAAGGCTCTCATTTCCTTTGCAAAACTTTCTTTCTTTCTTTTTAAATTGAGACAGAGTCTTGTTCTGTCACTGGAGTACAGTGGCATGATCTCTGCTCACTGCAACCTCTGCCTCCCAGGTTCAAGCGATTCTCCCACCTCAGCCTCCTGAGTAGCTGGGATTATAGGTACGTGCCACCATGCCCAACTAATTTTTGTATTTTTAGTAGAGAAGGGGTTTCACCATGTTGGCCTAGCTGGTCTCAAACTCCTGACCTCAAGTGATCTGGATGCCTTGGCCTCCCAAAGTGCTGGGATTGCAGGTGTGAGCTGCCACGCCTGGCCATCCTTTGGAAAACCTGAACCACCACTGCACTGTATGTTCGCTAGCAGTTCCTGGGCCAAATGCATTCTTGATGTTGCAAGTTGTCTCTGCTGCTTTACAGCCCATTTTGAACTCAAATAAGAAAACTGCTTGCATTTGTTTTTTGTCTAACATAATTTCCATAGTCTAAAATAAACATAAACAGCAAGAAATAAGTTATTAGCAAAAAAAAAGTGAGAAATGCCCATTAAACTGATGTATAACATAACCACATTTATTCAAGCATGTATTCCAACACGAAATGGCAAATTCCAACAATGTAAAAACCACAATTACTTTTGCACTCACCTAATAGTAGCTGTTTTTTGTTCCTTGCCCCTCTGAGTGGAGGTGGGATGAGTTTCCTTCTTGCTATGCAGTTACTCAGTGCTATTGCTAAACCACCTCCTCCCTTTTTCTTAACCTCACCTACAACTTTGAATCTCATGTCACCAGACTATACCATGCTTGGGTTTCCAAGTTATACTTATCCACCAACCTCCAAGCCTTTTCAAGATTGTTGCTTCTGGCTCTCTCCAACATCATTCTTGTTATATTTTTTGGTGATTTCAGTATCCTCATGGATCATCCAATCAATGCTCTGGTGCTCGGTTTCTATCCCTTCTCCAGTGATCTCGTTCTTTAACCTTCCTTAGCTTTCCCTCCTTTGGTCATACCATAGACTTTGACAGCACCAATAACCACAGCCTCTCCATACACTCAGCTCCAAGCATCCTACTCTCAGACCACCACCTCTTATCTTAGCACATTCTTTTAAGTATCCTGTTCTAACAAACCTTAGACCACCACAGGGACCTACAACTTCTTGACTCTACCAACTTTTCACTGTCCCTTACCTTCTACTTCTCATTGTATAACAAATGACCCTCAAATTTAGCATCTTAATACAACAAACATTATCTCACATAGTTTCTGGTTGGGCAGTCTGGCTCAGGGTCTCTTATGAGGTTGCAGTCAATTGTTGGCTGAGAGCACAGTCTCTGAAGACTTGATTAGGGCTGGAGGGTCTACTTCCAAGTTCACACACAGGGCTGCTGTCAGAATGTTTCAGTTTCTTGCCATGTGATCCTCTTTATAGAACTGCTAATTATGTACATGGCTTCTCTCAGAGCAAGAGATCTGAGAGAGAGGGAAGGAGGGAGGAAAGGAGAGAGGGAGAGCAAGCAAGTGCATGTGAGCATGTCTCTTATAACCTAACCTCTGTAGTAATACACCACCCCTTCTGCCATATTCTGTTGGTCATGCAGACCAACCTAGGTACAATGTGGGAGAGGGGACTACACAAAGGTGGGGATCATTAGGGGCCACCTTGGAGGTTGGCTACAATACTATTTTACAGAGAAAACAGAGTAATCAGAAGAGAGTTTCCATAAGCTCCTACCACCACATTACCTAATTATCAGTTTCCTGGGTATTCTAACTTTTCTGCTATGATTATAATTAACCGTACCTCCTGCTATCTAAGGCCAATCCCTCCACTTGTTCACTAGGTTCCATTTCCTCTATGAGGTTTGTACAAAGACAAATCACCTAACATTTCTCAAAATGTATCCCCATCTTTAAGTGACACATGACTATAGATCCCCAAATTCTCTCATATCTCTCCTGCATCATTAGTTTTCTCCTGTCTACTGGTTAATTTCCATCAATAAAAAATATATGCTATGATCTTAAATAACTATCCAATGATCCTACCTCTACGTTCATCCACCTCTTTCACTGTGTCCCTTCACAACAAAATTCATGGAAAGAATTGTCTAAAATTGCTGTCTCCAATTCCTTCTCCTACTCTTTCTTGCCTAGCCCATCAGGCTTTTGCTCTCCAACTGCTCTAAAGACAGTGCTCTTTTAAAGTTATCAATGACTTCCACATGGTCAAATCCAATAGTCAATTTTCAGTCCTTACCGTATTTGATCTGTCAGCAGGATTTAACACAGATGGTCTGTCCTCAATGGAACATTTCTTTTTCACCTGGCTTTCAAGGTATCACACCCTTGTGGTTTTCTTCCTTGGTTTACTGATTAATCCTTCTCAATCTCTTAGCATTCTCCTCCTCTTTTTCTCAGCCTCTGTAATACTGAAATACCCTGGGGCTGTTTTAGGATTTATTCTTTCATCTGTCTCTATTCAACCCCTTGATGAGCCATCCAGTCTCACAGCTTTCAATCTACAGGCTAACAACTCTTAAATTTGTATTTGCAGCCCAGAACTCTTTTCTCAGCTCCCGACACTTTTTCTCATACTATCTTCTTGGATGTTGATTAAATAAAACTTAATCTGCCCCAAACTGAACTCCTGATCTTCCCCTTTCCAAATCTACTCCTTCCACCATCTTCACTATTTCAGTAAATAGTAATTTCATTCTGACAGCTGCTCAGGATGAAGCCCCTAGTTTTCCTTGACATTTCTCCCTCACACAATCCATATCCAAACCTTCAACAGATCCTGAAAGTTTTGCCTCCCAAATAACTACAGAATTCAACCACTTATCATCATCTCCACCACTACCTCCTTGATCCAAGACATCATAATCCCTTATCCGAATTATTGCAATAGCCACCTAATTGGTCTTTAC
This sequence comes from Piliocolobus tephrosceles, assembly GCF_002776525.5. NCBI lineage: Eukaryota > Metazoa > Chordata > Mammalia > Primates > Cercopithecidae > Piliocolobus > Piliocolobus tephrosceles. The sequence goes on from NC_045446.1 coordinate 114,161,806, forward strand.
AGTCTATTCTCACTACAGCATTCGGATTTTTTTTTTTTTAATTTTAAGTCACATTATGGTGTTCCTTTGCTCCAAACCTTGCTCCAGTGACTCCTCGTCTCAATACCTATGGTGGCTGACGATGTTCGATTGGACTGCCTGCTTGACCTACTGTCTCAGCATTCTTCCCCTTTCCCTCTGCTCCAGTCACACTATCCTCCTGACTTTTTCTCAACGAGCCAATGCTCCCACCTTGGGGCGTTTGTACTTGCTGTTGTATCTGGAACATGTTTATAAAGTCTCCACTGAAGAGCACAGTGGCCTCTTCTATTATCTCATTTAAGTCTTTGCTGAAAAGTATCGCAGTGCAGCTTTCTCTGGACATTCTAATATTTCATCCTTCCCATTCCCACCCTGCCCGCTACACTCCTTATCCGCTTTCTTTGCTTTTACTCCACATCACAGACATTTACTTCCTCATTGTTTATTCGCTTATTTCCTCTCACTCTATTGTGAATTCCCTGAGCAGGGATATTTGTTTCGTTCATAGCTACGTATCTCCGGTGCTTGGAACAGCACTGGTATATACAAAGCTCGTAGTAATGTATGTTAACCGAATGAATAAATTATCCTACACAGATAGTCAAGTGTCTCTGGATTACAGCAGAGCTTGCAGCAGAGAGGGAGACCACTCAAGAGGCCATGATGTCCAAATACAATAACACGTACGAAACAGCGTTGTAAAATGAGCTGCACAGAGGATCCGAAAAATTTGTTAGCTTAATTTGTTTCTCCAGGAAGCCGTGCCAGGCTCGCCTCCCTCTTTCATTCTTTTCCCGTGGTTCCCTCTGCTGGGACTCCTGGCCCGCCCAGTCTGCCAGATCACAGGCCCAACGCATGCCTTTCCGGAGGGATTTAGGAGGTCTCGGCGCTGGTCCAGCAACTACATTCCCACCTCGCCTCAGATGGCGTATTACCTAGCAACCGCGCGTACCCACACGTTCCCGCCCCCTCAGCCGGGCAGGAAGAGGAAGTGGCGATACCACGGACGCTCAAAACCCCACCTCTCACGCCTTCCCAGCTGCGGGAGCGGACGCGGGCCCGGAAGGGGCGGGCACAAGGCTACGGGGGGCGGGACGAAGCAATCCGCCCGAAAGTGGCGGTTTACTTGAGGCGGTTGCCTTAGTACAGCGAGTAGACTGAGTCTGTGGCGAATTGCGGGCCGATTCCCGGCCAGTGGCATCTCAGCCGGAGTGGACCTCGGGGTCTCAGAAGCAGACTTGTATCTGGCCCGAGGCTCCCAGCCGTTCAGCGCGTCTTCCCATAACCGGATACCGATTATTGGGACTCTCGGCTGCAGACACAGGTCCCCACCCCTCCCTCTTTCCCCGGTGTGCTGCTGTCATTCCTCCCTTCCCGCCTCACTGCGCCCACAGCGGGGCACAGTCATCGTTCTGTCATTCCCATCCTTTCTCTTCCCTCTCATCGCCATTTCTTCTAGAAGGCAACTTAAAAACCTTTCCTTGCCTCTTTATGCCTATTTCTCTTCCCTTCTTTTCTTCGTTTTTCTCTAGAATACTTGTGTTTCCACTCCGTGCCAGGCTTCTGCCTCCAGGGCTTCTCTTCTTTTCACGGGCCTGTGGCTCATGTGTTAGGAGGTTTTAATGCAGTCATTTGAAGATTTTAAGCTTTTAATGCAGTCGTTTGAAGATTTTAAGCTTTTTCTTTCTCCTAACCAGGAGTCACAGATGCTGGGAAGTATGGCCCCAAAGAAACCTCGAAATACCACAAGGTTGCCCCTGGCTTTAAACCCCCTGAAGAGCAAGGACGTGTTGGCAGTGCTGGCTGAGAGGAACCAGGCTATAGTACCAGTTGGGGCATGGGTGGAACCTGCCTCACCAGGTAGTTCGGAAATCCCAGCATATGTGAGTGTCAGTTTGATCCAAATATGGTGGGGTTCCCCACCACCCTTTTTATTAGCCTTCTCTAATCCTGGGTACTTAAAGATGAACAGTCCGAGGATGCTGTTTCTATTCTGCCATACATAGTTTATGTTCTTGCATCAGGATTATAGAACAAACAAGTATTTGCCAAAACTTGACTGCAGCTTTAGTTGGCATAATCAAATGCTTATTACTCACCTACTATAATATATAGAACATAATCTACGTGGAACAGGTTATATAGATATATATCTGTGTATCAGTTTACGTCAGACTCTTGATTGCTTGCTATGCCCAAGACATAGGCACTATCTACATCTTCCAGACACTGCAACTTAGTATGGATGATCGTTGGCATACTTTAAGTAACATTAATTGGTTGCTTAAGGTTTATGATAAATTTTATAATGAGGATTCAGGCAATTGGAGTAATAGAATAAAGGAGAAAGAGATGAACTTTGGTAATCTGAGAAAGTCTGACTAGAAATTCCACAGTTTCTGATAGTCTTTCACCAAACTGTGCCCCATAGCTATTTGTTCAAATTTAACTTGGCACTTACCACATTGTGTTATGGTAGATTGTTTATGTATCTTTTCCTGATGCAGTGTGAGCTCCTTGAGCATAGAGAACAAATCTCATTTATCATCACATTCCCACTTTTATCTTAAATACTGCCTAATATAGACACTCATGAAATATTTATGAAAGGCACAAAATGTTATCTGTATGTGAGACAAGGTGCTGAACATGGATGAAAAAAGGATAAGGTGTGTTCCCTCAGTGTACTTGATCTCAGAGGAGAAATGAGACATGTTTAAATGTTAAAGCAATGCAATATACTGTATTCATTCATTTTATTTGTTTGCACATATGTATGTATATTCATTGATTTATTCCTACCCTGCCTATTTCCAAAAAGGATTTTAAGAGTCTAGGTGGTATATCTGTATAAGTTCTAAGAATATCATGCTTAATCAAGAAGCTATGACATTGGGTTGATGTGACCCAGGAAAGTGTAATGAATAATTTGATCGGAGAAGGGAAGGGAATGATTCTCCTATTAAGGAGAGTGAGGAGAGTAAAAAGTAAGCAAGGTTGAGGATTCTAAGGGTAGATTAGATCGATTGGAGTGGAAAGTTTAGTAGGAGAATGGTCATTGACAGGATTATGGAAAATAGGGATGGTGGAGTACCATAGGAAATTTTGAAGAAGGGATTGACTTTTTAAAATGTTTACAGGTGAATGTCATGATCAACCAGTGTTTTGATTAGATTAATTGCTTCAAAGGTTTTGAAGGATAGGGAGTGATTGGATCCTGGGGATAAATTACAATATAATTATAACAATTTAAGCATGGAGTATAGCATCAAAACTTTGTTAGGGCTAAGAGATAGAGAAGAAAAACCTTGAAAAAGGGTGGTTGAAGTGCTTCAGCCACGAGTTTTAGGCTGCAGTGAGCTATGATCATGCTACTGCACTCTAGCCTGGGAAACAGAATGAGACTCCATCTCTGGGAAAAAAAAAAAAGTGGAATAAGAAGGGATGAATGCAAGAAACACCCCACAAGTCTCGGTAACATTTGGTATAAAGATATTTTGGTATTTAAGTTGCTGACACCCTTTTAATTGCTCAAGTTACATCTGTATAGTATCAGTAGTGTATCAAACTTTTTCTATGTTAAGAAGTACTGAATATCGTATTCACACACATTAACTCAAAATATTAAAGTCTTGGAACATGGATAAACATATCTCCCTTTCCTGATTTAAAAATTTCTGATCAATTCCAGCCAAAGGGAGTTTGATCAAGCATCTAATAGAACTCCTTATAGCTTTAGCATGTCTAGTCTGGGTATCCACCCTTATTAACGGATATAGTTCTCTCAGCTCAAAATAAATGCTGAATAGTTACTTCTAAAGCTTGGCCCTTAGATCATGTCTGTTCTAAAGGGGAACTTCTACTCATTTTTCTCCCCAAAATTTCAGGAGGCCATCAGGATTCCTAAAAATGTCATAGCTTTAGACTACCTCCCCCCAATAATTATTAATAAATAAGCATCAAAAGACACTGCTGTTCTATCATCATATATGGGATTGCATTGTTTTATAATTTGTTCTGGTTAGCTTTTGCTGTGTAACCAGCCACCCCAGAACTTAGTGGTATAAAGCAAATAATACTATGTATCAGGAATTTGAGCAGGGTACAGTGGTAATGGCTTGTCTCTGCTCCATAGTGTCTAGGGCCTTAGCTGGGGCTCAAATAACTGGACATGTCTGAGTCACCTTGACTATTTTCTGGGTATTGGTTGGAGCTAGAAAATAATCAAGCTGTCCCAGTCATGTGGCATCTGCTGGGCTGTAATGTCCAAGATGGCTTTCTTATTCATATAGCTGACACTTGGGCTAGGATAACTAGAATGTCTGGGTGCTGGCTAGATACAGTTCTCTTTTCGCATGGGCTTCTCTATTTGACTAACTTGGGCTTCCTCACAGCATGGTAATCTCAGAGTAGTATGAATTTTTATATGGTGCTGACTTCCTTCAGAATGAGCACTCTAAGAACCCAGGTGGAAGTTTCTTTATGACCTGACTAGTAATCTTGTGGAGTAAAAGAGGAGCACAGAAAATGGTGGTAAAAGAAAGAGGCTGAATGGCTTAAACTTGTCTGGGACTTGAGTTAAGCTGAGTCAGTTGTTCAGGCTTCATTATGTATATATGTCTCCACTGGAATTATTCTACCTAATTGTTCTTTGACAGTTGTACACTCCACTAGAATAGTTTATGGGATAGACACCTTGGAAATTTTAACTTAAATTGAAATTTGAATGCATTTGATTTTGAGAATTTAATGACAGCCTGTAAAATGATCAGAGGCACCCTTCAGAGTTAGAAGTCAGAATCACTGAGTTAGAAGGAATAGGTAGGAGATATGATGATGATTTTATTTAATTTGAAAATTCCTAGTGAAAGAGAGACATAAGCAGTCTAGAGTAAAGCAGTGTAGAGAGGAACATAATTGTTGGAGTCAGAAACTGCTAGTTCTGCTACTAGTTAGCTATATTAAAATTACCTTATCCTCTTGAACCCCAGTTTCCTCATCTGTAACATAAGAGATAAGAATACCTACTACCAAAGGTGGTTTTGAGAATAGAGTGCTACAATGTAGTTAAAATACTTGTCACATAGTAGATCCATAATAATGATAAGTGCTGTTAATGATGATGACTATGATGATGATTATTCAAAGCACTTAGAGGAGATAAATGCAGATCAAGATCTCAAATGGGATAAAGTGTTCCAGATTATTTAGAACAAGCTTGTCCAACATGCAGCCATGGGCCACATGTGGCCCAGGATGGCTTTGAATGCGACCCAACGTAAATTAATAAATTTTCTTAAAACGCTATGCATTTTTTGTGTGATTTTTAAAGTTTATTTTTATGTTTTAGCTCATCAGCTACTGTTAGTGTTAATGTATTTTGTGTGACAGTTCTTCCAACATGGCCCAGGGAAGCCAAAAGATTGGACACCCCTGGTTTAGAATATGTTTTGGAATTCAGCAATTATATAAATATACATTGATTACCCTTAAGTCAAGGCTCTCTATGACATGCCGTAGGGGAAATAAAGGAGAATTGAATACATATCCTCTCCTCAAAGAGTTCATAACCTAGTAGGGAAGTCAAGAAGTACTATACTCAGTTAACATTGGTGAAATGAGAAGTGTTACAGCATAAGAGGGCTTAGAGGAAGAAAGTGTTGTGGAAGGTACTGGAGAGTGGATATTAAATCGTTGTGAAAACTGAGTAGGCCTTTACTAGGTGGAGATGAAAGGAAGGGCATGCTAGCTTAAAAATGGAGCATAATGCCAAATATGAAGACATTTTACAATATGACATACTTGGTGAGTGGTAAGTAACCTGGTGTGTCTTGACTATTTACTCCATTTTAGAAAATGTGTAACATATGATAGGTTTTATTTGGTTCATTAAGATTTAATGAGACATCGTTAGTTCCAGTTCAATAAAAAATTTAAGATTTGATTTGAGTACTCATACATTCCAATTTTTTTGTACAGAATGGAATTATTTTTTTTCAGAATTGTATCCTTATCCTGACTGTTCTGTGTTTAAAACAGCCCTAATGGACAAAACTGCTGACATTTAAGTTCATTTTCTATCTTTCGTCTTTAAAGACATCAGCATATTTGATTGAAGAAGAACTAAAGGAACAGCTAAGAAGAAAACAAGAAGCTTTGAAACATTTTCAGAAGCAAGTTAAATACCGAGTAAATCAACAAATTAGGTTGAGAAAAAAGCAACAGCTTCAGAAGTCTTATGAAAGAGTAAGTTCAAAAGTGAGCCTGAGTAAAGACTGAATGGAAAATATGTATGTTATGAGATAAGCTATTAGGCAGTAACAGAATTACTTTCCTTTGATTATATGCCTAACATAATCTGATTAACTAGTAGACTTTTTTTGTAGAGAAATAATGTTTTATTCCTGTGTTCTGACTCAATTTTTTGCTTTTACCAAGTAGTTATAAGCAATGTCAGAAGTTTGGGTTCAGACTTGAGTTTGAATTCTGGCTTTGCCACTTAATAGCTATTGACTTTCGGCTAATTACTTAACTTCACTGATTGTAGTTTCTTCATCCATAAAATAAAGATATGATACTTCTCTCATAGGACTGTGTGAGAGTTAGATGAGATAACTTAAATTATTAGCACATGGGAGGTGCCTGGTAAATGTTCATTCCTCTGCCAGCTAAAGCCTCTCCCCTGCCCCCCACCTCAATTTAAAATCTCTTGAACTGCTTTAGAGGCATTATTTGATTGCTCTGGATTGGGGTAGAATGTTACTATCCCCCTTTCTTCCTTTGTGTAGGCAGAAAAAGAAGGCTCTATAGCCATGCGGTCTTCAGCAGCACACTTAACTTCCAAAAGAACAAGTGTTTTTCCAAACAATTTGAATGTTGCTATTGGAAGTTCTAGGTTACCTCCTTCCCTGATGCCTGGGGATGGAATAGAGGATGAAGAGAATCAGAACGAATTATTCCAACAACAAGCCCAGGCTGTAAGTACCTGTTCATTTTATTTTATGTCTATGATATTTTCCCCATCCCCTAAACTATAAATATGACATCTCGGGTATGAGGTAGGGATTAAGCGTTGTCACACTCAGCTTCACTTTTTATAATCACCTCTTATTTTTTTTAGCTTTGTAAAGTGGGGAATAGTGGAATAATGCTTTTTAAAAATTTTAAATTTACATCTATTTGTGTTTGGTAAGACACTCTAAAATTATCTAAAGAAAGGTGCCAAAGTGTTAGAATTAAAAACTTATTAGAAAGCACTTTAGGTCAAGAACATGGATTTTCCAGTTATATTGAAATTACATTCTAAGTAAGCTACTATTAGTTTGTAGTATACAGAGAGAAATAATTCTTAGCTTTCTTGCAAAGAAATTCAGTACACATAGGTGGCATTTCATTTATTATTTCTTTTTGTCTCATTTTTCTTATTTTTTAATCTGATTATCACAGTAAATGAATCTATAGTTGTAGGTTAAAGAATAATATAGTAAATTCTTAACATATCCAGAGTTTTTGGAAAAATGTAATTTTTATTTAATGACTCATTTTATATACCTAATATTTAAAAATTAACCACTGTGAGTAGATTCATCCATTCAAATTGCTTGACTCTGTCCATTTAGCCCCCACCTTGGTATACCTGAGCTTTTGTCCAGTTGATACAGTCTTCACCTCTGCTTCAGTAATTGTTCTTCATCTTATTTAAAATGTATTCCTAGAAATAATGAGAGGAAGAGAGAAAATATGGAAAATTATGAGTATGTGAAAATAAAAGCTGTATTACTGCTTAACATACTTGGTCATAATTTAATTGTGCTATTAATATAAATAGGAAAAGCTTTAGAAGCACACATTATCATGTTGAAATACTGTTAACATTTTTTTCTTTGTCCACAACTATTTGACTCTTTCTTGTCATTGTTCAGTCTGTAATAATCATTTTTATTTGTTAGCAAATATTTATTGAGCCAGGCACTGCATAAAGTACAAGGAATAGAACATTGACTTAAGACAGACACAGTCCTTGCTTTCGTGGTGCTTGTAGCTATTAGTCCCACGGTTGTGATGATTTCACTTCACCTGTGTAATACATAAATAGAACTCATCAGTCAGCAGTATTTGCATATGCTGTTTGTTATGGATTGTAGCGATACTAAGGAAATGTGAAATAGGACCCTCCATGGGTTTATATTTTCAGGTAGAAATACAAAACTAATAGACCACTCATTATATTATATAATAATATAGAGAAATTTTCTGTGTTTTGCAATAAAGTTATGCTATGGGAGTTCAGAAAATTTTAAGAAAACAGTAGGGGAAGAATTCATGGGAGAGATAGAATTGAACTACACATTTTGAGTTGGTAAATTCAAGATAATTGTTTTTCTTAGAGATGGAGTCTCACTCTGTTGCCCAGGCTGGAGTGCAGTGGTGCAGTCCTGGCTTACTGCAACCTCCTCCTCCTAGGTTCAAGAGAATCTCCTGATTCTTCTGCCTCAGCCTCACGAGTAGCTGGAGTAGATGCCTGCCATGCCTGCCAACATGCCTGGCTAATTTTTGTATTTTTAGTAGAGATGGGGTTTCACTATGTTGGCCAGGCTGATCTCGAATTCCTGAGCTCAAGGGATCCGCCTGCCTTGGCCTGTCAAAGTGCTGGGATTACAGGCGTGAGCCACCGCACCTGGTCAAGATAATTTTTTCTTAAAAAACAAACAAATGAAAAGCCTAGAATCTGCAGTGAGCTTGGTGTATTTGGGAATAAGTGATGGAACCTTTCTAATTGATAGTTTATAATGGAGAATAACCAAAAATGGGGTTGGATAGGGAGGAAGAAATCAGGTTATGAAAAACCTCAGATGTCACAAGATTTTTAAAAGTTTTTATAACACCCCTGCACTTTTTTTTTTTTTTTTTTCTGGAAAGGATATGAACTACTGAAGAACGTTCAGTGACTTTGAGCCTGTAAACTTTGACCATATGACCCCATGACAATAGATGCTTTTTGATCTTACCACATCTGTTGCAGTTTTTATCCACTAGATGTCACCATAAAACTAGACAATGAGACAGTTCAGGCACGAACTCCCTTAGTTTATCTAGAACTGGTTGGGTAAATGGTACACATAATTCACTTTCTGAATGTTAGTACACTTCTCAGTTTTCTTGTGTTGGTGTTATAGAAACATGGGATCTTGGAGTTGGAAGAGTTTTAAAAATTCATCTGACATATTGAAATATTTATGCATGAAACTGTTTGATGTCCGGAATACACTTAAATGATAAAAGAATGAGGTAAAGAAGGGAGTTACGGATGAAACAAGATTGGCTAGGAGTTGATAATGCTAAAGTGAGGTATCCATATCTCTCTATGGTGGTTCATTATAGTGTTCTGATTACTTCTGTATATGTTTGAAGTTTTCCATAGGTTTGAATTTATTTACACTTTTATTAAATGTTAGAAAAGGATATCATCTGGTCCTATCTTTCTCTCTCCAAGGAATTCTGTTCTTTTTTTTTTTTTTACTTTAAGTTTTAGGGTACATGTGCACAACGTACATGTTTGTTACATATGTATACATGTGCCATGTTGGTGTGCTGGACCCATTAACTTCTCATTTACCTCAGGTATTTCTCCTAATGCTATCCCTCCCCCACTGCTCCACCCCATGACAGGCCCCAGTGTGTGATGTTCCCCGCCCTGTGTCCAAGTGTTCTCATTTTTCAATTCCCAACTATGAGTGAGAACATGTGGTGTTTGGTTTTCTGTCCTTGAGATGGTTCACTCAGAATATGGTTTCCAGCTTCATCCATGTCCCTACAAAGGACATGAACTTGTCCTTTTTTATGGCTGCGTAGTATTTCTTGGTGTATATGTGTCACATTTTCTTAATCTAGTCTATCATTGACAGACATTTGGGTTGGTTCCAAGTCTTTGCTATTGTGAATAGTGCCACAGTAATTGTACGTGTACATGTGTCTTTATAGTAGCATGATTTATAATACTTTGGGTATATACCCAGTAATGGGATCGCTGGGTCAAATGGTATTTCTAGTTCTAGATCCTTGAGGAATTGCCACACTGTCTTCCACAATGGTTGAACTAGTTTACACTCCCACCAACAGTGTAAAAGTGTTCCTATTTCTCCACATCCTCTCCAGCACCTGTTGTTTCCTGACTTTTTAATGATCGCCATTGTAACTGGTGTGAGATGGTATCTCATTGTGGTTTTGATTTACATTTCTCTGATGAGCAGTGATGATGAGTATTTTTTCATGTGTCGGCTGTATAAATGTCTTCTTTTGAGAAGTGTCTGTTCATATCCTTTGCCCACTTTTTGATGGGGTTGTTTGATTTTTTTTCTTGTGAATTTTTAAGTTATTTGTAGATTCTGGATGTTAGCCCTTTGTCAGATGGGTAGATTGCAAAAATTTTCTCCTATTCTGTAGGCTGCCTGTTCACTCTGATGGTAGTTTCTTTTGCTGTGCAGAACCCTTTAGTTTAATTAGATCCTATTTGTCTATTTTGGCTTTTGTTGCCATTGCTTTTAGTGTTTTAGTCATGAAGTCCTTGCCCATGCCTAAGTCCTGAATGGTATTGCTTAGGTTTTCTTCTAGGGTTTTTATGGTTTTAGGTCTAACATTTAAGTCTTTAGTCCATCTTGAATGAATTTTTGTATAAGGTGTAAGGAAGGGATCCAGTTTCAGCTTTCTACATATGGCTAGCCAGTTTTCCCAGCAGCATTTATTAAGTAGGGAATCCTTTCCCCATTTCTTGTTTTTGTCAGATTTGTCAAAGATCAGATGGTTGTAGATGTGTGCTGTTATTTCTGAGGCCTCTGTTCTGTTCCATTGATCTATATATCTGTTTTGGTACCAGTACCATGCTGTTTTTGTTACTGTAACCTTGTAGTATAGTTTGAAGTCAGGTAGCATGATGCCTCCAGCTTTGTTCTTTTGACTTAGGATTGTCTTGGCAATACGGGCTCTTTTTTGGTTCCATATGAACTTTAAAGTAGTTTTTTCCAATTCTGTGAAGAAAGTCATTGGTAGCTTGATGGGAGTGGCATTGAATCTATAAATTACCTTGGGCAGTATGGCCATTTTCACGATATTGATTCTTCCTATCCATGAGCATGGAATGTTCTTCCATTTGTTTGTGTCCTCTTTTATTTTGTTGAGCAGTGGTTTGTAGTTCTCCTTAAAGAGGTCCTTCACATACCTTGTAAGTTGGATTCTTAGGTATTTTCTTCTCTTTGAAGCAATTGTGAATGGGAGTTCACTCATGGTTTGGCTGTGTGTTTGTCTGTTATTGGTGTATAGGAATGCTTGTGATTTTTGCACATTGATTTTGTATCCTGAGACTTTGCTGAAGTTTCTTATCAGCTTAAGGAGATTTTGGGCTGAGATGATGGGGTTCTAAATATGCAATCATGTCATCTGCAAACAGGGACAATTTGACTTCCTCTTTTCCTAATTGAATACCCTTTATTTCTTTCTCTCGTCTGATTGCCCTGGCCTGAACTCCCAACACTATGTTAAATAGGAGCAGTGAGAGAGGGCATTCCTGTCTTGTGCCAGTTTTCAAAGGGAATACTTCCAGGTTTTGCCCATTTAGTATGATATTGGCTGTGGGTTTGTCATAAATAGCTCTTATTATTTTGGGATACATTCCATCAATATTAAGTTTATTGAGATTTTTTAGCAGGAAGGTCTGTTGAATTTTGTTGAAGGCCTTTTCTGCATCTATTGAGATAATCATGTGGTTTTTATTGTTGGTTCTGTTTATGAGATGGATTACTTTTATTGATTTGCATATGTTGAACCAGCCTTGCATCCCAGGGATGAAGCCAACTTGATCTTGGTGGATAAGCTTTTTGATGTGCTGCTGGTTTCTGTTTGCCAGTATTTTATTGAGGATTCTCGCATCAATGTTCATCAGGGATATTGGTCTAAAATTCTCTTTTTTTGTTATGTCTCTGCCAGGCTTTGGTATCAGGATGATGTTGGTCTCATAAAATGTGTTAAGGAGAATTCCCTCTTTTTCTATTGATTGGAATAGTTTCAGAAGGAATGGTACCAACTCCTCTTTGTACCTCTGGTAGAATTCGGCTGTGAATCCATCTGGTCCTGGACTTTTTTTGGTTGGTAGGCTATTAATTATTGCCTCAATTTCAGAACCTGTTATTGGTCTATTCAGGGATTCAACTTCTTCCTGGTTTAGTCTTGGGAGAGTCTAAATTTGGCCAGGAATTTATCCATTTCTTCTAGATTTTCTAGTTTATTTGCGTAGAGGTGTTTATAGTATTCTCTGACGGTAGTTGGTATTTCTGTGGGATCGGTGGTGGTATCCCCTGTATCATTTTTTATTGCGTCTATTTGATTGTTCTCCCTTTTCTTTATTAGTCTGGCTAGTGGTCTATCAATTTTGTTGATCTTTTCACAAAACCAGCTCCTGGATTCATTGATTCTTTGAAGGGTTTTTTGTGTCTCTATCTCCTTCAATTCTACTCTGATCTTAGTTATTTCTTGCCTTCTCCTAGCTTTTGAATTTGTTTGCTCTTGCTTCTCTGGTTCTTTTAATTGTGATGTTAGGGTATAGATTTTAGATCTTTCCAGCTTTCTCTTGTGGGCCTTTAGTGTTACAAATTTCCCTCTACACACTGCTTTTAATGTGTCCCAGAGATTCTGGTACTTTGTGTCTTCGTTCTCATTGGTTTCAAAGAACATCTTTATTTCTGCCTTCATCGTTATTTACCCAGTAGTCATTCAGGAGCAGAATTGTTCAGTTTCCATGTAGTTGTGCAGTTTTGAGTGAGTTTCTTAATCCTGAGTTCTAAATTGATTGCACTGTGGTCAGAGAGAGTTTGTTGTGATTTCTGTTCTTTTACATTTGCTGAGGAGTGCTTTACTTCCAACTATGTAGCCAATTTTGGAGTAAGTATGATGTGGTGCTGAGAAGAATGTATATTCTGTTGATTTGGGATGGAGAGTTCTGTAGATGTCTATTAGGTCCGCTTGGTGCAGAGCTGAGTTCAAGTCCTGGATATCCTTGTTAACCTTCTGTCACATCGATCTGTCTAATATTGACAGTGGGGTGTTAAAGTCTCCCACTAGTATTGTGTGGGAGTCTAAGTCTCTTTGTAGGTCTCTAAGGACTTGCTTTATGAATTTGGGTGCTCCTGTATTGGGTGCATATATATTTAGGATAGTTAGCTCTTCTCGTTGAATTGATCCCTTTACCATTATGTAATGGCCTTGCCTCTTTTGATCTTTGTTGGTTTAAAGTTCTATTTTATCAGAGCCTAGGATTGCAACTCCTGCTTTTTTTTGTTTTCCATTTGCTTGGTAGAACTTCCTCCATCCCTTTATTTTGAGCCTATGTGTGTCTCTGCACGTGAGATGGGTCTCCTGAATACATCACACTTAACTCTTTTTTTCAGTTTGCCAGTCTGTGTCTTTTAATTGGGACATTTAGCCCATTTACATTTAAGGTTAATATTGTTATATGTGAATTTGATCTTGTCATTATGATGTTAGCTGGTTGTTTTGCCCGTTAGTTGATGCAGTTTCTTTCTAGCATTGATGGTCTTTACAATTTGGCATGTTTTTGCAGTGGTTGGTACTGGTCGTTCCTTGCCATGTTTAGTGCTTCCTTCAGGAGCTCTTGTAAGGCAGGCCTGGTGGTGACACAATCTCTTAGTATTTGCTTGTCTGTAAAGGATTTTATTTCTCCTTCACTTATGAAGCTTAGTTTGGCTGGATAGGAAATTCTGGGTTGAAAATTCTTTTCTATGAGAATGTTGAATATTGGTCCCCACTCTCTTCTGGCTTGTAGAGTTTCTGCCAAGAGATCTGTTGTTAGTCTGATGGGCTTCCCTTTGTGGGTAATCTGACCTTTCCCTCTGGCTGCCCTTAACATTTTTTCCTTCATTTCAGCCTTGGTGAATCTGACAATTACGTGTCTTGGGGTTGCTCTTCTTGAGGAGTATCTTTGTGGTGTTCTCTGTGTTTCTTGAATTGGAATGTTGGCCTGCCTTGCTACATTGGGAAGGTTCTCCAGGATGATATCCTGAAGAGTATTTTCCAACTTGGTTCCATTCTTCCAGTCACTTTCAGGTACACCAGTCAAACATAGATTTGGTATTTTCATGTAGTCCCATATTTCTTGAAGGCTTTGTTTGTTTCTTTTTACTCTTTTTTCTCTAAACTTCTCTTCTCACTTCATTTCATTAATTTCACCTTCAATCATGGATACCCTTTCTTCCACTTGATTGAATCGGCTACTGAAGCTTGTGGATGTGTCACGTAGTTCTCATGCCATGGTTTTCAGCTCCATCAGGTCATTTAAGACAACCTTAAATGGACACTGTCCATTCTAGTTAGCCATTCGTCTAATCTTTTTTCCAGGTTTTTAGCTTCCTTGCGATGGGTTCGAACATCATCCTTTAGCTCATAGAAGTTCGTTATTACTGACCTTCTGAAGCCTACTTCTGTCAGCTCGTCAAAGTCTGTCTCCGTCCAGCTTTGTTCTGTTGCTGGTGATGAGCTGCAATCCTTTGGAGGAGATGAGTCGCTCTGGTTTTTAGAATTTTCAGCTTTTCTCCTCTGGTTTCTCCCCATCTTTGTGATTTTATCTACCTTTGGTCTTTGATGATGGTGACCTACAGATGGGGTTTTGGTGTGGATGTCCTTTTTTTTGATGTTGATGCTATTCCTTTCTGTTTGTTAGTTTTCCTTCTAACAGTCAGGTTCCTCAGCTGCAGGTATGTTGGAGTTTGCTGGAGGTCCACTCCAGACCCTGTTTGCCTGGGTGTCACCAGCGGAGGCTGCAGAACAGCAAATATTGCAGAACAGCAAATATTGCTGCCTGATCCTTCCTCTGGAAGCTTCGTCTTAGAGGGGCACCTGGCTGTATGAGGTGTCAGTCGGCCCCTACTGAGAGGTGTCTTCCAGTTAGGCTACACGGGGGTCAGGGACCCACTTGAGGAGGCAGTCTTTCCATTCTCAGAGCTCAAACTCTGTGCTGGGAGAACCACTGCTCTCTTCAGAGCTGTGAGACAGGGACGTTTAAGTCTGCAGAAGTTTCTGCTGCCTTTTGTTCTGCTATGCTCTGACCCCAGAGGTGGAGTCTACAGAGGCAGGCAGGCAGGCCTCCTTGAGCTGCAGTGGGTTCCACACAGTTTGAGCTTCCTGGACACTTTGTTTAACTACTCAAGCCTCAGCAATGGTGGATGCCCCTCCTCCAGCCAGGCTGCCGCCTCACTGTTCATATCTGGGACTGCTGTGCTAGCAGTGAGCAAGGCTCCATGGGCGTGGGACCCACCGAGCCAGGCACGGGGTATAATCTCCTGGTGTGCCGTTTGCTAAGACCGTTGGAAAAGCTCAGTATTAGGAAGGGAGTGTCCCGATTTTCCAGGTACTCTCTGTCATGGCTTCCCTTGGCTAGGAAAAGGAAATCCCCCGACCCCTTGCGCTTCCCGCCTCACCCTGCTTCAGCTCACCCTCTGTGGACTGCACCCACTGTCTAGCCAGTCCCAGTGAGATGAACCAGGTACCTCGGTTGGAAATGCAGAAATCACCCGTCTTCTGCATGGATCACGCTGGGAGCTGCTAGACCAGAGCTGTTTCTATTCGGCCATCTTGGAACGGACCCCCCACAGTTCTTTTTATATTATCTCTATATATGGGCATCTAATTCCTGCCACAACACCTCCACTATTGGATAACTCACTACTTTTTCAGACTGGTCCTTTTATTTTTAGAAGACTTGAAATTATTACAACTATTTTTTTCAACATGTTGAGTCAAAAATCTTCTTGCCTATAACTTTTATCTATTGGTCTTAATTTTGCCCTCTCAGGTAATAAAAAATAAAATACCATCTGAGAGCACTTCAAGTATTTGATTATAGTTATCATTTTTCTTTTTTGGGTTTCTATATTCCTAATGCCTTGTTGATTTCTTCTGAATACTATTTTGTTTTTCAATATTCTTCTGAAATAGGACCTCAAAAACAACACAATACAGTATTTCAAATATGATTTGGCCACTGTTGCTCTTAATCCATACCCCCACCTCACCCTCTACTTGATAGTACTTGGTATTACCTACTTGTTGAAAGGTCAATTAAGATTAGTTACCTAAAGTTAGGAGCTAAAATTGTAGACTGGAAGAAATTTCAAGTGCTCTTATAAAATAGAACCAATATTTTCTTTTCGTTAGGACTGATATTTATCTTTAGGGATTGAGTTTCTGTGATGTCCCTTGACAGCTGCATTTTGGTGAGGAATTAAAGAACAACTGATCATTGTTTTAGTCTTACTGTATAACAACTTTTTATTGATCTGTCCCTATTCGGTTTGCTACTGTTTTCTGACATGGTTTATTCCAGCTTTTTGTTTCTCACTGAATCTTTTACTATCTTATTTCTATTTTTATTCTCTCTTTACAGTGCTAGTTTTCCAGTGTTTTAAAACCATGGAAATAATTACTTTTTGTAGTAATGCTTTAAGTAATATGAAATAGCCTGCTAAATTCTTGCAATCTACCATTGAAAAAACCAGTATTTTAGTCAGGCAGTTTTGGCTGCAAGAACTCAGGCTAACCCAAACAAGGGGAAAGTTTATTTTAAGAATACACGTGGGTTAATAAGGGAAGAATCAGAATCTTACACAAATCCAAACTCCCTTCAGGAATGCAACTGGAGAGTTTTTCTGGATGTGAGGTAGCTCCAGTAACCTCAAGAGCATGAAATCTTTGATCTTCACAGTCATATTTAATCAGTAGCTTGATTGATTCAGTTCTTGTCATAGGGTGAACAACTTCCCCTATTAGTGTAAGATTGAGGGGTTTCCAGCACATGGTACTTTCAGTGCTAAAACTGAGACAGTTCTAGGTAAACTAGTATAGTTGGTCCCCTTGTTTCTACATGTATGCTTCCCTCTTATTTTCTCATTTTTCTACCACTAACTGGTATTGTCATCTCTTCATCATAGCTTCATAACTTTGGTATCCTTGAGGACCTGTTAGCCTCTTTTTTCCAATTTAGGACCTTTTATGTTCAGGTCCTCTCTCTAACTTTTCTCTGGATATTTCCTAGTTTATTATCTGAGGTAAGGAATATTTATTGGCCCAGCTTGCCTTTTTGCATTAGGTCTACATTACTGGCCATCTTATAGATTGATAGCAATTGTGACAAAAGAAAGATAATGCAACTTGCTACATTGCATCGGGATTCATGGGTTATAAAAAGTGGCTCATGTGAGTTCAACTTTTTACCAGAAAATACTATACATTAAAAGTTGTATAGTATTTTCTGGTCACTGAAAAGTCTAACACATTTAAAAATCAGTATGATATCATTTGCAAATAAACTACATTGTACTTGAATAAAATTCAACTTTGATTAGATTTTTATGGCATTAAGAATACACTTTAAATTGGTTTTGGTCTTCCATGACAATGAAGTAGGTGAAATTCTATAAATATTAGATCTCATCTATACTCTTGTCCCATGACCTACATAGTATTACTAATTGTCTCATTTATACAGTTACATATAAATTCTGTCTTATCCTTGATTGGCTAAAAAATTGCACAAACTAGTTAAAAAGAACTGAAGAATATATGAACAGTGTCATAGTTAGATATCCATATTTCTCAAATTTTATCCTTCATATTTGCTTGATGTTTTAAATTTTACTATCTAATCATTGTTTGCTTTAGATTTTAAGATTTAAATCTCAAAATTTATATAGTATAATTTTTGTTTTGTTACAAAGAAGTGCTTTTGCTCATTGTTAAAGTTACGTTTCTGTGTGCAAAATAGACATTTTTTTTTGGTGTGCAGAAGGCATTGCATCAAGGCCTGTTTTTATTTGATATACTACTACACAACCCTTGCTCCAGTCAGCTAAGGCTAGGGAGGAAGTTGCCTAAGGCTGCACCTTTAATAGGACTTGTGGGCCTGGCAGTATTCCTTAGAAGGTACTGTGATTTGGTTGTCTGGTATATCTGGGATATAGTCTCTAGGGGTCAGTGCAAGTGAAGTTTTGTTGTCATTGGTTTGTTAGGAGAACTAACAAACAGAAAGGAGTAGCATCAACATCAACAAAAAGTACATCCACACCAAAACCCCATCTGTAGGTCACCATCATCAAAGACCAAAGGTAGATAAAACCACAAAGATGGGGAGAAACCAGAGGAGAAAAGCTGAAAATTCTGAAAACCAGAGCGCCGCTTCTCCTCCAAAGGATCGCAGCTCCTCGCCAGCAACAGAACAAAGCTGGATGGAGAATGACTTTGATGAGTTGACAGAAGTAGGCTTCAGAAGGTCGGTAATAACAAACTTCTCTGAGCTAAAATGTAGGCTCATGTTCTCTAGGATATTCCTGAGGTCTGATATATGTACATATGTATTTATATATGCAATATGAGAACCAAAAATGCATTTATATGTTTATGTTGTTCATGGAGAGGAAGCTTTTTGAGAGATATTGTCTGGGATTTTTTTTCTCATTTTTTACAATGAGTTTTATTAAAAGTATATATGTACATAGTTTGAACAAGTAAACAGTTGTGTGCATTGTTATTAAAAAAGATAAGTACTTTGCCCATTTCCTCATTTCTTTTTTCTTTTCTTTTTTTTTAATTATACTTTAAGATCTAGGGTACATGTGTACAACATGCAGGTTTGTTACATATGTGTACATGTGCCATGTTGGTGTGCTGCACCCATCAACTCGTCAGCACCCATTAACTCGTCATTTACATCAGGTATAACTCCCAATGCCATCCCTCTCCCCTCCCCCCTCCCCACAATAGGCCCTGGTGTGTGATGTTCCCCTTCCCATGTCCAAATGATCTCATTGTTCAATTCCCACCTATGAGTGAGAACATGCAGTGTTTGGTTTTCTGTTCTTGCAATAGTATGCTGAGAATGATGGTTTCCAGCTGCATCCATGTCCCTACAAAGGACACGAACTCATCCTTTTTTATGGCTGCATAGTATTCCATGGTGTATATGTGCCACATTTTCTTAATCCAGTCTGTCACTGATGGACATTTGGGTTGATTCCAAGTCTTTGCTATTGTGAATAGTGCCGCAATAAACATACGTGTGCATGTGTCTTTATAGCAGCATGATTTATAATCCTTTGGGTATATACCCAGTAATGGAATGGCTGGGTCCTATGGTATTTCTAGTTCTAGATACTTGAGGAATCACCATACTGTTTTCCACAATGGTTGAACTAGTTTACAATCCCACCAACAGTGTAAAAGTGTTCCTATTTCTCCACATCCTCTCTAGCACCTGTTGTTTCCTGACTTTTTAATGATTGCCATCCTAACTGGTGTGAGATGGTATCTCATTGTGGTTTTGATTTGCATTTCTCTGATGTCCAGTGATGATGAGCATTTTTTCATGTGTCTGTTGGCTATGTGAATGTCTTCGTTTGAGAAATGTCTGTTCGTATCCTTTGCCCACTTTTTGATGGGGTTGTTTTTTCTTGTAAATTTGTTTGAGTTCTTTGTAGGTTCTGGATATTAGCCCTTTGTCAGATGAGTAGATTGCAAAAATTTTCTCCCATTCTGTAGGTTGCCTGTTCACTCTGATGGTAGTTTCTTTTGCTGTGCAGAAGCTCTTTAGTTTAATTAGATCCCATTTGTCAATTTTGGCTTTTGTTGCCGTTGCTTTTGGTGTTTTAGACATGAAGTCCTTGCCCATACCTATGTCCTGAATGGAATTACCTAGGTTTTCTTCTAGGGTTTTTATGGTATTAGGTCTAACATTTAAGTCTCTAATCCATCTTGAATTAATTTTTGTATAAGGAGTAAGGAAAGGATCCAGTTTCAGCTTTCTACTAATGGCTAGCCAATTTTCCCAGCACCATTTATTAAATATGGAATCCTTTCCCCATTTCTTGTTTTTGTCAGGTTTGTCAAAGATCAGATGGCTGTACATGTGTGGCATTATTTTGAGGGCTCTGTTCTGTTCCATTGATCTATATCTCTGTTTTGGTCCCAGTACCATGCTGTTTTGGTTACTGTAGCCTTGTAGTATAGTTTGAAGTCATGTAGCGTGATGCCTCCAGCTTTGTTCTTTTGGCTTAGGATTGTCTTGGCAATGTGGGCTCTTTTTGGGTTCCATATGAACTTTAAAGTAGTTTTTTCCAATTCTGTGAAGAAAGTCATTGGTAGCTTGATGGGGGTGGCATTGAATCTGTAAATTACCTTGGGCAGTATGGCCCATTTCCTCATTTCTTCTTCCTCAAAAGCAACTATTTGAATTCTTTTATATTTTGGTGTTAATACTCATATTTCTAAGTAACATGCTAGTAGTATTCCTTCTTAATTAAAACAAAATTAAACATTTCTATTGATTTCCCACTAGGAAGGATGAGGATTTATTCCTCTTTCTATCTGCTGCCACCACTACACATGCACTCTTTCCACCCTTGTCCTCTCTTTGTAGTTATATTATAATTTTGCTGAGATCTATGTTAAGCATTTATGTTGTTATGACTATATAAACATTAATCACAACTGATCCATAAGTAAACTATGATTACTTTTCCTTCTATGTATGGCTTTTTGTTTTATCTGGAGTTATATTGATTTTTCATTTGCTAGATATTCTGTTTATCTAATTATGAGTAATTCATCTCCATCAGGGAATCTAAGCCTTAGTCAGAGATTTAATGGTAGTCTTTGTTAATAACAGTAACAACTACAAAAGAATCAATAGTGTGCCTAAGGTTCTAGATAGAAAAGACTTTTGGTCAAATTTTGTTTTGAATGTTGACATACATATAACACATGCACATATGCATATGTACATTTCAACATATATATGTAAGTATACATACCAATGTGTATATGTATACCACATTCACACAGTTACACATATATGTAATGACCACCCTCATCTTGAAGAGAAATGTGCTTATCTACTTGTTCATTTTAATTATTACATAATTTAATTTATAATATCCCTCTGGGTTCTATGTTTTTGCTAAATTGCTTGTTAACATTAACTTTAGTGTTTGTATTAGTTTCTGGTGACTGCTGCACATTAGTTCAAAGTTAATGACTTAAAAAATTACAGAAATTTATTATCTCTCAGTTCTGGAGGCCAGAAGTCCAGAATCAGCTTCACTAAACCAAAATGAAGGTGTCGTCAGGGCTGTGCTCCATCCTCAGGTTCTAGGGGAAAGTTTGTTTTTTGACAATTCCAGCTTTTGGTGTCTGCTGGCATTCCTTTTCTTGTGGCTGCATCACATAAATCTCTGCATGGCATTTTCACCTCACCTTCTCTTCTGTATGTTGAATCTCCCTCTACTTCTCTCGTTAGGACCCATATGGATAATCCAGGGTTATCTTCTCAACGTCCTTAAGATCTCAAGATCCTTAACTTAATCACATTTGCAAAGGCCATTTTTTTTTTATAAAGTAATATTTACAGGTTCTAGGGATTAACACTTGGTATCTTTGGGTGGCCATTATTCACCCTATGACAGTCCTCAAAGCATGTCATGGAAAAAGCCTTTCCAAGATTGAGGCTTGGTGAAGGGTTATGGTAACTGTAGAGAAACGGAAGAAAAATAATGTATATTCTAGCTGCTGAACCAGTTGAAATATCCTGCTTAAGGGCCTATAATCAATGTGACTCTAATAGAGGTTTGGATTTGATGGGAAATGAAAATTCCAAACCCCTATTTCAAATTTATTAAAATGGGGATTTTTTAATCCTTGGTCACATGGTGCAGGGCAATAGCACCTACCTTAAGTGGCAATTAATAAAACAGGCATAGTCATGGGACTATTTTTTTTGATAATTTCAGCTACACATATCTCTTTTTGCATTGTGAACAACTCTATCTTGATTCCCTTTGGCCACCCAGACCAAATCTACAAGCCTTCCTCTTGGCAAAACAGAGTAGTATATTTCAAGCTGATTTCTCTGGGTAGAGGTATAGACCTCTAGAAACAAGTATAAATAGAGGTGATGTGCTGTAAAAACTCTGGGCTAGTAGAGTGTTTTCATCCTTAGGTAATTATTAGCAAAAGCCATAAAGTTTATTTTATTTTATTTTTTAGACAGAGTCTTGCTGTGTCATCCAGGTTAGAGTGTAATGGTGCAATCTCGGCTCACTTCTGCCTTGATCTCCAGGCTCGAGCAATCCTTCCACCTCTCACACCTCAGCCTCTTGAGTTACAGACTACAGATGTGTGCCACCATGGCAAATTTTTTTGGTATTTCCTGTGGAGAAGTCATAGTCATCATTTCTCTTCAAGGGAGAATTGATATTATTAAACTTTCAGTGAATGGGTTAGTAGTGGTCTTGGCTTTGCCATAATTTTACTGACTAGTACAAGATATACTTTTCCTCCACGTGATACAGTGCTTATCTTTATTTTTTTATTTGTATTTTTATTTATTTATTTATTTTTGAGATGGACTCTCTCTGTCACACAGGCTGGAGTGCAGTGGCATGTTCTCATCTCACTGCAGCCTCTGCCTCCTGGGTTCAAGCAATTCTCTTGCCTCAGCCTCCTGAGTAGCTGGGATTACAGGTGCGCACCACCACGCCTGGCTAATTTTTGTATTTTTAGTAGAGATGGGGTTTCACCACATTGGCCAGGCTAGTCTCGGTCTTGAACTCCTGACCTCAGGTGATCCGACTGCCTCGGCCTCCCAAAGTGCTAGGATTACAGGTGTGAGCTACTGTGCCCGGCCTACAGTGCTTATCTTAAAAATGATATATATTTTATTTCTTTGTTTCCCTAATGAGATATTCTTTGCAAATTTGTGAGATATAAAATAGGCTGTGCCTCTCTGAAAAATAAATAAAAATAGCTGCATACTGAAATTACTAGAGATAAGGAATGAATACGAAATTAACATTTAATATTAGTAGTCATTTATTAGATGTTACTTAAAGTAGTTGAAACAAATTGGTTCTTTTGAGATGTTTGAATTTATGTTCTAAGTTAGTTTAGGAAGGCTTCTTGGAGGAAGAGGAAGGGAGATTCAAGAAAAGACTTTAAATAGCTATATATAGTCTTCAAATGTTGAGGGTGGAGAAGGGAGTCATGTAAATTGGGGATAAAAGGACTTTAAGGAAACTAGGAATAGAGTCTCCTAGCAAGCAGTGATGAAAGCAATTAAGCATATATGGAGCACTTGAAGAAATAACTCTTTATTGAAAAAGGTGGATAGAAGGTAAGGAATGTGTCTGGTCAGTGATCTCCAAGTGTATTAATTCAGACTTCAGGTTCCCATATTTTTGTGTACATGCTTTATATAAAGTATACATAATTTCTTAAAGAACTGTTTGAGTAACCACCCTTAAACCAAGTTACGAAGTACAATCTCTAGAATAATGACAATAATATTGTACCACACTATCAGCAGATCAAAGTCTCCTTTGCAAGTAATCTTTTTGTCTTAGATCTGGCATTTTTTTAATAATAGGGACCTGTTTTCCTGTTGGCACACTTGGCGCATTTGGTATTAAAACTTACCCTGCTTTTGTTTGCTTTTTTCCCCTTTCCCTGGCAGCTTAGTCAAACTGTGAAACAGGCACGTAACCGGCTAGCATCCTTTAAAACTGTGAGTAAAAAAAAGGGATCAGTGTTTCCAGATGATGGAAGGAAAAGCTTTCCCACTCGAGAGGTAAATTAATTTCTAATACATGATTTAAAAAAAAACAGATAAAAAATACAGATAAAGATTTACTTATATCTCAGCATAATTTAGAACTGTAAAATAATTGGAAATAGCCTTAAATACCCAATAGTAGGGGATGCTTGAGTAAATTGTGACATATCCATATGCAGTCTTTCTAAAAATATAATTTTCAAAGAATATCTGAAGATAAGGGAAAGTGTCTGTGATATAAAGTTAAGAAAAAAGTTGGATTTGAAATTAAGAATTATATGATCCTAATGAAAATATATGTATATATATTCAACAAATACTTACGGAATGTCTGTGATTGCCAGCATTGTTCTAGAAATAGGACTTATAGTGGTGAAAAGACAGACAAAGATCCCTCAAGGAGTTTCTGTGCTGCTAGGGAAGCATATAATCAACAAGCAAATAAATATAGAATGTAATTTCAAGTGATAAGTGCTATGAAGAGAAATGCAGCAAAATAAAAAGATGGAAAGAGTTCCATGTGCATAGACAAAAGCCTAGGTAGAAATGGCACAGAGGTTAATACTGATTATTTCTGGGTAGTAGTATTACAGGTGATTTTCTTCTGTTTTTTATTTTTAAAAATTGTCATAAAGTATGTTACTTTCTAATCAGGAAAAAAATTGATACTATTAATTTTTAAAAAGAAAAATTCTTTTGATTCAAAACTTAAGTGAGAGTGTAGAGCTAGGCTTAGGAGGATATTTAAGTCTGCACTTACAAAATGACATTGTTTTGGTGCCTACCTCAGAATTCACAAATTTGGATCCTAAATTTATGTGTTTTCCTGTGTGTACTTAGTTTTGGCATTAATTTCAATGTTTGATAGGCAGCATCTGGTAAAATAGACCATTAATTTATTTTTTAATTATTTTTTTGCCATCATCAACTGCCTCATTTAGTTCTTTCCCAGTTTTACTTCCTAATTAGTATACTCTTATATATTTCCTGGAATATACATATAATATAGAAATATATGTGACATATATGTTTTATATATATATAATTTTTGTTTTTTTTTTCTGTATCTTGACACAACCATCAAAAATGTTTGTCTCGTATGTGTTGGCAATTGGTTGAATACTAAACTGTTACGTTTTTCTCTTTAATTATAACTAAGGAATTTATAGTTAAGTTTAAAAAACAAGTGGGCATGGATATGTGTCCACATATGGCAGCACATCCCACATGCGTTCAGTATGGTTGTCTTTTTCTGGCATTGCCTCATGGCTCCCCAGATAGAGTTTCTTTTGTACCTAAATTATTTTCAGATGTTGGTTTCATGACAGTTTTCATACCTATTGTGGTTTTGTAGTACAATAGTTTGGGCCATTAGACTGACTCCAGGGTACTGTAAGATGAGGTGATTAGACACTTTCTACTAAATCAAAAAAAAACCAAACAGTTATCAGATCTTAGAGATGGATATTTATATTGTTTGGAAACATGCTCAGACCTTTCAACTGGTGTTTTTCCAGAAGGTGTACTATATTCACAGTTCTGACTGAAATAATTATCCAGTAGACAGGAGGATTAAGTCTGAGATAACATCTTTGTATAAACCAGTTTTATACGTCAGAGGTGCCATTTAAGTATAATTCATTATTGTTATGGTGATAATGATGAGTTCAGGCTACCTACTTGCTTCCAAGGAATGCATATATGTTTTTCAGGTAAAAATATGAAAAACAAATCTACTCAATACAATTGGGAATGATCTAAGAAATTGGGGAAATTTTTCTTATTACTTGTATCAAGTCTTTCCCTCAAATCTCAACAATTTTCTACCCTCTTAGTTGTGTGAAGTGGGAATTTGCAAGTCAGAAAGAACAATCTATGATTGGGTTGAACCCTGGTTTTATTTCCTTGTTAGTTTTAGTGGCACTAGAATCTATCTGGTTGTTATTGATCCGGATTTGGACATACAAGTAAAACACATGCTTGCTTGTACTCTGTCAGGTCGCCAAGACTAAAATCCTGAGTCTTCTGAAATTGTTACTGGCTAGAATAGGTGCCAGTTGTCATTTATAAAGTTATTATATTCTCCTGTTTCATTCCATATGTTTTTATATGTGACTGCTTTGTTTGTACAGATGAAGTAGAACTCATGTTTTTTCCCTTTGTTGACTACCGAAACCTACTAATTTTAGATCTTTCACAGAAACACAACTTAGTCTTATGAATATGTTCCTTCCTCTAGACCTATTTATATTTGTAGTAATTTTTTTTTTTTTCCAGAAAGTGCTTTCTAGGAAACCAGCATCCACTGGGATAAATACAGGAATAAGAGGAGAGTTGCCCATTAAGGTCCATCAAGGTCTTTTAGCTGCTGTACCTTACCAGAATTATATGGAAAATCAGGGAAATATAAAAAGTAGAGGGGAAAGATACTGGCTTATTAGAACTATCCACAGCTAACTAAGGATAGGATAAAGGATTAAGATATCCAGTATTTTTTTAATGGACTTTATTGAGATATAATTCATATATTATACAATTCACCCATTTAAAGCAATTGATTTTTAGTACACACAGTTTGCACAGCGTTGTGCAGCTGTTACCACAATCTAATTTAGAGCATTTTATTTTTAATTTTTAAATTAATTTTTAAAAATAACTTTTAGGTTGAAAGGTACATGTGTAGATTTGTTATATGGGTACATTGCATGTTGCAGCGGTTTGGTGTACTGATTACTTTGTCACGTGACATTACCTAATAGGTGGTTTTCCCATCCTCACCTTCCTTTCACCCTCCATCCTCAAGTACGCCCTGGTGTCTGTTGTTTCCTTCTTTGTGTTCATATGTACTGAATGTTTAGCTCCCACTTATAAGTTAGAACATGTGGTATTTTGGTGTTCTGTACATGAATTAGTTTGCTTACGATAATGGCCTCTGGTTTCATCCATGTTGCTGCAAAAGACATGATCTCATTCATTTTTATGGCTGCATAGTATTCCATGGTGTATATGTACCACATTTTCTTTATCTAGTATACTGTTGATAGGCGTTTAGGTTAATTCTGTGTCTTTGCTATTGTTAATAGTGCTGCAGTGAACATACGTGTGCATGTATCTTTAAGGCAGAGCAATTTATATTCCTCTGGATATATACCAGATAATGGGATTGTTGGGCTGAATGCTAATTCTGTTTTAAGTTCTTTGAAAAATCACCAAACTGCTTTCCACAATGGCTGAACTAATTTACATTTCCCCTTAGTGGTGTATAAGCTTTCCTTTTTATCCACAACCTTGCCAGCATCTGTAATCTTTTGGCTTTTTCTGACTGATGTGAGATGTTATCTTGTGATTTTGATTTGCATTTCTCTAATGATTAGTGGTGATGAGCATTTTTTCACATGCATTGGCCATCTGTATGTCTTCTTTTGAGTGTCTGTTAATATCCTTTTTCCTCTTGTATGGAGTTGTTTTTTGCTTGTAGATTTGTTTAATTCCTTGTAGATTCTGGATATCAGACCTTTCTTTGATGCATATTTTCTCCCATTCTGTAGGTTGTCTGTTTACTCTGTTGATGGTTGCTTTTGCTGTGCAGAAGCTTTAGTTTAATTAGATCCCCTGTGTCATTTTTTTTTTATTGCAGTTGCTTTTGACATCTTCATCATGAAATCTTTGCCTGTTTCTCTGTCCAGATTGATATTTCCTATGTTATTTTCTAGTGTTTTTTACGCTTTTAGGTTTTACGTTTAAGTCTTTAATTCATCCTGAGTTGATTTTTATATATGGTGTAAGGAATGAGTCCAGTTTCAATCTTCTGCATATAGCTAGCCAAATATATCCCAGCACCACTGAATTGGGAGTCCTTTCCCCATTGCTTGTTTTTGTCAGTTTTGTTGATGATCAGATTGTTGTAGGTGTGCAGCATTATTTCTGGGCTCTCTATCTGTTCCATTGGTCCATGTATCTGTTTTTGTACTGATACCATGTTGTTTTGGTTACTGTAGCCTTGTAGCGTAGTTTGAAGTAGGATAATGTGATTCCTCCAGGTTTGTTCTTTTTCTTAGAATTGCCTTGGCGATTCAGGCTCTTTTTTGTTTTCATATGAATTTTTAGATAGTTTTTTTCTAATTTTGTGAAGAATGTCATTGGTAGTTTGATAGGAATAGCATTGAATCTGTATGCTGCTGTGGACAGTATGGCCATTTTAACGATATTGATTCTTTTTATCCATGAGCATGGAATGTTTTTCCATTTGTTTGTGTCATCTCTGATTTCTTTTAGCATTGTTTTTAAATTGTTATTGTAGAAGTCTTTCACCTCCTTAGTTAGCTGTATTCCTAGGTATTTTATTCTTTTGTGGCTATTGTGAATGGGATTGCATACTTGATTGGGCTCTTAGCTTGGATATTGTTGGTGTATAGGAATGCTACTGATTTTGTATCCTGAAACTGCTGAAGTTGTTTATCAGATCAAGGAGCTTTGGGGAGAAACTATGGGGATTTCTAGGTATAGAATCATATCTTCTGCAAACAGGGATAGTTTGACTTCCTGTCTTCCTAGTTGAATGTCATTTTTTTTTTTTTCTCTCTTGCCTGATTGCTCTGGCTAGGACTTCTAGTACTATGTTAAATAGGAATGGTGACAGAGGACATCTTTGTCTTGTTCTGGTTTTCAAGGGGAATGCTTCCAGTTTTGCCTATTCAGTATGATGTTGGCTCTGGGTTTTTGTTACAGATCGCTATTATTATTTTGAAGTATATTCCTTCAGTGCCTTATTTGTTGAGGGTTTTTACCATGAAAGGATGTTGAATGTTATTGAAAGCCTTTTCTGCATCTGTTGAGATCATCCTGTGGTTTTTGTTTTTAGTTCTGTTTATGTGGTGAATCACAGTTAATGATTTGTGTATGTTGAACCAACCTTGCATCCCAGGGATAGCTTTATTATGGTGGATTAGCTTTTTGATGCACTGCTGGATTTGGTTTGCTAGTGTTTTGTTGAGGATTTTTGCATCTATGTTTATCAAGAATATTGGCCTGAAGATTTTTTGTTGTTGTTGTTGTTGTGTGTCTGCCAGGTTTTGGCATCAGGATGATGCTGGCCTTGTAGAATAAGTTACGGAGGAGTTCCTCCTCCTCAGTCTTTTGGAATAGTTTCAGTAGAAATGGTACCAGTTCTTCTTTATAACATCTGGTAGAATTCAGCTATGAATGTGTCCGGTCCTAGCCTTTTTCTGGTTGGTAGGTTTTTATTACTAATTCCTTTTAAAAACTTGTCATTGGTCTAGTCAGGGATTCAGTGTTTTCCTGATTCAATCTTGGGAGGTTGTATGTTTCCAGATATTTATCCATTTCTTCCAGATTTTCTAGCTTGTGTGTATAGAGGTGTTCATCATAGTCTCTGAGGGGTTTTTTTGTATATCTGTGGGGCCAGTGGTAATGTCCCTGGTGTCATTTCTGATTGTGTTTACTTGGGTATTCTCTCTCTTTTTCATTAGTATAGCTAGTGCTCTATCTTATTACTTCTTTCAAAGGACCAGTTCCTGGATTAATTGATTTCTTGTGTGTTTTTTGTTTCTCAGTTTTTATCAGTTCAGCTCTGATTTTGGTTATTTCATGTCTTCTACTAGCTTTGGAGTTGGTTTGCTCTTGTTTCTCTAGTTCTAGTTTGATGTTAGGTTGTTAATTTGAGACTTTTTGATATGGGTGTTTAAAACTATAAACTTCCCTCTTAACACTGCTTTGGCTGTGTCCCACAGATGGTATGGTATGTTGTATCTTTTTCCTCATTAGTTTCAAAGAATTTCTTGATTTCTGCCTTAATTTCATTATTTACCTGGAAGCCATTCAGGAGCAGGTTGTTTAATTTCCATGTAACTGTATGGTTTTGAGTGATTTTCTTAGCATTGATTCCTATTTTTATTGCATTGTGATCTGAAAGTGTGGTTGGTTTGATTTTTTTGTTTGTTTGTTTGTTTGTTTTTTGAATATGCCGAGGATTGTTTTATGGCTGATTGTGTAGTTGATTTTAGAGTATGTGCCATGTGCAGATGAGAAGAATGTATATTCTGTTACTTTGGGGTGGAGAGTTTTGTAGATACCTATAAGGTCCATTTGGTCAAGTGTTGTGCTCAGGTCCTGAATATCTTTGTTAAACAGATTTCTGCCTCAATGATCTCTTTTTCTTTTGGAGATGGAGTCTTGCTTTGTCACCCAGGTTGGAGTGTAGTGGCATGATCTTGGCTCACTGAAACCTCCACCTCCTGAGTTCAAGCGATTCTCCTGCCTCAGCCTCCTAAGTAGTTGGGACTACAGGCACCCACTACCATGCCTGGCTAATTTTTGTATTTTTAGTAGAGATGGGGTTTTACCATATTGGCCAGGCTGGCCTTGAACTCAGTGATCTCTTTAATACTGTCAGGGGGCTGTTGAAATCTCCCACTGTTATTGTGTGGTTATCTCAGTCTCTCTCTCTTTTTTTTTTTTTTTTTTGAGACAGGGTCTCACTCTGTCGTCCAGGCAGGAGTGCAGTGGCATGATCTCAGCTTACTGTAGTCTCCGCCTCCTGGGTTCAAGTGATACTCCCACGTCAGCCACGTGAGTAGCTGGGACTACAGATGCACACCATCATGCCTGGCTAATTTTTGTATTCTTTGGTAGAGATGGGGTTTCTCCATGTTGGCCAGTCTGGTTTTGAACTCCTCCTCTCAAACGATCTGCCCACCTTGGCTTCCCAGAGTGCTGGGATTACAGGCGTGAGCTATCACACCTGGCCTGAGTCTCTTCATAGGTTTCTAAGAACTTGCTTTATGAATCTGGTTGCACTTGTGTTGGGTGCATATGTATCTAGGATAGTTAAGTCTTCTTGTTCAATTGAGCTTTTTACTGTTATGTAATACCCTTCTTTGTCTTTTTTTAAATTGTTTTTTGTTCAAAGTCTGTTTTGTCTGAAATTAGAATAGCAACCCCTGCTTTTTGATGGTTTCCATTTGCTTGGTAGATTTTTCTCCATCGCTTAACTTTGAGCCTATCTGTGTCGTTTCATGTGAGATGAGTCTCTTGAAGACAGCATACCATTGGGGTTTGCTTCTTTACCCAACTTGCCACTCTGTGCCTTTTAATGGGGCATTTAGTCCATTTATATTCAAAGTTAGTATTTGGTGTGTGCAGATTTGATCCTGTCATCATGTTGTTAGCTAGTTATACAGACTTGTTTATGTGGTTGCTTTTTAGTATCACCGGTCTATGTACTTAAGTGTGTTTTTGTAGTGGCCAGTAATAGTCTTTCCTTTCCATATTTAGCACTTTCTGCAGCACCTCTTGTAAGGCAGGTCTGATGGTAATGAATTCCCTTAGCATTTGGTTGTCTGAAAAAGATCTTATTTCTTCTTCACTTATGAAGCTTAGTTTGGCTGGATGTGAAATTCTTAGTTGTAAATTCTCTTCTTTAAGAATGCTGAATGTAGGCCCCCAATCTCTTCTGGCTTTTAGGGTTTCTGCCAACAGATTTGCTATTAACCTGATGGGATTCTCTTTATGGATGACCTGCCTCTTCTCCCTGGCTGCCTTTAACATTTTTTCTTTTATTTCGACCTCGGAGAATCTCATAACTGTGTGTTTGGGGGATGGTCTTCTTCTTGTGTAGTATTTCGCAGGGTTTCTCTGCATTTCCTGAATTTGAACGTTGGCCTCTCTAGCCAGGTTGGACAAATTTCATGGATAATATGAAAATATGAATACATTTTGTAAGTTGCTTGGTTTCTTTCCGTCTCAGGGATGCCAGTGAGTCATAGATTTTGTCTTTTTATATATTTCCATATTTCTTGGAGGTTTTGTTTATTCTTCTTTATTCTTTTTTCTTTATTTTTGTCTCACTGAGTTATTTTGGAGAGCCAGTCTTTGAGCTCTGAGGTTCTTTCCTCAGCTTGGTAATTCTGTAATTAATACTTACTACTGCATTATGAAATTCTCGTAGTGTGGTTTTTCAGCTCTATCAGATCAGTTTGCTTCTTATAATGGCCGTTTTGTCTATCAGCTTCTGTATCGTTTTATTGTAATACTTAGAGTCCTTGGACTGGGTTTTGACTTTCTCCTGAATGTTGATATTTTTGTTCCTATCTATGTTCTGAATTCTGTTCCTGTTATTTCAACCATTTCAGACTAGTTAAGAATTATTGTTGGGGAACTAGTGCAGTCATTTGGAGGTAAGAAGACATTCTGGCTTTTTGAGTTCTTGCACTGGTTCTTATGTTTGTGGACTGTGTTGTTCCTTCAGTCTCTGAAGTTGCTGTCCTTTGGATTTTTTAAAAAATCCTCTTTGATGTCCTTGGGGGTTTGATTCTGGTATAAAGTGCAGTCAGTTGACTGGCTTCATTTCTGGAAGATTTTAGGGGCCAGGACTCAGCTCATGACTCTTGGACTGTGTGCTTTAACTCTGGGGGACTGGTATTGGCCCTGGCTTTGTTCTCTGGCCCCTTAAGGTTAGGAACCTGCCACAATGGAGGAGCTAAGGTGTTCCCAGGCTGCTGGTCATAACACACTGATGGATGGTGCCAGCCAAAATACTTTTTTGGGTGGTGGCAGTGGGATTCATGCTTGTTTTTATGTGCTAGCAGCAGTGGCAGCATGGCAGGGTGCATGCCATGGTAGGATGCTGGCAGATGCAGGGGTGCTGGCCTCCTTGTAGGCATTTGCAGTCGTGGTGGTTGCAGTGCTGCACCAGAGGATGGAGCAGTGGGGGTGGGGCCGACCGGCGTCATTGTGCATGTTCACTGTGGTGGCAGTGTCAGCATGTCATGGGCTGCTTGCAGGCATGGGGCTGGTGCCCTCCATGTAGGCATTCATATGCAGCAGTGACTGTGCAGGGCAGGAGACGAGTGGGGCTACTCGTCTCCTTGCATGCCTTCGCATTGGCAGTAGCGACACACCATTGCAGGCAGTGTGCGCTCACATTGGCAGCAGTGGCATGGTGGGGTGCATGCACACTGGTGGGGAAGGGGAGGCGAGGTCTGCCTGCACACACATGTGAGCAAAATGATGTAGGAGTTGCTGTGGGTGAGTGCATGCTGGAAAAGTGGCATGAGGGAGGACGCAGTGGGGGAAGGGCACAGGTAGGCTCATGCTGGTTGGTGTGGTCTGCTGTGATGGTCAGGCACGGTCTGCCAGCACAGGAGCTATTATGTGGGCCTTAGGGAGGCACCCTGGTGGGCATCTGAGGTTGCACTGCAAGCAAGTGCAACCAGGCTGGTGCCCTGGGAGAGGCTGGTAGATGGGTGCACTCATGTAAAACTGGCCCTGTCTCACAAACAAGATTGCCCTGCACTGTTCACGTCCGACAGTTCCTCTATGGCTAATGTCTCCTAGGGGAACAAATTGGGCCGTGGGGGATGGGCAGCCTGACCACGCCCCACTACAGATACTCCTGTGCCAAATCCTCTAGGCTTTGTACTGGCTGGAATTCTATCCCACCACCTCTCTAAGCAGCAATCCCTGATAGCACAAGTGTCAGTAGGGGTTGTGGGGTCTCCTGCTGCCAGGATTCCAGAGGTCTGTGGCATAAGCAGGTCGCTCCTCACTTGTTCAGTTCATCCCTTCCTCAGGAGCCATTGGGGGCCAGGGACGAGTCCTGCCGCACGGTAGCCCCATTCAAGGTTCCCAGCTTCCTCCCCTTTTGGACCAGTACCTGTGTCTTCCCTCTGTTCACTCTTAATGCCTTCCCTCCAAAGATCTGCTAGGAGTGTACCATCTTCCTAATGTTCCAATGTCTCAGTAGCAGATGTTCCTCCTGGCTGCTTCTAGCCAGCTATCTTGCCTTTGGGATTTACTCTAGAGCATTTTCTTCTCTCCTAAGAGAAACCCTGTACCTCATTCTCTCCTTGCCCTTAACTCAGTCCTAGGCAACTACTGATCCACTTTTTGTCTGTATAGGTTTACCTATTCTGGACATTTTGTATGAAAGGTATTATATGATATATTGTCTTTTGTGACTGTTTTTTTCTCTTTGCATAATGTTTTAAAGTTCATCCACATTGTAGTGGATGTATCAGTACTTCATTCTTTTTATTGCTGAATAATTTATTGTATAGATGTACCACATTTGGTTTATCTGTTTATCAGTTGGTAGACTTTGGGGTTCTTTTCACTTCTTGGTGTTTGTGAATTATGAATGATTGTGTATGAGCAGTTGTGTACACATTTTTGTGTGGACATTCATTTCTAGGAGTGAAATTGCTATATCATGTAGTAATTCCATGTTTAACATTTCAAAGAACCGCTAAACAGTTTTCCACCAGCAATATGTGAGGGTTCCGATTTCTCTGTATCCTCTCCAACACTTATTATTGTCCTTCTCTTCTGTTATATCTATCCTAGTAGGTGTGAGTTGGTATCTCACTGTACTTTTGATTTGTAGTATATTTTCTGGATGACTCATGATCTTCAGTATCTCTTCATATGCTTGTTGCCCAGTTGTATAACTCTCGTGGATAAAACGTCTATGCATGTGCTTTGCCCATTTTAAAAATTGGGTTGTCTTTTTATTATCAAATTGTTAAGTGTTTATATATAAATTTATACATAAAATATATATAAAATATATATATTCTGGATACAAGTTCCTTATCAGATAGTTGTTTTGCAAATATTTTCTCCCATTCTATAGACTGTTATCTTACTTGATTAATAGTATTGCTTATGGCACAACATTTTAAAATTAGTCACTTCTTTTTTTCTTAATGTTTCTTGTGCTTTTGATGAATTATCTAATAATAATTGTTTATCTTAAGATCATGAAGATTTACTCCTATGTGTTCTTATAAGAATTTTATAATTTTTAGCTCTTGATTTTAGGTCTGTGATCCATTTTGAGTTAATTTTTATGTATGCTGTAAATAAGTGGTTCATCTTCATTCTTTTGAATATAGGTATCTAGTTGTCTCAGCATCACGTGTTGAAAAGACTATTCTTTCCTCTTTGAATTTTCTTGGTACTCTTGTCAAAAATCAACTGACTATAAATTTGAGGGTTTATTTCTGAACTTTCAGTTCTGTTCCATTGTTCTGTATGTGTCAGTATTACAATGTCTTGATTCCTATAACTTTTGTGGTAACTTTTGAAATTGGGAGGAATGAGACCCTTATCTTTGTTCTTCTTTTTCAAGAAGGTGTTTTGCTACTGTGCGTCCCTTGCATTTCCATGTGAATTTTATGATTAACTTATTAATTTCTGCCAAGGAAAAGCCAAGTGACATTTTGATAGGGAGTGTTGTAAATTTGAGAAATATGACCATCTTACCAATCTTTACTCTTGATCCATAAACATGTTATGTCTTTCCATTTATTTTGATCAACTGTCATTTCTTTCAATTATCTTTTTAGTTTTCATTATACAATCCTACACTGTAAACATTTTATAACATTTGAACATTTGACTATGCTGACCTACTAAAATTATAGTAGCAGTGACCTGAAGCCTAGAATTTTATTGCAATCACATTGTTTATGTCTGTAATAGCTACATTGTGTGTGTGTGTGTGTGTG
Source organism: Piliocolobus tephrosceles (assembly GCF_002776525.5). Classification (NCBI taxonomy): domain Eukaryota; kingdom Metazoa; phylum Chordata; class Mammalia; order Primates; family Cercopithecidae; genus Piliocolobus; species Piliocolobus tephrosceles. The sequence continues at coordinate 114,197,014 of NC_045446.1, forward strand.
TGTGTGTGTGTGTGTGTGTGTGTGCACGTTTTCATTGTTTTTTTCTTTAGGAACTTGACGATGAGGAACCTGACTATGAGGAATCTTCATCTCTTGTAACTGATGAGAAAGCAAAAGAAGATTTGTTTGGGAGAGACCAGCAAGACCAGCAGGATATCCTTTCTGAAGATAAGAACAAACCTTTCAGCAGAGTTCAGGTAAAGCAACAAGAAATTAAATTAACTGTGATTTGGACTAGGTATTGCCAGTAATGTTGTACTGATTTAGGATTGTAGATTTAGCTTTTGTTAAGTTGGACAAAGATTATAATTTCACATTTTATTCTAGTAATTTGCTTCATTGCCATATCATTTTGAGATTATTTTAGGAATCTTTTGGAAAACCTAGAGTATTGCTACTAACTCACATTCTGTATTTGGTGTTTATGTTCACTTTTAGAAAGTAAAATTCAAAAATCCATTATTTGTTCTGATAGAAGAGGAAGAACAAAAGCAGATACATTTTGAGGGCCTTCAGGATATTCTTCCAGAAGCTCAGGATTATTTTCCAGAAGCCCAAGGTGATTTGCTGGAAACCCAGGGTGATTTGACAGAAATCCAGAGTGTTGAGCCAGATACCGAGGCTGTTGAGCTGAAGGTTCAGATTACTGAGCTAGAAGGCCAGGCCACTGAGCCAGAAGGCCAGCCTATTAAGACAGAAACTCAGGGTATTATGCTGAAAGCCCAGAGTATTGAGCTAGAAGAAAGGAGTATTGTGTTGGAAACTCAGGATTTTCTACCCCCAAATCAGGCTTTTCCAACTAAAAACCAGGATGTTTTATTCAAAGACCACTGTGTTCTCCCTAAAGACCAGAATATTCTACTCAAATACCAGGACCAGGATTTCCTACCCACAGACCAACATGTTCTCCCCAAAGACCAAGATATTCTACCTAAATATCAAGACCAGGATTTTCTACCTAAAGACCAGGATTTTTTATGTAGAGACCGGCATGTTCTCCCTAAAGACTGGAATATTCTACCCAAACGTCAGGACCAGGATTTTCTACCCAGAGACCAAGGTGTTCTCCCCAAGGACCAAAATATTCTACCCATATGTCAGGACCAGGATTTTCTACCCAGAGACCGAGATTATCTTCCCAAAGACCAAAATATTCTACTCATATGTCAGGACCGGGATTTTCTCCCCAGAGACCTGCATGTTCTCTCCAACGACCAGAATATTCTATCCAAATGTCAGGACCAAGATTTTCTACCAAAATATCAGGTAAAATAGAGTGGAAAGGAGACACAAGAAGAAGAAATAAGTTACTTAGGGTTTTGAGGAGGGATTTATAAGGACTACAAGTATAACTTGGAGATATTGTGGGTTCAGTTCCAGGCCATTGCAATAAAGCAAATATTGGAATAAAGTAAGTCACACAAATTTCTTGGCTTCCCATTACGTATAAAAGTTATGTTTATATTATACTGTAGTCTGTTAGTGTGCAATAGTGTAATGCCTAAAAAAAGTACATACCTTAATTTAAAAATACTTTATTGCTAAAAAAAAGCTTACAATTATCTGAGTCTTCGGCAAGCCATAATCTTTTTGCTGCTGAAGGATCTTGGCTCAATGTTGATATCTGCTGACTAATCAGGGTGGTGTTTACTGATGTTTGGGGTGGCTGTGGAAGTTACTTAAGACAATAATGAAGTTTGCCACATCATTTGACTCTTCCTTTCACGAAATATTTCTCTGTAGCATGTGATAATGTTTGATAGCATTTGATCCACAGCACAACTTCTTTCAGAATTGGAATCAATTCCCTCAAACCCTGCCACTACTTTATCACCTAAGTCTGTGTAACATTCTAAACCTTTGTTGTCATTTTAACAATGTTCACAGTAGATTCCATCTTAAGAAAACACTTTCTTTGCTCATCATAAGAAGTAACTCCTCATCCATTTAAGTTTGAACATGAGATTGCAGCAATTCATTCACATCTTCAGGCTCCACTTCTAATTCTAGTTCTCTTGCTGTTTCTACCACATTACAATTACTTCCTTCACTGAAGTCTTGAATGCCTCAAAGTTCATAAGTTCAAATCAACTTCTTCCAAACTCCTGTTAAAGTTGATATTTTGACCTCCTCCCATGATTCATGAATGTTCTCAATGGCATTAAGAATGGTGAACCCTTTCCAAAGGGTATCAACTTACGTTGTCCATATCTATCAGAGGAATCGCTGTCTGTGACAGATATGGCCTTAAGAAATGTATTTTATAAAAAACAAGACTTGAAAGTCAAAATTATTTCTTGATCCACCTACAGAATGGATTTTCAATGCAGGCATGAAAAAACAACATTAATTTCCTTGTAGATCTTCATCAGAGCTCTTGGGTGACTAGGTGCATTGTCAATGAGCAGTTTAAAAGGCATCTTTTTTTTTTTTTGAAACAGTTGGTTTCAACAGTAAGTGTAAAATATTCTGTAAAACATGCTGTAAACAGACGTGCTGTCATCTTGGTTTTGTTATTCCCTTCACAAAGCACAAGAAAAGTAGATTTAGTACCATTCTTAAGGGCCCTAGGACTTTTGGAATGGTAAATGAGCATTGGCTTCAACTTAAAGTCACCAGCTGCATTAGCCACTAATGAGAGAGTCAGCCTGTCCTTTGAAACTTTGAAGCCAGACATTGATTTTTTCTTTCTAGCTGTGAAACTCCTAGTCATCTTTTTCCACTATAAGGCTGTTTTGTCTGCACTGAAAATCTGTTGTCCAGTGTAGCCACTTTCATCAGTGATCTTAGCTAGATCTTCTGGATAACTTGTGTAGCCTCTCATCAGCACTTGTTGCTTTACCTTGTGCTTTCATGTTATAGAGACACCTTATTTCCTTAAACCTCATGAACCAACCTCTGCTAACTTCCAACTTTTCTTCTGTAGTTTTTTCACTTCTCTCAACCTTCATAATATTGAAGAGAGTTAGGGCCTTGCTCTGGATCAGGCTTTGACTTAAGGAGATGTTGTGGCTGGTTTGATCTATCCATACCGCTAAAACATTTTCCATGTCAGCAATAAGGCTTTCTTACTTACCATGTATTCACTGGAGTAGATTTTAATTTCATTCGAGAACTTTTCCTTTGCATTCAAAACAGGGCTATTCGGTACAAGAGGCCTAGCCTTCGGACTGTCTTGGCTTTCAACAGGCCTACTTCACTAAGCTTAATAATTTCTAGCTGTTGCTTTAAAGTGGGAGACATGTGGTTCTTTCTTTTACTTGAACACTTAGAGGCCATTGTAGGGTTATTAATTGGCCTAGTTTCAATATTGTTGTGTCTCAGTGAATAGGGAGGCGTAAGGAGAGGTAGGGGGGTGGCCCGGTGGTAGAACACTGAGAACACACACATTTATCAGTTAGGTTTGCTGTCTTATATGTGTGTGGTTATGGCGCCCCAAAACAATTAGGATAGTAACATCAAAGATCACCGATCACAGATCACCATACCAGATATAATAATAATGGAAAAGTCTGAAATATTGTGAGAATTTCCAAAATGTGACACAGAGACATTACGCGAGCACATGCTGTTGGAAAAGTGACGCCAGTGGATTGACTTGACATATAATTGCCACAGACCTTCAGTTTGTAAAAAACACAGTATCTGCAAAGCATAATAAAACCAGGTATGCTGTATATTGTACCTGATTTGGAGATCCATACTTGGAAAAAATAGTTTCTTGATTGGTTTCTCAAAACTCCAATGCTCTTACTAAGTGTTATAGTATTACCAGCAGCATATTACTCCAAATAAACAATTTGCTGTTTCTTTTCTTTTTCGATCTTTAATTTTTTAAATCAACACTCTACCCAGATTTTATGAACAATTTAACTTTTTATTTTTCATCTTCTTCATTAGGAAAAATATTTCTGGCAACAAGGAAGAAGAAAGAGAGCAACAGGAATTAGATTACTTAGGGTTGTGGTTGGACTTTTGTGCAATGGAGTGTAGTTTTTTGTTTTATTCCATAAGGTGCTCAGTTATGTTCTGATCTTAGTTAACTCCAGAATTCTCACTAAAACCTAAAGTCTTAACCTGTCATTCTTAACTGAACAATTGATATGTTGTGTTTATTCTTTTTTAGAAAGCAGATCTGAAGCAGCCAATATCCATTTTGATAGATAGGAGAGGGAGAGAGGCACTTCCTCTGGATGTCCATCAGGATCTTCTATGCATGCATCATCAGGCCTCCATCAGAGGCAAGGTAGAAAAGAAAAATGACAGAGACCAACAGGAACTGAATTGTTTAGAGTATAGTTTGAAGCTTTCAAAGGTTGTTCTCAGCTAAACTTCAGAATTGGCAAAAAGTATGGGTTTCTCTTTTATTCCATAATGTCTTATATTATCCTGAAAAAAGCTACCCTTTGGCCTTCAATGAAGCCTAGAATATTATTGCTATCATGTTAGTCTTACTAGACAATTTATAGTTTATGATTTTTTCTCTTTTAGAAAGTACACTTTAAGGAGCCATACTCTCATATGACAGATGAGAAAGGGAGAGAAGACTTTTCTCTGGCAGATTATCAGTGTTTGCCTCCCAAATCCCAGGACCAGGATGGCATCAGAAACCAGGTAGAGCAGAATGAAAAAGATATAAACAGGAAGAAAGTACCCAGGTTTTATGCATCCCAACAACTGGTAATTTAGATTGAGGGACTTTGGAGCTAACCTAAGAAAATAGTGGCTTTTTTTGTTTTTTTTTTTGTTTTGTTTTTTGATGGAGTCTTGCTCTGTCACCCAGGCTGGAGTGCAGTGGCACAATCTTGACTCGTTGCAACCTCCGCCTCCTGGATTCAAATGATTCTCCTGCCTCAGCCTCCCGAGTAGCTGGGATTACAGGCACATGCCAGCATGCCCGGCTAATTTTTGTATTTTTAGTAGGGATGGGGTTTCGACATGTTGGCCAGGCGGGTCTAACTGCCGACCTCAGGTGACGTGTCTGCCTCTTCCTCCCAAAGTGCTGTGAGTACAGGCGTGAGCTACTGTCCCTGGCCAGAATATAGTATTTTTTATTCCCACATTAGTGGGAAGATGATCCTAAGTCCTATTAGAACAGAGTAACTGCTTCAGGAGCATAGAGTGTTAAACCCTAAACAATTCAGTTTCTCCTGGTTTCCTCTTTTTTTTTTTTTTTCTCTTCTACTTTGTACTTCAGTGGTACAAATGACCCTCGTCTAGGGAACTATATGAGTCAAAATCAGTTCTGTGATTTCTGAGGCTGATGTATCATGTTCATATCTTATTCCAGAATCAGTTGACTGTTTTAATTTAATAAGATAATTATTCAGCTCTTACCAAAGCTAACAGTATCACTGCAAGCATAATGCCCCTACATGAACAATGTAGGAACTAGAAGATACTTAGGATTTGGTGAGTTCGTCAGACTGTTCTGTCCATGATGGGATTAAGAATTAAGGTCTACATAGTTGAGCTAAAAGTGTAACATTTCCCTCATATCAAAATATATCAGAATATTTTTACCTGGTTTCATTTCTCTGGAGTTTTCACTGATGCTTAGATATTACGATTAGCATTACACAATATTTTTTCTATTGTTCTTTCCTTTAAAACATGTTTCTCAAGCAACCTGCATCTTTTATGAGAGAAGAGAGAGTGAGAGAAGAATTGCCTCTGGACTATCATCAATATGTTGTACCTAAAATCCAGGACCAAGACTCCCCTAGAGAACAGGTAGAACTGAATACAGTAGGAGGACTGTGTACCTTCTAAAAGAGGAACAAGGCTAAATTATATAACATTGAGGCTGAAGCCTGTCAAACTAGCTTGTTTGTGGGATACATAGAATTAAGGCCTCCAGAATTAAGCTAAGAGTATAATGTTTTTGGTTGTTTCAAAATGTGCCAAAGTAATCTGGAATTTGCTTTAAAATACTCCAGGAGAAACGTTGGAGAAGAGACAGATAAAAAAGCAAAATGTTGCTAATTGTTGAATCTGTGTAACTGTTGAATCTTGAGATTCATTATACTTTTTTTTTTTCTACTTTGAGGCATGTTTGGAAATTTTTATGTTGAAAACACACACACACACAACACACACACACACAGCTTTAACTGTGTTCTATTATCCTCATCTAGTGTCATTACTCTGGGATTGTCACTGAAGTCTATAATATTGTCACTAGCCCATCATTTCTGCTTAGACAATCAGTTTTGTATTTTGTTGTTCCTTTAGAACAAGCATATCAAACTACCCTCATCTTTTGAGAAATGGGAGATTGCAAGAGGAAATATTACTGGAGTGCCATTGGTATGTTTCACACAATATTCAAGATCTAGTCTCTCCTAGAGAAGTAGAGCAGAATATATTGAGTAAGTAGCAGAGTGTGAATTGCTTTTTTTTCGGCTGAAGATTGACAGGGCAGTGTAACTGCTTCGGGAATTTAGCATTAAGGTCAGTAATAACGGGCAAAGAATAAAACGTTATTTGTTTTGTGATGTATCACACCATTCTGACCTACTGAAACTACTTCAGTCATCTTCACTGAAGCTTTTACTATTGTCATAGGAATGATGATCCTGCTTGGATAATTTATGTTCAGTGTTTATGTTGTCTTTTAGCACAGGAGCTATGAACAGGCCTCACATGATACGACAGATGAGAGATGGAGAAAGGAGTTACTTCCAGAGTGCCATGGATATATTTTACATGAAATCCGAGATCCAGGCTCTGCCAGAGAGCAGGTAGAGTAGGGTATAGTAAAGAGTAAGCAGCAGAAAGCAAATTAGTTAGAGTTTGAGTTGGGCTTATCATAGTTTCATTACCAAAAAAGATCATGATGATCGTGTTGTTTTTAATATTAACAATAATATTATTAATATTATGAATAACAGTTTACATTGATTGAACACTTACCACAGCCAAAATGGTTTTGGAATTTTATATGAAGTATCTTGATTTTCATAATAACCATAGAAGATAGATACTGTTACTATCATTGGTTTATAGATGACATTTAAGATTGCTTTGCAGGTAGAGTTAAGATCCAGTACGGTGACAAGAAGTAGAATGTCTACTTTTATGCCACAATATATCAGACTATTCTGACTTACTTAGATTACTTCAGGGCTATCACTGAAGCCTACAGTATTATCACTACTGTGATACCACTGCTCACACAATTTGGTAAGTGTTTTTGTATCTTTTAGAGCTTATACTTTAGGCAGCAGCCATCTGTTTGGTCAGCTGAAAGATGGCCAGAGGATTTGCTTCTGGGTGGCCGTTAGCACCTTTCACCCACGCACCAGGAGAGACTTCTGGCAGACGACAGGTAGAGCACACCATAGAGTATGAGCAGTAGAATTTAGACAAGATTGTAGGTACCTACTAAACTGGGAGTGGTCAGGCTGATCAAGAAGCACATTCCTGTTTTATTTCATACAGTGCAAAATGTGTCCCGAGATTATTATCCTAATCCTAAGATTATTTTAGGTCTCTCATTGAAACCTAGGGTATTTTGGGGAGCATTTATTGCCCATTTGAAAAACTATAATTTTATATGTATTTTTATAAAAGGCATATTTCTGATGGCCATTGTCTTTTACAGTGTGAGAGGGGAAGAAATGAGCAGTTCTGAGGGCAGGGGTTATGAGGATCTTCCACCCCATGGCCAGGGCTAGATTGCCGTCAGTAAGCTGATAGAGCATAAGGCAGGAGCACTAAGAAATAAACTAATCAGGTTTGGGCTGGAGCTTGTTAGGTTCCTCTTGCCTAAGGTTTGGGGGCATTGAGTTAAAATCTGTAGTTTTTCAAGAAAATGTTACAATGTCCTGGCCTACTAAGATTTTTCTGTGGCTTAACTGAAGTTTGGTTTTTATCACTGCCTTTTTACCCCTTTCTGCATAATTTTTATTTTCCGATTTTATGTTTTTAAAAACAAAGGCTTACGGCAACCAGCAGTGTTAGGCTGTATGAAAGAGACTGGAGAGAAGTTTTCTTTTGGCCTCTTTAAGAGAGCAGAATTCTAAGGAGGCAAAGAAGCAGAAAATAGAGTTTGGGCTGAGGTTTTCAGGACTGAACTGCAACTCTTGGTGATTTTTAGTTTGGGTCTATAAGGTTGGCCTAAGGGTATGCTGCTGTGTTTTAGTCTACATTGTCATTTATACCTCCTGAGCCCTGCCAGGCTCTTTCCTACCTCCGGTCTTTTGCATATGTTTTTTCCTCTTGTCCGGGTAGTCTTCCCTTTTTCCTTCATAAAGTCGGTCCCTTCTTACCTTCAGGTTTCAGCTTAAATATCACCTCCTTGGAAAAGACTGTCCTTACCACCTTATCAAAAATAGATCTCCTCTTTTCTGTTTTTCTCTATCGTTGCATTCTGTTTTTCTTTATCTTTGCATTCTGTTTGTTTCCTTTTCAGTACAAAACAGTTTGTAGTTAATTATTAGTTTACTTGTTTTCTTATTGTCTAGAGATTTCCCACTAGCCCATAAGCTTTGTGAGAGAGATACCATACCTGTTTTATTTACCATTATATGAACAGCACTTGGCACAGTGGCTGGTACCTAGTAGTCACTCAGTAGATATGTTTTGAATGGATTAGCCAATCAATCAAACATCTATTGAGCACCTTTTAGGTTTTAGCCATTGTTTAAATACTAAATATCAAAGATACAGTTGTGAGCAAGACAAAACACTCAAATTTCAAACAATCTAAAGAAGAGAGACTGATACATAAACATAATTATGAAGCAGCGTAATTAGCAATAGAGGACATATAGGGCATTCACAAAGCACACAAGAGGGGTACTTACTCCAGACTATTCAGTTCGGGTTACAGCTTTGGTGGTCTGAATCTCTTGTCCTTCTGCTATTACTGTCCCTGGAAATTTTCAACCCTGGAATAACCTTTTCTCCTTTTTTTTTTTGAGACAGAATCTTACTTTGTCACCTAGGCTGGAGTGCAGTTGTGCAATCTCAGCTCACTGCAGCCTCCGCCTCCTGGGTTCAAGTGATTCTTGTGCCTCAGCCTCCTAAGTAGCTGGGACTACAGGCATGTCCTACCACGCCTGGCTAATTTTTGTATTTTTAGTAGAGACGGGATTTCGTCATGTTTGCCATGCTGGTCTCAAACTATTGACCTCAGGTGACCCTCCCGCCTGAGCCTCCCAAAGGTGCTGGGATTACAGGTGTGAGCTACTGCGCCTAACCATCTTTTCTCCTTTTACGCTGCCAAATAATCTAGCCTTTTTGAACAAAACATTTTAATAATATAGATTTATACCACATTCATACTTAGGGTTTCCAGTCACAGCTGGGTTCCCAGGGCTGCTTAGTATTTTTTCTTGCTTATTCCCTACCACCTTGCTCTCCAGTGCTCTACACTGACTATTCTAAATCTTAAACACTCCTTAAACTTCTTGCTGCACCCCCATATTCTCAACTTTCATACAGAAAATAAAAGCTATCATACAATAACTGCCTTAACCATTTACTTTCTTTTTGTTGCTGTTATTACTTATTCTTACTATCTCGGAGGAAAAGTTTTCAAGCCTCACCTGCTAATTCTCTGCTCTTCAAAGTTAATCACTGTCAAGAGTTGTATGCATCCTTTGAGTCCTCTTTATAAGCATTTATACACATGTAAATGTAGACACATTAACAAATTGTGATCAAATATACATAACATAAAATTTATCATTTTAATCCTTTTTAAGTATACAGTTCAGTGGTGTTAAGTACACTCACATTGCTGTGCAACCATCACGACCATCCATCTCCAGAGTTTGTTTCCATCTTGTAAAACTGAGACTGTATACATGTTCAACAGTCATTTCTCAGTCTCTTCTCCCCATGTCCCTGGCAACCACGATTCTACTTTCTGTCTTCATGAATTTGATTACTCTCAGTACCTCATATAAGTGAAATCATACAGTATTTGCCTTTTTGTGCGTGCCTTATTTCACTTAGCAGAATGCTATGGCATATTATAGGAGTTACTTCCTCTTTAAGGCTGAATAGTATTCCACTGAATATATATATTACATTTTGATTATCCATTTATCCATTGACTCTTCCACAAGCAGTTTTCTTTGTTCTAGACCTTCCTATACAGTATGAATCCTGTTGTGTAAGGTTCCTTTTACTCAGCATAATGTTTCTGAGATTCATTCATGTTGCTGCATCAATAATGTGTTCTTTTCATTGCTGTATAGCGTTCCATTATTTGAATGTATCACAGTTTGTTTATTCAATCTCCTATTGATGGACATCTGGGTTGTTTCCTGTTTGTAGCTATTTGGTACTGGGAATGGGGTGCTGCTAAAACAAATATTGAAAAAATGTGGAAATGGCTAAAAAAATGGATAATGGATAGAGGTGAAGAATTTTGAGGCCCATGACAGAGAAAGCCTTTATCATTTTTTAAATTATTGTTGTATTTTGAAACAGATTGTCACTCAGTTGCCCAGGCTGGATTGCAGTGGTACAATCATAGCTCAATGAAGCCTCAAATGGGTGGCTCAAGTGATCCTCCTGCCTCAGCCTCCTAAGTAGCTAGGACTACAGGTTGTGCTACGCATGCTTGGCTAATGTTTTTATTTTTGTAGAGAGAGCGTCTTGCTGTATTGCCTGCTCTGGTCTTGAGCTCCTGGCCTCAAGTGATCCTCCTGCCTCAGCCTACCAAAGTTGTAGGATTGCAGGTGTGAGCCACTGCTCCTGGCCATCATTTTAGAGAATATCTTCATTTTTAGAAGCAAAATATTGGTAGAAATGTGTACATTAAAGATACTGTCAGCTGGGCGTGGTGGCTCATGCCTATAATCCCAGCACTTTGGGAGGCCGAGGTGAACGGATCACTTGAGACCAGGAGTTTGAGACCAGACTGGCCAACATGGTGAAACCCTATTTCTACTAAAAATATAAAAGTTAGCCAGGCATGGTGGCATGCACCTGTAATCGCAGCTGCAAGGGTTGAGGCACAAGAATCACTTGAACCTGGGAGGCTGAGGTTGCGGTGAGCCAAGATCGCACCACTGCACTCCAGCCAGGGCGACAAGAGGGAAACTCTGTCTCAAAAATAAATAAATAAATAAATAAACAAACAAACAAACAAATAAATAAATAAAAATACTGCCAGTGAAGCTCAAGGAAATGAGGAACATATTATTGGAAACTGGGGGAAAGGTAAAACTTGTTATTTAGTGGTAGGAAGCTTAACTAAATTGTGTCCTACAGTTGTATGGAAGACATAACTTAGAAGCAATGAACTTGGAAATTTAGCTGAGATTTGCAAGCAAAGTGCTAAAGGTACAGTGTGGTTTCTTCTTGTCATTCCCCAGAGAGGCTGCCAAGGTCTGTCTGGAATACCTCTCTCCATGTTGTGGACTAGAAATTATTCAGGCAGTAAGCTAGGACAATTGTAGTGCTGACCACATTTGTTTCCTGTCTATGAGAAGTAATCATCCTGTGTTTCCTCATAGCCAGTGTTTAAAAACCATTGTTGTATAGATTTTTGTTTGTTTTTTGTTTTTTCAGCCTTCAGGAGAAAGGTAAATTCCATTCTATTATTGTACTGTGGCTTCAAGCAGAAGTCTCTTTATTTGAATATCACTTAATTTCATTCTAATTGACCTAGTATCTTTTTGGCTCTATCTCTTCATATTATCTTATAATGGTTGCTCTGAGGATTACAATATACATACCAAACCTTTCACAGTCTACTTTGAGTTAATAGTTTACCACATTAAGTAAATGTAAAAGCTTTATAATCAGATAGGTCATTTTACCCTTTCCCCTTTATGTTATAATTGTCATAGGTGTTCCATCTACCTACACTGAAAACTCCATTTTTTTGCCTTCAATAATCATACATGTTTTTGTGAAAAACTTGAGAGAGTCTCTACTTTTTTTTTTTTTTTTTTTTGAGACAGAGTCTTACTCTGTTGCCTAGGCGGGAGTGCAGTAGTGTGATCTCGGCTCACTGCAACCTCCGCCTCCCGGGTTCAAGCCATTCTCCTGCCTCAGCGTCCTGAGTACCTAGGATTACAGGTGCTTGCCACCATGCCTGGCTAATTTTTGTATTTTTAGTAGAGATGGGGTTTCGCCATGTTAATCAGGCTGATCTCAAACTCCTGCCTCGTGATCCATCCGCCTCGGCCTCTCAGAGTGCTGGGATTACAGGCGTGAACCACTGCGCCCGGCCGAGAGTCTCTACTTATTGACTCTTTTTGTTGCTTGTCTTTCATTCCTGAAGTTTCAAATTTCTCCCTGGTATCATTTTCCGGCTAACTTTACCTTTTCTTGTGGTGCAGGTCTTGTAGCAATGCATTTGCTTAATTTTCTTTCATCTGAGAATATCTTTTGTCATCAGTCCTAAAATATATTTTTACTGGATATGGATTTCTGGATTGACAGTTCTTTTCTTTCAGCACATTAAAAATATTGTTTCACTGTCTTCTAGTTTCCAGTCTTTGATAGCAAATTTGTAATTATTTGCATCATTGTTCTTCTATATGTAATATGTCTATTTTTTCTGGCTACTTTCAAAACTCTTGTTATTTTTTGGTTTCCAGCAGTTTAATTATGATGTGTCTGGGCATAATGATTTTTAGTTTATCCCATCTCAGGTATGATGAACATTTTCAATCTGTAAATCTGTATCTTTGACCAAATTTGGAAAGTTTTTTGCTATTATGTCTTCAAATGTTTTTTATGTACCAATTATTTTCTCCTTTCCTTCTGCAACTCCATTGACACAAATGTTAGACCTTTTGATATTGTCCCACAGATGCATCATCGACATGCTGTTCATTTTTTTTCCAGTCTTGTTTTTTCTCTTTGTTCTTCACATTGGATCATTTATATTGATCCAGTAGATTCAAGTTCACTGACTTTTTTTTCATTCTTCTATTGAGTCTATCCAGTGAATTTTTGATTTCACATGTTGTGTTTTTCTGTCTCTAAAATTTGGGTCTGTATTTTTAAATAGTTTTTATTTTTGTGCTGAGAACTTCTATATTTTCTTTCACTTCAACTGGGTTTGCCTTTACCTCATAGATACAGTATTAATCACTGCTTTAAAGGTTTTGTCTGGTAATTCAACATCTGGGTCACCCTGGAGTTGGGATCTGTTTATTATCTTCACCCCTCAAAATTGGTCACATCTTCCTGCTTTCTTCTTTGTCAACTAACTTTAAGTTGTATCCTAGACTTTTTTTGTGTGAGATGAAGTCTTGCTCTGTCACCCAGGCTGGAGTGCAGTGGCGTGATCTTGGCTCACTGCAACCTCTGCTTCCTGAGTTCAAGTGATTCTCATGTTTCAGCCTCCTTAGTAGCTGGCATTACAGGTGCCCACCACCACGCTTGGCTAATTTTTTTTTTTTATTTTTAGTGGAGACGGGGTTTTGCCATGTTTGCCAGGCCGGTCTTGAACACCTGACCTCAAGTAATCCACTTGCCTTGGCCTCCCAAAGTGCTGGGATTACAGGCATGAGCCACCATGTTAGCCACCAGGCTAACATTTTTAATATTATATTTTGAGACAGGTTTCTGTTAAAATCCTCTGAAGAATATTGTATCTTTTGTTTGTTTGTTTGTTCTAGCAGGCAGTCAACCTGGTTAAATTCCAACTGTAAGTGATCTCTCCTGTGCACAGTGGCTCCAATGTTAGTTTAGTTTTCAGAGCTTTGATTATACTCCTATAGGTCTGTCTCATGCGTGCGCAGTTCAGGGGTGATTCTGAGGTATGTGCCAGTTCACACACAGAATTAAGGGGTCCACTTTCTAGCTCACTTCTCTCTAGGTTACCCCCTACACTCTCCAGATCCCAGGAGCTACATTTCCTGGAAGTCTTAGTTACAGTCAATGAGAGCAAGAGAGAGAACCCAAAGTGTGTTTCATCATTGGCCAGTACTGGGAGTTCAGTTTTCTTTATTGAAAACAGAAAGTAATTTCATTTTTATTGTAGAGAAGATAAACACAAATGAAAAAGATAACCAAAAATTTTAGAGGTATTTCTCATTAACATTTTGCTGTATAGATTTTCAGACTTTTAGAGTCACAAAACAAATAACTTTTTAAATAATAATAGCTTTATTGATATATACAGTTTATTCTTGTTATGCATAGTAGTTGTGTTATATAAAGTTACAAACACTGAATCAGGAAATACTGAATTTTTGCTCCTAGGGGAGATACTGGGGTAGATTCCTGCAAGCCTCTGGTCATACCATTTTTGTCAGCTAATCACTACATAACCTTATTTTATATATATTTCTCTTTAAAACACCTTATTTAATATATATGGTTGATCTGTTAACATGAACTCATAGCCAACAGCACTGTAACTCATGCTGGAATGAAGCTTATCTAACACGCATATTTTTTCCGTAAGGTACACCACTGACTTTTTGTGCTTAGTAATAATAGATAGTACTTCACCTATGCATGGGGACTATTTTAACAGTGAAATCACTAACATAGAACACAAAAATGCAAAAACTTGGCACCAAATAGACTGTAAAAAGGACACTTGTTTACAGTATGATAGCTGAAACAAAAAGGCAGAGTATCACCTTGGTCAGCCTCAATTGGCAACATGCATATTGGGTGACTCACATTTTTCGCAGCTGTATGCATGTCTGCAAAGGCCTGCAAAAACACCATGAGTACTGGGATTACACATAAACTTTAGTGAATGGGCAAATTTGCAAATATGGAATATGCAAATAATGAATGACTGTAATTCACATACCATACAATTGACCTATTTAAAGTATACAGTGTTTTTAGTATTTACAGGATTGTGCAAAAATCACAGGTTGTGTTTGTGGCATTAACCACAATCAATCTCAGAACATTTTCATCACCCCCTAAAAGTCCTGTACCACTCCCCTTTTCCCTTTAGCCCCACCTCCAGTCCTAGGCAACCACTAAGCTATTTTCTGTCTTTACAGATTTGCCTATTCTGGATAGTCTGTATAAAGGAGACCATGAAAGATGTGGCCTTTTGTGACTGACTTCTTTCACTTAGCAGATGTTTTCAAAATCCATTGATGTAGCATATAGCAGTACTTTGTTCCTATTCATTGCTGAAAGATATTCTATTTTGTGCATATAGCACATTTTATTCATCTATTGATGGAAGTTTGGCTTATTTCTTCTTGGCTGTTAGGAATAATACTGCTGTGAACATTTGTATACAAGTTTTTTTTTGTGGGCATATTTTTCACTTCTCTTGGGCGTACACCTCATAGTGGAATTGGTGGAACGTGTGATAACTGTGCTTGACCTTCTGAGGACCTGCCAAACTGATTTTTCCAAAGTGACTGCACCATTTTTCCCTCCCACCAGCAATATTTGAGGGCTTCAGTTTCTTCACATCCTCACCAACACTTGTTATTATCTATATTTTTAATTACTGCCATCCAAGTGGGTGTGAAGTAGCATCTCACTGTACTTTTGATTTGTATTTTCCTGATAGCTAATGATATTGAATACCTTTTCATGTACTTACTGACCATTTGTAGATCTTGCTTGAAGAACTGTTAGATGCTTTGCTCATTTTGTAATTGGGTTATTTGTGTTATGATTATTGAGTATGAGAATTCATAATATGTTCCACAAACAAGTCCCTTATCAGATACATATGATTTGCAAATGTTCTCCTGTTCTGTGGGTTGCCTTTCACTTTCTTGGTGGTTTCCTCTGCAGCACAAAAGTTTTTAATTTTGATAAAGTCCAATTTGTCTACTTTTTCTTTCATGGTTCGTGCTTTTATTGTCATATCTAAGAACCCATTACCTAAGCCAAAATCACAAAGATTTACTCCTATGCGATCTTCTCAGTCTTATAGTATTAGCTCTTATATTTAGGCCTGTGATCAGTTTTGAGTAGATTTTTGTGTATAGTGTTAGAGAGAGGTCCAATTTCATTCATTTGCATGTGGATGACCTGTGTCCCAGAATCATCTGTTAAAAAGACATTTATTTTTCAATTGAATTGTCTTGGCACTCTTATTGAAAATCAATTCATTATAAATGTAAGAGTTTATTTCTGAACTCTCACTTTTATTCCATTGATCTATAGCATATATATCCTTGAATTAGTACAATTTGTCTTGATTATTGTATCTTTGTAGTAAGTTTTGATGTTAGGAAGAGTGAGTCCCCTAACTTTGTTCTTTTTCAAGACTGTCTTAGCTATTCTGGATCCTTTGCATTTTCACAAGAGTTTTAGGATCATCTTGTCAATTTCTGCCAAGAACAACTGACATTTTGATGGAGATTTATTAAATTTGTTGATTGATTTGGGGAATGCTGCCATCTTAACAATATTAGGTCTTCCAGTCCATAAGCATGGGATGTCTTTCCATTATATAGGTCATCTTTCATTTTTTTTTAAACAATGTTTTGTATGTTTCAGAGTATAAAATTCACACTTCCTCTGTTAAATTTCTAAGTGTTTTATTCTTTTTGAAGATATTGTAAATGTAAATTTTTTCTTAATTTACTTTCTAGATTGTTCTTTACAAGTATAGAAACACAATTGATTTTTGTATATTGATCATGTGTCCTGCAACCTTGTTGAAAGATAAATAACTTTTAAACTTTAAAGATTAAATATTTTAAACTTTTTATTTCTAAAAGTTGGAGATCATTATTTGACCTATCTAATGTCCAAGTAGCTATACCAAGTTATGTTGTAAGACTTCCCCAGTAAACATGGGTGGAAATTAGCCTGTTTCCTCCATGCCATTCCAGTTGTTTGATATGATATTTTTCTCTGGACTCATGCACACTAAGAGGGTTGTATAAATTCAAAGTGATCATATGTAGAATGGAAATATTAAGGAATCTGGCTATTTATCCTAGATTCTATTCCAAGTGTACTCATGGCAGTGATTTCAAGTGACCACTTTACAAGAATTTTCTGAACATTTTAATTTTTTGTTTATTCATATTTTTGACCTGAATCCTTTTCTTCTATTTATTATTTTATGTTTGGTTAATTCCTTCTGACATGGCTTCCTTTCATTCTCTTTTGATTTTATTCTTTATAGCCCCCTTTTTATTTATTTATTTATTTTTGCTGCTTTATCCAGTTAAGCCCAAGTTTGCAAAAGAAAAGAATAGATAAAAATATCAGAATGGCTCATGGGGTAGTTTTTGGTAATTTTGTCACTTTGTGTGACTGGACCTTCTAACAGGCTTATGATGGATATCAATCAGGATTGAGCACTGAATTCCAAGCTCCACTGGCATTTCAGTCTGGCATAGATAAAGAAGAAGATAAGAAAGAGGTATGTAATGATACTGCTTTTGGACACCAATATTTCTACTATGATAGTATTAACATATGAGAAATTGGAAACAATTTGTTGTGTCCTAACACATAAAAGAGCTAATACCACAAATTTCATAAATAAAATAAAAGTTGCTTGACTCGTTATAATGTGTTGAATTTCTTTTCTAAGCTCCTATGAGTTAGGGTACATTGATGTGAAACCAATTATTTGATACTAATAAATTTCTCCAGCTAATGTATATTTGCCACTATAACTTATTTAAAGGAAGATAGTTACTTTATGGCTTTCTTTTTTTTTTTCTCTTTTCAATCTAAAGTTAGTTTAAACCAATAGTTCTTAACCCTGGCCATGCACCAGAATCAGATGGAGAGTGTTTTTCAAAATACAAATATGCCTAGATCTAAACCAGATATACCAAATCGATATCAGAAAACGGAGGTTTAGGGCATTTTTGTTTCTTAAAAATACCACTGGAGATTCTGATGCATCATCAGTATTGAGTATAGACCTTCAATAATTTTTAGCAAAAAGCCCTGCACTACTCTGATATGTACATAGACATGCTTTTTGCTCATTAAATAGCTTGTGTATTTAAAAAAGTATGTATAAATCCAGAGGTATGAACAGATCACATACAGTCTAGTAGCACTTGCTTTTATTCTACTTGTTTTGTTTGTGAGTCTGAGGCTTTAGTATACCTCAGCCCTTCTACCCTCCTCCGTGCCATGTTAGGCTAGGCTTAGAGTATGCTTTTGTGATACTGTTTTAATTTTGAAAAGTTAAAGTAACTATTGGTTCTGTTATAAAATATCTTCTACATTCTTTCTGTGGCCCTGCTTTTATGGTACTTACTACTTGGGAACACAGAGTAAATATTTCAGAGTAACACAGAGTAAATACTTTCTCTGGTTTGCCTATTAACATATAATAGCTATGTGCTTGAAAATGTAAAATTCTTGTGTATGTGACATCCTGAGTGATCATAGACAGAAGGAAATTAAAGACTTAATCCCATGTAACTTCTATATCATCTATTTTTGTTTGCTTGGTGTTTGTTTTTGTCTATGGTATAAGAATATTTTTCTTCCTTGGAAATTCCTCTGAAAGCAGAATCTTAGTAATTTTAACTTCTTTCCTTTAGCGTCAAAAGCAGTACCTGAGACATAGACGACTTTTCATGGATATTGAGAGAGAACAAGTAAAAGAACAAAAAAGGCAAAAAGAACAAAAGAAGAAAATTGAAAAGTAAGTTATTTAATCCGCCCTGTGAGCCTTAAATTGCCAGTTAAGATGTTTTTGGAAGATGAACTTTAGAAAAGGTAATGGTTTTGCCCTCTGATCCATGTTGAAAACAGCTGTTTTTGATCTGGGTGAAGTATTAGAAGATGGTGAAGAGCTATGGTTTGGTTTTTTGGTTCGATTTTCTATTAGACTTGATTTTTTTTTTTTTTTTTTTTTGAGACGGAGTCTCGCTCTGTCGCCCAGGCTGGAGTGCAGTGGCCGGATCTCAGCTCACTGCAAGCTCCGCCTCCTGGGTTTACGCCATTCTCCTGCCTCAGCCTCCCGAGTAGCTGGGACTACAGGCGCCCGCCACCTCGCCCAGCTAGTTTTTTGTATTTTTTAGTAGTAGACTTGATTTTTTAGGGCAGTTTTAGGCTCACAGCAAAATTGAGCAGAAAGTACAGAGAGCATACCCTCTGCTCCACAAATGCGCAGCCTCTCCTACTGTCACTATCCTGCACCATAGTGGTACAGTTTATTAGAACTGATGAACCTACATTGATACATTATTATTACCCAAAGTCCATAGTTTACATTAGGATTCACCTTTAGTGTTAGGCATTCTATGGGTTTTGACAAATACATAATGTCATCTGGCTGCCATTATGGTATTATGCAGAGTACTTTCACTTCCCTAAAATCCTCTGTGCTCTGCCTATTCCTCCCTGTTTACACCCTATCCTGTGGTAACCACTGAACTCTACTGCTTCCATCGTTTTGCCTTTTCCAGAATGTCATGTAGTTGGAATCATACAGTATGTATGTAACCTTTTCAGATTGGCTTTTTATACTTAGAAATATGCATGTATGTTTCCTCTAGTGCTTTTTTATGACTTGATAGCTCATTTATTTTAGTACGAATAATATCCCATTATCTGAATGTATCACAGTTTAGTTATTCACCTACTGAAGGACGTATTGTTAGCTGCCAATATTTAGCAAATATGAATAAAGCTACTTTAAAATCTATGTACAAGTTTTTGTGGGGGCATACTTTTTAGCTCATTTGAGTAAATAACAAGGAGTACGATTGCTGGATCATATGGTAAAAATATATTTAGCTTTATAAGACAATACCAAACTGTCTTCCAAAGTGGCTATACCCGTTTTGCATTTCCACCAGCAAGAAATGAGAGTTCTTGTTGCTCGACATCCTTGCCAGCATTTCGTGTTGTCAGTATTTTGGATTTTGGCCATTCTGGTAGGTGTGTAGTTGTATCTCATTGTTTTAATTTTTACTTCCCTAATGACATATAATATGGAACACATTTTCACACGCTTATTTGTCATCTGTATATCTTCTTTGATGATGTGTCTGTTCAGGTCTTTTGCTCATTTTTTGAGTCATTTGTTTTTCTTATTGAATTTTAAGAGTTCTTTGTATATTTTGAATAACAGTTCTTTATCAGTCTTTCGTAAACATTTTTTTCCCATCTGTAGCATGTCTTCTCGTCTGTTGACAGTATCTTTTGCAGAGCAAAATGAAGTCTGCCTTATCAGTTATTTCTTTCGTGGATTGTGCCTTTGGTGTTATATATAAAAAAGTCGCTGCCATACCCAAAGTCACTTAGATTTTCTCCTGTGTTACCTTCTAGGAGTTTTGTAGTTTTGCATTTTACATTTTTCTGTATGATCCATTTTGTTAATTTTTGTGAGAGGTGTAAGATCTGTGTTTAGAGTCATTTTTTTACATGTGAATGTCCAGTTGTTCCAGCACCATTTGTTGAAAAGACCATCTTTTATTAATCATACTGCCTTTGCTCTTTTGTTAAAAATCAGTTGACTGCATTTATGTGGTTGTGTGTTTTGGACTCGGTTCTCTGTTCTGTTCCATTGATCTCTTTGATCTGTTCCATCAATCTGTTTGTCTTTTGCCATACCACACTATCTGGATTATTGTAGCTTTACTTACATATTTTTATTGATACATAATAATTGTACATATTTATGGGATACATGTGATATTTTTATACCATGCAATGTGTATGATCAAATGTGTGATGTGTAATGATCAAATCAGAGTAATTAGGATATCTGTCATCTCAAACACTATGATTTCTTTGTGTTGGAAACATTTCAAATCTTCTAGCTGTTTTGAAACACACAATAAATTATTGTTAACTAGAGTCACCCTACTGTGCTACCAGTAAGTAGAATTTATTCTGCCTATCTAACTGTATGGTTATACCATTAACCATTAACCCATTCTTCATCCCCTCCTCCCTTCCCACCCTCTGGTTAACTATCATTCATTCTACTTTCTACCTCTATGGGATCAGCATTTTTAGCTCCCACATGTGAGTGAGAACATGCGATGTTTGTCTTTCTGTGCCTGGCTTGTTTGATTTAACATAATGACTTCCAGTTCCATCTGTGTTGCAGCAAATGACAGGATTTTATTCTTTTTTATGGCTGAATAATATTCCATTGTGTATATATACCACATTTTCTTTGTGTCCCTCTGTTGAGGACACTGAAGTTGATTCAGTATCTCGACAATTGTGAATAGTGCCACAGTAAACATGGGGGTACAGGTAGCCCTTTGATACACTGATTTCTTTTCCTTTGAATAGATACCCAGTAGTGGAGTTGCTGGGTCATCTGGAAGTTCTGTTTTTAAGTTTTTTTTAAAGAAATCTCCACCAACATGGCACAAGTATACATATGTAACAAACCTACACGTTATGCACATGTACCCTAGAACTTAAAGTATAATAATAATAATTTTTAAAAAAACAATTATATCCATGAAAAAAAAAAGAAATCTCCATACTGTTTTCCACAATTTCTGTACTAATTTACATTCCCACCAACACTGTGTAAAAGTTCCCTTTTCTCTACATCCTCATCAGCTTTTGTTACTTTTTGTTGTTTTGATAATTGCCATTCTAACTGTGGGGAGATGATATCTCATTGTGGGTAAGGTGGGTTGATCCCCAGGCACCCAGATGACAAGCATCAGTGCCTGCAGTGGTGGTAGTGGGTGAGGCAGTCCTGTCCTCAGGCCCTCTGGTTCTCTACCTGGGTGCTGGCGAAAGTGGGTATGGCGTGTAGCTTTATAATAAGTCTTTTTTTTTTTTTTTTTTTTTTTTTTTTTGAGACGGAGTCTCGCTCTGTCACCCAGGCTGGAGTTCAGTGGCCGGATCTCAGCTCACTGCAAGCTCCGCCTCCCGGGTTTGCGCCATTCTCCTGCCTCAGCCTCACCAGTAGCTGGGACTACAGGCGCCCGCCACCTCGCCCGGCTAGTTTTTTGCATTTTTTAGTAGAGGCGGGGTTTCACTATGTTAGCCAGGATGGTCTCGATCTCCTGACCTCGTGATCCGCCCGTCTCGGCCTCCCAAAGTGCTGGGATTACAGGCTTGAGCCACCGCGCCCGGCCTATAATAAGTCTTAAAGTCACGTAATTTCAGTCTTTCAACTTTGTTTTTCTTTAATGTCGTGTTGGCTTTACCTCTCTACATAAACTTTAAATAAGGTTGTCAATATACTCAAAATAACTTGTTGAGATTTTTACTGAGATTGCAGTTAATGTATATATCAAGTTGGGGATAACTGACATCTTGACAATATTGAGTCTTTCCATGACCATAGATTATCTCGCCATTTTATGTAGTTGTCCTTTGATTTCTTTCTTCAGTGTTTTGTTGTTTTTGCTTCTGTAGATCTTACATATATTTTGTTAGACTTATACCTAAGTCTTTCATTTTGGAAATCATATAAATAGTATTGTGCTTTTAATTTTAAACTCCACCTGTTCATTGCTGGTATATAGGAAAGTGATTGACTTTTGTATATTAAACTTGTATCCTTCAACCCTGCTGTAATCACTTATTAGTTCCAGTAGCTTGTTCAGTGACTTTTTTATTATATGATTATGTCACCTGTGAAGAAAGATCGTTTTATTTCTTCATTCCCGATTTGTATGCCGTTTATTTCCTTTTGTTGCCTTATTTCATTAGCATGGATTTTCAGTATGATGTTAATGAGAGGGTACATCTTTGCCTTGTTTTTTATCCCAGCAAGTAAACTTACAGTTTATTACCATCAAGTATGATGTTAGCTGTACATTTTTTGTAGATGCGCTTTATCAAGTTGAAGAAGTTCTTCTCCATCAGTTGCATTTCTTTTTTTTTCTTTTCTTTTCTTTTTCCTTCTGTTTTTTTTTTTTTTTTTTTTTGAGATGGAGTCTCTGTTGCCGGGCTGGAGTGCAGTGGTGCGATCTCAGCTCACTGCAACCTCTGCCTCCCTGGTTCAAGCAATTCTCCTGCCTCAGCCTCTTGAGTAGCTGCGACTACAGGCTATGGGTTTTTACTGTGCTCCTTAGACCTCAACCCCAGTTGTCTTGACAAACTTCATTGTGCCTAATGACTTATAAACAATGCATAAAAAGTTATAATGGGCCGGGTGTGGTGGCTTACGTCTGTAATCCTAGCACTTTGGGAGGCTGAGGTAGGTGGATCACCTGAAGTCAGGAGTTCGAGTCCAGCCTGACCAACATAGAGAAACCCCATCTCTACTAAAAATATAAAATTAGCCGGGCGCGGTGGCTCATGCTTGTAATCCCAGCTACTTGGGAGGCTGAGGCAGGGGAATCACTTGAACCCAGGAGGTGGAGGTTGTAGTGAGCCGAGATCATGCCATTACACTCCAGCCTGGGCAACAAGAGCGAAACTCCGTCTCAAAAAAAAAAAAAAAAAGAGAAAGAAAGAAAGAAAGAAAAGATTATAATGAAATCCAGTATGAGGATTTACTTCATCAGATGTTATTGACATACTATGCATAAGGCACTAAACAAAGTGCTAATATGTGTAATAGTTTGAAATTTGCGAAGTGCTATAAAATATAAGGCAATAACACTTTTATTTTGAAATACTCCATATAATACTATAACAAAATTGCTGTAGGTTACTGTAAAGTGCTAGAAATGTGTTCAAATAACATAATGAATAGTTTTTGGGGTCTTTTTGGTTTTGTTTTTTATAATTTCAACTTCTATTTTAGATTCAGGGGTACAGGTGCTGGTTTGTTACATGGGTATATTATGTGATGCTGAAGTTTCTGGTACAAATGATCCTATCACTCAGATAGTAAGTATAGTACCCAGTAGGTAATTTTCAGCCCTTGCTTCTCCCCTCTCCCTCCCTCTAGTAGTCTTCAGTGTTTATTGTTTTCATTTTTGTGTCTATGTGTACCCAAAGTTTAGCTTCCACTTATAAGTGAGAACATGCAATATTTGGTTTTCTGTTTCTGTGTTAATTTGCTTAGGATAATGGCCTCCAGCTACATCCATGTTGCTGTAAAGGACATGATTTCATTCTTTTATATGGTTGCATAGTATTCCATGGTGTATACATACCATATTTTCTTTATCCAGTTCACCATTGATGGGCACCTAGGTTGATTCTGTGCCTTTGCTGTTGTGAATAGTGGTGCAATGAACATATGAATGCATGTGTCTTTTTGGTAGAAGGATTCGTTGTACCAAATAATAGTATTGCTGGGTCAAATGGTAGTTCTAAGTTCTTTGAAAAGTCTCCAAACTGCTTTCCACAGTGACTGAACTAATTTACATTTCCACCAACAATGAATAAGCATTCCCTTTTCTCTGCAACCTTGCAATTATCTGTTATTTTTAGACTTTTTAGTAATATCTGTTTTGACTGGTGTTAGGTGGTATCTCATTTTGGTTTTGATTTGCATTTCTCTGATGATTAGTGATGTGGAACATTTTTTCATGTTTATTGGCCACTTGTATGTCTTCTTTTGAGAAGTATTTGTTCATGTCTTTTGCCCACTTTTTAAATGAGGCTGTTTTTTGCTTTGCTTGGTGTTTTTTTTTTCTTTTTGAGATGAAGTCTCACTCGGTCCAGTGGCACATTCTCAGCCCACTGCAATGCCTGCCTCTCGGGTTCAAGTGATTCTCGTGCCTGTCTCCCGAGTAGCTGGGACTACAGGCCTGGCTAATTTTTGTATTTTTAGTCAAGACAAGGTTTTGCCATGTGGGCCAGGCTGGTCTTGAATTCCTGACCTCAGGTGATCCGCTCGCCTCAGCCTCCTAAATTGGGGGAATTACAGGTGTGAGCCACCACGCCCGGCCAAATTGTTTAAATTGCTGACAAGTTGATGGGTGCAGCACACCAACACGGCACAAGTATACATATGTAACAAACCTGCACGTTGTGCACATGTACCCTAGGACTTAAAGTATAATTTAAAAAAAAAATTCCTTACAGATACTGGATATCAGACCTTTGTCAGGTGCGTAGTTTGTAAATATCTTCTACCATTCTGTAGGTTGTCTGTTTATGCCCTTGATAGTTTCTCTTGCTGTGAGGAAGCTCTTTAGTTTGAGTCCAATTTGTCAGTTTTTGCTTTTGTTGCAATTGCTTTTGAGGATTTAGTCATAAAGTTTTTGCCAAGGCTGATATCCAGAATGGTACTTCCTGGGTTTTCTTCTAGGCTTTTTATAGTTTGAGGTCTTACATTTAAATCTTTAATCCATATTGAGTTAATGTTTTTGTATAGTAAAGGTAGGGGTCCAGTTTCATTCTTCTGCATTTGCCTAGCCAGTTACCCCAGCACCATTTATTGAATAAAGAGTCATTTCCCTAATGGGTAGTCATTGGACCTAAAAGTTTCCTAGTTCCTTTTCAATGCTATGTCATCTCAATGAAAAAAAAATCTTTTAATTAGTATTCCGTTTCTTCTCTTGTATTACTAATAAGTTTTCCTTCATCTTAATGGGCAACTGTTTCTGTAATAGAAGTATTCTTTATTTAGAAGAATTCATTTAAAAAAACAGTGACTGCTGGTATAGTAGCTATGTCAAAGGAAATATTTATTGGGTTATTTTAAGTGATTTCACATGTATTTTCATTTATTTATAGTCTATTCATGGGATAATTGATTTAAGCCTGCCTCTAATATTTGTAGTACTGGGCTCACGTTACAAATACAAGTTTATGTACCTTACTTACATCTAAGTATTTAAATGTCATAAACTGAGCTAAAAAACTGTTAAATGACACATATTCTGTTGTCCTACCTTGACAAATATGATTTCATAGTGACTAGAAGGTCAGACTCAAATTTGTAATTCTTGAACTCCTCTGAGTTACTTGCAGAAACATGAATGACAGTTTGGGGAGAGTCAGCCTCCAGTCTACCCCCTTTTTATTCTCATTCATACCTCTATTTTGTACTCGATGAATTTTGGGTACATGCTATGGTTCAACTCAGCCCAGATATCCAAGTTCTAAGTACATGCCTGGAAGTAGTCACCCCTTAATGTCCCATTGAGCCTAGATGCACACGAGAGGTGCAGCCTGCTCTGAGGAAGATAAAGGTGGGGAACAGAACTGTGTATACCCTAAAAATGGCCTTGGAAAGTTTGAGTAAATAATTCCAGGGGCCTGGCTACCTGGAACAGAATATAGGTGGGCAGTCATAGGCTTCAGGTGCGAACCTTCCCCTAGTTGCTTAGTCTCTGAGGATTATGGGAAGAGAAATGGTCAGAGACAGGCCACAGTGGGACTATTAAAATTGTGGGTCTCATGGTAAGGGCTCCCCTCTTATCCAGGTCTAAGAGTGATTCTGCATTTATCCAGAAAACATTTATTTTTTATCTTGCATATCATAGGCACTGTCTTAGGCTCAGATGATACAAAGATAAATAAAATTCATTCCTTTTCTTGAAGAACTCATAAGTTGGGGAGGGAGGATGAGAAACAAATATATTCAAATAAGTAATATAATTAGTGCAGTTGCAGAGATAGGTACAGAGTCCATGTGAGCACAGAAGAGGGGATTAACGATTTTATCCGGAGAGTTAGAGAAAATATTATACATCAGTTGGGTTTGGGTGGATAAATACGTGTTTTGCAGGGAAGGGGATAAGGATGGTGAATTAGGATAACATATATAAACAGAGTCAAGGTGAGAGGCAATAATAGTATTCATGCAGAATTTTGTAATTCACAAGAGCCTTCATATATTATCTTGTTTAGTACTTTTCAACAACAAAGCAAACATTTATTGAAAACTTACTACATGCCAGGGACTGTCCTTTATGCTGAGAATATAAAACTAGAATATATGACAGGATAGTACATATTTACAAATGGACTTAAGTTTGAATGTATGTATCCCTTATGAACTTAGTAAACTTAAGCAAGTAACTTCACCTCTGAGCCTCAATATCCTTAATTTTATAATGGAGATTATAATATTGATCTTCTAGTTTGTTGATAGCATTAAATGGAGAAATGTATGTAAGTACTTAACATTGTATCTGACATTTAATAAGATCTCAATAAAAAGTACCTGTTACTACCATGATGATGGTAGTGGTAGTGGTGATAGTAGTGATGATGATGAAGATTAATAGGATGAGCACCAAGAGAGGACAGACAGTAGGAGAAAAAGAGACAAAAAGTAATTATAATGCTTAAAGTGAGGCAGGGATAGTCTAGGGAGGTCAAGAAATGCTTTATAGATGAGTTAATACTTAAACTACATCTTAAAGGATGAATTGAAGTTTGTCAGATGGTCAAGGAGCTTCGTATGAAGCATAAGGTATGTCTGGGAAGTAAAAATTTGAGGTAGCTAAACCCCAAGTGAAGTGAAGTGGCAAAGAATCTATAACGAAGTTGTTGGAAGATTTTAAGGCAAAAGTCCTATAATCTGATTAGAATCTTACAAAGATCAGTCTGGCAGCTGCATATAGAATAATCTAAAAAAGAAAACTAAGGCAGAGTCCAGTTAAGAAGTTATTGTAGTAGTTGTGGGGGATGATGAGGGCACTGGGAACAGAGAGTGACATATTTGTTAATATTTAAGAAGTAGAATCCATAGATTTTGATAACCAAATTCTTAGTCTTGATGGCTTTGGTGTTGAGAAGAGGGGTTAAGGGTAATTTCTAAACTTTTTTCTTAGATAATTGAATGAATAGTTAGTACCATTAACATAAATAGGGAATGTTCAGAGAACAGATTTTTCGGGAAGCTAGTGAGTTCAGTTTGTGACCATGAGCTTAAGGAGCATGTGAAATATTAAGGGAGGTCTGATTTATATGTGAAAATAACTAAAGTTCTGGGAACAATAGGAACTAAATGTTTCTTAAGGAGTTTTCAAAATATTGGATAAGGTACAGGGCTGCTGCTGGGTGACAGAGAAACAAGCAGAGCTTTTGGTGGTCTTAAGGAGCTGCAGTAACAAAATTGGAGACTCGAGGGCCTCAAACATTTGATCAGTATTCTCCTGAAGACATTTGCCAAAGTCTAAGAAAACACGAAGGCGAAATGGAAAATATGTGGAAAACAGGCTAAGAATCTATTAGTCTGTGATGATGAGGAGATGTAGAGTTCAGGACCCACTGGGTTGGGGGAGGGGAGAAAGGGCCCAGTGTACCTACTAGGCTTTCAGTTGAGCTAGGGAGAGCATACAGTAAGAACATGGTCTAACTGACAGTAGAATAAACTGTACCTAAAGTACAAAGCAGCCTTGATTCTGCTGATGTCTGGACTAGATTAAGAGGATGAACTGTGTACTTTGTGCCTAGCTGAGAAAAGTGTGAACTTTCTCTGGTTATGGATAATATCATTTAAAGCCTCTAAAAAAATTAAAACAATATTCAGTATTCAATCAAAAGTTTCTAAGTACATACTTAGAACTAGATGTCCAAAAGCCAAGAGAAAGAAAAGACAACAGAAACAGACTCCAGTGACGCAAGATACCAGTATTAGTAGACTTTAAAATAATTGATTAATGTGCTCAGGTAACTAGAGGAAGAGATGGAGAAAATGGATGAAAATATGGAGAATTGCACCAAAAAACTGGAATCTATAAAATAGAATCAAATAGAAAAATATAATCTTAAAATAAGAACTCACTATATACCCAATGAGGTACCACTTCAGACTCACTAGAGTAGCTTAGGGAGGGAAAGGCAACAAACTTAACAGTATCAGATAGCAGCAAGGATGTAGAACAGCTGTAACTCATGTATTAGTATCATATGTAGAAAAGAGCACAACCACTTTGAAAAACTGTTTAATATCTTATACTGTTAAATATAGACCTACTATATGACCCAACCAATTTATGCCTAGAAATTTAAGAAAAGTGGAAACATTTGTAAAAACACTGAATCGTGACAGAATGTATTCCTTTCAAGTGCCCATGGAACATTTTCCAAAGTTGATCTTACTTTGGGTTATTTTTCAGAGTCTGTTCTGTAACTTTAGTGATACTACACTAGAAATCAATAAGCAGTACTTCTAAAGGATCATGGATCAAATAAAAATTATAATGGCAATTAGGAAATACTTTTGAGAGAATAATAATGAAGATAAATCATATTTAAAACTTTTTAGATGTCACTGAAGCAGTCCTTAAAGGGAATGTCAGAGCCTTGATTACAATTAATATAAAATAAAAAAGGCTGCGGGGTGGGGGCGCACCCAAGATGGCCGAATAGGAACAGCTCCAGCCTCCAGCTCCCAGTGTGAGCAACACAGAACACGGGTGATTTCTGCATTTTCAACTAAGGTACCAGGTTCATCTCACTGGGCGTGTCAGACAGTTGGTGCTGGTCTGCAGGTGCAGCCCGACCAGTGAGAGCTGAAGCAGGGCAAGGCATCGCCTCACCTGGAAAGCACAAGGGGGAAGGGAATTCCTTTTCCTAACCAAAGGAAAGTGAGACACACAACACCTGGAAAATCAGGTAACTCCCACCCTAATACTGTGCTTTACCAAGGGTCTTAGCAAATGGCACACCAGGAGATTATATCCCACACCTGGCCAAGAGGGTCCCACGCCCATGGAACCTCCCTCATTGCTAGCACAGCAGTCTGAGATCTAACTGCAAAGGGGCAGCGAGGCTGGGGGAGGGGCGCCCGCCATTGCTGAGGCTTAAGTAGGTAAACAAAGCCACCTGGAAGCTTGAATTGAGTGGAGCCCACCACAGCTCAAGGAGGCCGGCCTGCCTGCCTCTGTAGACTCCTCCTCTGAGGACAGGGCATAGCTAAACAAAAAGCAGCAGAAACCTCGGCAGAGGTAAATGCGCCTGTCTGACAGCTTTGAAGAGAGCAGTGGATCTCCCAACACGGAGGTTGAGATCTGAGAACGGACAGACTGCCTGCTCAAGTGGATCCCTGACCCCTGAGTAGCCTAACTGGGAGACATCCCCCACTAGGCGCAGGGTGACACCTCACACCTCACATGTCGGGGTACACCCCTGAGACGGCGCTTCCAGAGCAAGAATCAGACAGCAACACTCGCTGTTCAGCAATATTCTATCTTCTGCGGCCTCCGCTGCTGATACCCAGGCAAACAGCGTCTGGAGTGGACCTCAAGCAAACTCCAACAGACCTACAGCTGAGGGTCCTGACTGTTAGAAAGAAAACTAACAAACAGAAAGGACACCCACACCAAAACCCCATCAGTACGTCACCATCATCAAAGACCAAAGGCAGATAAAACCACAAAGATGGGGAAAAAGCAGTGCAGAAAAGCTGGAAATTCAAAAAATCAGAGTGCTTCTCCCCCTCCAAAGGAACGCAGCTCATCACCAGCAGTGGACCAAAGCTGGATGGAGAATGGCTTTGATGAGTTGAGAGAAGGAGACTTCAGTCGATCAAACTTCTCAGAGCTAAAGGAGGAACTACATAACCAGCGCAAAGAAACTAAAAACCTTGAAAAAAGAATGGATGAATGGATAACTAGAATAATGCAGAGAAGACCTTAAAAGAACTAATAGAGATGAAAACCATAACATGAGAACTACGTGACAAATGCACAAACTTCAGTAACTGACTCGATAAACTGGAAGAAAGAGTATCAGCGATTGAAGATCAAATGAATGAAATGAAGCGAGAAGAGAAGTGTAGAGAAAAAAGAGTAAAAAGAAATGAACAAAGCCTCCAAGAAGTATGGGATTATGTGAAAAGACCAAATCTACGTCTGATTGGTGTGCCTGAAAGTGATGGGGAAAATGGAACCAAGTTGGAAAACACTCTGCAGGATATCATCCAGGAGAACTACCCCAACCTAGTAAGGCAGGCCAACATTCAAATTCAGAAAATACAGAGAATGCCAAAAAGATACTCCTCGAGAAGAGCACTACAAGACACATAATTGTCAGATTCACCAAAGTTGAAATGAAGGAAAAAATGTTAAAGGCAGCCAGAGAGAAAGGTTGGGTTACACACAAAGGGAAGCTCATCAGACTAACAGCAGATGTCTCGGCAGAAACTCTCCAAGCCAGAAGAGAGTGGGGGCCAATATTCAACATTCTTATAGAAAAGAATTTTCAACCCAGAATTTCATATCCAGCCGAACTAAGTTTCATAAGTGAAGGAGAAATAAAATCCTTTACAGACAAGCAAATGCTTAGAGATTTTTGTCACCACCAGGCCTGCCCTACAAGAGATCCTGAAGGAAGAACTAAACATGGAAAGGAAAAACAGGTACCAGCCATTGCAAAAACATGTCAAAATGTAAACTCCATTGATGCTAGGAAGAAACTGCATCAACTAGCAAGCAAAATAACCAGCTAATATCATAATGACAGGATCAATTTCATACATAACAATATTAACCTTAAATGTAAATGGACTAAATGGTCCAATTAAAAGACACAGACTGGCAAATTGGATAAAGAGTCAAGACCCATCAGTTTGCTGTATTCAGTAGACCCATCTCACATGCAGAGACACACATAGGCTCAAAATAAAGGGATGGAGGAAGATCTACCAAGCAAATGGAAAACAAAAAAAGGCAGGGGTTGCAATCCTAGTCTCTGATAAAACAGACTTTAAACCATCAAAGATCAAAAGAGACAAAGAAGGCCATTACATAATGGTAAAGGGATCAATTCAACAGGAAGAGCTAACTATCCTAAATATATATGCACCCAATACTGGAGCACCCAGATTCATAAAGCAAGTCCTTAGAGACTTACAAAGAGACTTAGACTCCCATACAATAATAATGGGAGACTTTAACACCCTACTGTCAACATTAGACAGATCAACGAGACAGAAAGTTAATAAGGATATCCAGGAATTGAACTCAACTCTGCACCAAGCAGACCTAATAGACAGCTACAGAACTTTTCACCCCAAATCAACAGAATATACTTTCTTCTCAGCATCACATCGCACTTATTCCAAAATTGACCACATAGTTGGAAGTAAAGCACTCCTCAGAAATAAAGAATAGAAATTATAACAAACTGTCTCTCAGACCACAGTGCAATCAAACTAGAACTCAGGACTAAGAAACTCAATCAGAACCGCTCAACTACATGGAAACTGAACAACCTGCTCCTGAATGACTACTGGGTACATAACGAAATGAAGGCAGAAATAAAGATGTTCTTTGAAACCAATGAGAACAAAGATAAAACATATCAGAATCTCTGGGACACATTTAAAGCAGTGTGTACAGGGAAATTCATAGCACTAAATGCCCACAAGAGAAAGCAGGAAAGATCTAAAATTGACACCCTAACATCACAATTAAAAGAACTAGAGAAGCAAGAGCAAACACATTCAAAAGCTAGCAGAAGGCAGGAAATAACTAAGATCAGAACAGAACTGAAGGAGATAGAGACATAAAAAAAATCCTCCAAAAAATCAATGAATCCAGGAGCTGGTTTTTTGAAAAGATCAACAAAATTGATAGACCACTAGCAAGACTAATAAAGAAGAAAAGAAAGAAGAGTCAAATAGATGCAATAAAAAATGATAAAGGGGATATCACCACCGACCCCACAGAAATACAAACTACCATCAGATAATACTATAAACACCTCTACACCAATAAGCTAGAAAACCTAGAAGAAATGGATAATTTCCTGGACACTTACACTCTGCCAAGACTAAACCAGGAAGAAGCTGAATCCCTGAATAGACCAATAGCAGGCTCTGAAATTGAGGCAATAATTAATAGCCTACCAACCAAAAAAAGTCCAAGACCAGATGGATTCACAGCCGAATTCTACCAGAGCTACAAAGAGGAGCTGATACCATTCCTTCTGAAACTATTCCAATCAATAGAAAAAGAGGGAATCCTCCCTAACTCATTTTACGAGGCCAACATTATCCTGATACCAAAGCCTGGCAGAGACACAACAAAAAAAGAGAATTTTAGACCAATATCCCTGATGAACATCGATGCAAAAATCCTCAATAAAATACTGGCAAACCGAATCCAGTAGCACATCAAAAAGCTTATCCACCATGATCAAGTGGGCTTCATCCCTGGGATACAAGACTGGTTCAACATGCGCAAATCAATAAACATAACCTAGCATATAAATAGAACCAAAGACAAAAGCCACATGATTATCTCAATAGATGCAGAAAAGGCCTTTGACAAAATTCAACAGCACTTCATGCTAAAAACGCTCAATAAATTCAGTATTGATGGAACGTATCTCAAAATAATAAGATCTATGTATGACAAACCCACAGCCAATATCATACTGAATGGGCAAAAACTGGAAGCATTCCCTTTGAAAACTGGCACAAGACAGGGATGCCCTCTCTCACCACTCCTATTCAACATAGTGTTGGAAGTTCTAGCCAGGGCAATCAGGCAGGAGAAAGAAATAAAGGATATTCAGTCAGGAAAAGAAGAAGTCAAATTGTCCCTGTTTGCAGATGACATGATTGTATATTTAGGAAACCCCATCGTCTCAGCCCAAAATCTCCTTAAGCTGATAAGAAACTTCAGCAAAGTCTCAGGATACAAAATCGATGTGCAACAATCACAAGCATTCTTACACACCAGTAACAGACAAAGAGAGAGCCAAATCATGAATGAGCTCCCATTCACAATAGCTTCAAAGAGAATAAAATACCTAGGAATCCAACTTACAAGGGATGTAAAGGATCTCTTCAAGGAGAACTACAAACCACTGCTCAGTGAAATAAAAGAGGACACAAACAAATGGAAGAACATACCATGCTCATGGATAGGAAGAATCAATATTGTGAAAATGGCCATACTGCCCAAGGTAATTTATAGATTCAATGCCATCCCCATTAAGCTACCAATGACCTTCTTCACAGAATTGGAAAAAACTGCTTTAAAGTCCATATGGAACCAAAAAAGAGCCCGCATTGCCAAGACAATCCTAAGCCAAAAGAACAAAGCTGGAGGCATCACGCTACCTGACTTCAAACTATACTACAAGGCTACAGTAACTGAAACAGCATGGTACTGGTACCAAAACAGAGATAGAGACCAATGGAACAGAACAGAGCCCTCAGAAATAATACCACACATCTACAGCCATCTGATCTTTGACAAATCTGACAAAAACAAGAAATGGGGAAAGGATTCCCTATTTAATAAATGGTGCTGGGAAAATTGGCTAGCCATAAGTAGAAAGCTGAAACTGGATCCTTTCCTTACTCCTTATACAAAAATTAATTCAAGATGGATTAGAGACTTAAATGTTAGACCTAATACCATAAAAACCTTAGAAGAAAACCTAGGTAATACCATTCAGGACATAGGTATGGGCGAGGACTTCATGTCTAAAACACCAAAAGCAATGGCAACAAAAGCCAAAATTGACAAATGGGATCTAATTAAACTAAAGAACTTCTGCACAGCAAAAGAAACTACCATCAGAGTGAACAGGCAACCTACAGAATGGGAGAAAATTTTTGCAATCTACTCATCTGACAAAAGAGCTAATATCCAGAACCTATAAAGAACTCAATCAAATTTACAAGAAAAAAACAACCCCATCAAAAAATGGGCAAAGGCTACGAACAGAGACTTCTCAAAAGAAGACATTCGTAAAGCCAACAGACACATGAAAAAATGCTCATCATCACTCGCTATCAGAGAAATGCAAATCAAAACCACAATGAGATACCATCTCACACCAGCTAGAATGGCAGTCATTAAAAAATCAGGAAACAACGGGTGCTGGAGAGGATGTGGAGAAATAGGAACACTTTTATACTGTTGGTGGGACTGTAAACTAGTTCAACCATTGTGGAAAACAGTGTGGCCATTCTTCAAGGATCTAGAACTAGAAATACCATTTGACCCAGCCATCCCATTACTGGGGATATACCCAAAGGATTGTAAGTCATGCTGCTATAAAGACACATGCACACGTATGTTTATTGTGGCACTATTCACAATAGCAAAGACTTGGGTTGTCCATCAGTGACAGACTAGATTAAGTATATGTGGCACATATACACCAAGAAATACTATGCAGTCATAAAAAAGGATGAGTTCGTGTCCTTTGTAGGGACATGGATGCAGCTGGAACCATCATTCTCAGCAAACTATCGCAAGAACAGAAAACCAAACCCCACATGTTCTCACTCATAGGTTGGAAGCGAACAATGAGATCACTTGGACACAGCAAGGGGATCATCACACACCGGGTCCTATTGTGGGGAGGGGTGGGGGGAGGGATAGCACTAGGAGATATACCTAATGTAAATGACGAGTTAAGGGGTGCAGCACACCAACATGGCACGTGTATACATATGTAACAAACCTGCACATTGTGCACATGTACCCTAGAACTTACAGTATAATAAAAAAAAAATTCAGAAAAAAAGGCTACAAATCAATGTTTTCACCTTCTATCTTAAGCTTGGGAAAAACTGCCAATTACATCAGAAAAAAAGAAGCCATAGGAGTAAGTGCAGAAATCAGTGAAATATAAAACAAATGGATAACAGAGGAAATCAAAGACAAAAGTTGGTTCTTTTAAAAATTTTGTTTTGCCAAGGATATATCACTTTTACTAATCAGTAAAAAAGAAAAAACACAATGTACCAATATTAGGAATAGAAAAGGAACTATTACTACAGAGCCTACAGACATTAAATCACAGTAAGAGAACATTATAAACACCTTTACATTTTAAAAAAATGACAATTTTAATAAAATAAACTCCTGTGGGGATAAAACAACTAAAATGGACACAAGAAGAAATTGAATATTTGAATAATCCCATATCACTGAAAGGAATAAAATCAGTTATTAAAAATCCTGAAAGAAAAATCCAGGTTCAGATTTAGGCTCATATATGTTCACTGGGGAATTCTTTTTAAATATATAAGTGAAAAATTAACAAAGTTTTACATAAATTCTTCCAGAGAATGGAAAGCAGCTCTTAGAGCTATCAAACATAAAATGTAGACTGACCTGTAATAGCAGGAAGCCTATTGATTTTAAGAGTCCTTTCTGTGGTTACTGCTAAAACAACAACAACAAAAATCAAAACAAAACAAAGGATTCAATTGGATACCTAGTCAGTTTCTTACATTATACAACTGTTCTACATGGGGGTAGGTTAAATTAAAAAATAAAACTATAACAAAACTATGCCCCAAAAGTATTTAATTCATTATTACTATATTGTAATATTCAGAGCACAGGGCATACAGGTATTTTACAAAGAGGCAGGACCCATTTGACTTGGGGAAGGACAACAGCCCTGGCATTACTTACGCCCCACCCTCTACCCATTCACTGGGAGGAGGGTGCAATTAGAAAATCAAAACGAGTGACTATTCTTAATATTTTGGGGCATCAAATTAATTGAATAAGACTTCAGACTATAATCCAAAATAGGGAAGGATTTAGATTTTCTTTTAGAATAATAAAGACAATTCAGTGCATGATGGAGGTAGTCTAATGGGAAAAAATATAATATGTAAAACATCTGAGAACCCTTGGTAATTTGGTCAGTCAGTTCCCAAATTGCCACAAGACATCAAAGAGCAAAGTTAGTTAAACTCGGGAAAATAACACCTGTTGGATGTACGAGTGTGGGTCTGTATGTGAGACTGTTTAAATGGTCTGTGTGTTTTTCCTTCAACTTTTCTTCTGTATAGTCTGAATATAATAATAAGTTTTAAGTAAATAAAAAAAAAGTGTGTGGACTCTGTTTGGGATGCTTGGAAAAAAAATCTTCATCAAGTTGTGTAATGTGACTTTTAAGTAGAATTCTCTTTAAATATTTCAAAGAACTGTTCTATTTTTAATGTTCTTTAGAGCTGTAGTATAACATTTCAGCATCTAAGCATGTTGATGTTCAGCTCAGGAAGTTCACTCTCTCACCTAGGCCAGATTTATCTTAGGATAGCCTAATCTTTTAGCTGTAATTGTGATCTGATCTGCATCAAAAGATCTTTTCAGTTCTGTATTGCTCATATGTAAGCATTTTACAGGCTAACAGGTAAAAGACAAAATGGAAATTTAGTTCAGTTCATTTAACTGAAGCCAACACACCCCAGCTGTGGGTGTTTGATGTCTAACCTAAATCTTCTCATGACATGCCTACCACATGGCATAGTCAGTGGGAGACTTTTCTTTAGCAATACTTCTGACCTTCTTTGAAAGCTTTTCTGCTAAAGGCTTTTGTTTTATTGCCATTTCCTACTGGATAATCTTTTTCCTCTTGGGTTTATACTGTTGACCTCAGAAAAAATATGAAGGACTGATTGCTTTACAGATGGTATCAGAAGACTTAATCTTGTATTGCTAGTTGGCAAATAATTAAAAATTAATTTTGCCTTTTACTTATTGAAGAAACTAGATCATTTATGCCTTCTTTGCATGGAAGTTATATAATTTAACTTGAAGACAAAACCACCTTAGCAGCATTCTAAAATAATCATACATCTGTTTTATAAACAGTAATTGATAACTACTTTACCTCACTTAGTGATTATAAGAATAAAATGATATGATTTCATTCATTGATTTAGCAGCTATTTATTGAGCATCTGTTAATTGGTAGAGATGGTGCTAGACATAGGGTATGCAAGAAATGAAAAGACATAATCCCTATCTTCAAGAATCTAGCTAGATAAGTTTGACTAACCAATGGGGAAGTAGATAAATACTGTCATGCCCCACATAAAGATGTTTTGGCTAGTGATGGACTGCGCATACACTGTTGGTCCCATAAGATTATAGTGGAGCTGAAAAATTCCTGTCACCTAGTCATGTAGCCATTGTAATGCATTCCTCATGTGTTTATGGTGATGCTTGTGGAAACCTACTGTGCTTCCAGTTGTGTAGAAGTATAGCACATACAGTTATGTACAATGCATAATAGTTGACGATAATAAACACCTATATTACTAGTTTATATATTTACTATCATATTCTAAAAGAAAAGTTAACTGTAAAACAGCCTCAGCCAGGTCCTTCAGGAGGTATTCCAGAAGAAGGCATTATCATAGGAGAATACAACTCCACGAGTGTTATTGCCTCTGAAAACCATCCAGTGGGATAGGATGTGGCAGCAGAAGACAATAATATTGATGATCCTGACCCTCTGTAGGCCTAGGCTAACATGTATTTATGTCTTAGTTTTTAACAAAATAGTTTTAAAAGTTTTTAAAAATTTAATAGAAAAAAGCACATAGTACAAGGATACAAAGAAAGAAAATATTTTTGTACAGCTATACAACATGCTTGTGTTTTAAGCTAAGAGTTGTAAGAGTCAAGTAAAAAAATTCAGTTTATAAAGTTAAAAAGTTACAGTAAGCCGAGGTTAATTTATTATTGAAGAAAGAAAATTAATTTTTGTAACTTTAGTCTAAGTGTACAGTGTTTATAAAGTCTACAGTACTATATCATCATGTCCTAGACCTTCACATTCACTCACTACTTGCTCAGTGACTCACCCAGAGCATCTTCCAGTCCTGCACGCTTCATTCATGGTAAGTGCCTTATTTAAGTTTACTGTTTTTAATCTTTTATACTGTATTTTTGCTGTACTTTGTCTATGTTTAGATACACAAACGCTTACCATTGTGTTACAGTTGCCTACAGGATCCAGTCCAGTAATGTGTTGTACAGGTTTGTGGCTAAGGAGCAATAAGGCTATACCATAAAAACAAGAGTTTTTAAGTTGTTGAAATTGTAAGAAAATATATGTTAAATCCAGTTTCCCTTTGATGTCACCGTATTTTCATTCTCTTCGAAATGTACATATTGACATATTTTTTAGTCTAGGTTTGTGGAAGGACACTCTATGATGTTTTCATGACAAAGATGCATTTTTTTTAAAGAATGTATCTCCATAATTGGGTGACACATGACTGGAAATAGATCATTATAATACCATATATTTAGTATTACAAGACAATACAGCACATGGTTAAGAACATAGGGAGATATGTTTCCAGGTCCCAGCTCTGCTACCTACTGGCTGTGTGACTTTGAGAGTTACTTCTGTAATCCTCAGTTTCCTCTATATACAATGAGGATAATAATGATATATACCTCATAAAGTTCCTGCAAGGATTAAATGCGGTAACATGTAAATGTGCTTAGTACAGAATCACAAATATAGTGTGTGCTCAATAAATGTTAGCTGCTGCTTATCATTAGAAGGAAAAAAGTACAAGAATATGTAGTAGCACAGAGACTGTTTTAAAGCCAAAGTTGGGGATATGGGGTGGCAGAAGGAAAGGGAGGACTTCCTGAGCTGAGTTTTGAAGGATTTGTGGGAATAGTATAAGACAAAATGGGAATTTGAGAGGGGAAAGGCTGGACAGGAATTCCGGAAAAAAAGGGATAGCATTGCAAAAGCAGTGCTTCATGAAAGAATGTGACACCTCTGAATCTGATGTGATTGGAGCTAAAGGAATGGCAATAGGTGAGCCTGAAGAAATAAGGATAGACATGACTGTAAAGACCTTAGTATGTCATGAGAAGAAAATTTGACTTTATCTTAAAAACAGGGAGCTCAGTGGCATCATGGGGATAAGATGAAATGACTGTTAGGAGGTTATTGAAATAATGTATGTAGAGAAGAGAGGTGAAATTAATTTTTTAAAAGATCGTTATGTAGTAAGTCCTTCCTGTGTGTCAAGCACTTCACATAGATTATCTCCTCTTAATGGATACAGTAATCCTGCAAGGTAGCAGTAGTTAGCATTCACTGAGTGCTTACAATGTGGTAGGCATAGTGTTGAGTGCTTTAGAGGCACTAGGTTATTTACTTGCTTCAATAACCTTTTAAGGTAGATTTTATTACTCATTTCATTTTACAGATGAGAAAATGAGTCCTAGAGAGGTTAGGTAATTTGCCTAGGATTAAGGGTACATTTAGCAAGTGGCAGAACTGGGATTCAACCCCAGATTTATTTGACTTTATCACCTAACGTCTTTGAAGTTTATAACATGGCCTGCCACATAAGACAAGGCCAGGGAGGCAAAGAGGAGGAGGTAGTTTTAAGAGTGGTTAAGAGACTTGATAGGATTTTGTCAGAGGAGAATTCAAGGATAACTACCAGATTTATGGCATAGGCCACTGGGTACATGTTGTACTATAAAACAGATTTGCCAGGAAGGTGGTAGAGGTGATGAGGATAAGTTTAGTTTGGAGCATATTGGGCTTGAAGTGCTAAAAGGAAATCCAAGTAGAGAGTACCGGTAGGAAATGTTAAATTATTCTTATTAGTGATTTCTCTCTTTTTTGATACATTATATTTGTACATATTAGTACATATTATGTGAAATTTTGTTATATACATAGGATACATAATGATCAAATCAGGATATTTGTCATTTCTATGTGGGGGGTACATTTCAAGTCCTCTCTTCTAGCTATTTTGAAAGATAGAATATATTGTTGCTAACTATAGTCACCCTACTCTGCTATGAAACATTAGAATTTGTTCCATTTGAAGTCATAAGGAAGAATACTGTCAGAATCATGGAACTGGGAGACAAGAGAAAGGTTGAACAGAAAAAACAAGAACAGCAGGAAAAAAAGTTAGACTTCTAAGTTAGACCTTAATCCTGTTATATCAAAGAGGCAGATTTCTTCCACCTTCTTGGGAAGTTATTTTTCCAACAGGGCACCTCTTTCACTCCTGAAGTAAATAAGCTTGTTTCTTAATCTTAGAAGCAGAAATCCTTTTATTTGAAAGTATTGGTGTTGGCAGATTTCTGTGATTGCTTTGGAAATAGTCCTTGCTTTTGGTTCTAGGTCTCTATTTCAACTTTGTGAAGGATTAGTGCTGTGGCATTAAATGAAAGACAACTAACAAGAGTTTTTAAGTTGTTGAAATTGTAAGAAAATATATTTTAAATCCAGTTTCCCTTTGATATCACCTTATTTTCATTCTCTTCGAAATGTAAATATTGACATATTTTTTAGTTGTGCAAACACCCAATCTAGCACTTTATAAACCTGTTTGCAGTCTTTTATATTCTTAACCTCTCTTTTACTGGAAGCTTGATGCTGGTTTCAGAATACCTTTTGGCATGGCCAGAGAATCACTATAATTGTATTCACACCATTGCTCTAGGAGAAACAGATAAATTGACATATTGATTTCCGATCTAGTCTAGTTTCTGTTGTGTATTAACTAAAACATATATTTACAACAGAGGCTTTGAAGACATTGGAGAATAGAAACTTGTTTATGGAATAATTGTTTTTTAAATCAATTTTTAAATTTAGCACTATCATTTTTTATTTTATGATCCCTTCTTAAACTACTATATGGCAGTTGTTCTTAACCTGTGAATCTGACCAAAGCTGTGAATTTTTTTTCCTAAGAGAATACCTGTGAGACATCAAGTGGAGATGTCAAATTGGCAGGTAGATAAATAGGCTTGATTCTCAGGGGAATGATCTGTGGTGGTGCTATAGCTTTGTGAGTTATAGATGGTAGTGTATAGTAACTGAAGCAGAGGGCATACATAAAATCACCTGGGGGGAAGGTATTGAGTAAGAAAATGAGAAGGCCTGAAATTGAGCTTTGAGGAACACCTAGTGTAGAGCAGATGGGCTTGCGAAGAACAGAGAAGGATGGTCTAAAGAAGTATATGAGGAAATTCAGGGAAAGTATTGTGTCACAGAGGCTAAGGAACAGAACAGTTTCCGGAAGGAGGGAGTGGTTAGCAATAGTAAATGTGTCTGAGAGGGCAAGTAAAATTCAGACTGAAAAATGTTCCATCAGTGTTTCTCAACCTTTTCTTCATTATTGTCCCCCTATTGAACCTTTTTAGACTTTTTTTTCTAATTGCCCCCCAATATAATTTTAATACACAGATATAACTTTGTTTATGTACTGTGAGTTTTTGGAGAGCCACAAATTAATATCTAAGGGGTTTTTTTGGCCTCCTTGGGGACAGTATTGCACCTAATAAAAATGCATGTACTGGATGGATTAAGTGACCTAGTGACTGGTGATTAAAGTCACCAGTTGTTTTGGTGGAGTGATGGATCTTAAGGCCATATTGGAGCAGATGGATCTTAAGGCCATTTTGGAGCAGATGAAGAAGTGAGGAAATAGAGACAGAAAATCTACTCACTCCTGAGATGTTTGTGAAGAGAGGAATATCTGTGAGGAGAGGAATAGTTACAAGGAGAGGGATGGGGCTGACTCCATCGTTTCTAGTAACCATTCTGTTACCAAGACCTATGTATGGTGTTGACACTTGAAAAACAATGGTGACGTGTTCCCTTAGCCCTTAGTTTACTGGTATAGAGAATAATTCATATAGAGAATTATACCAGTAACTAAACTTTTCTGTCATCATTGACTTGGCTCTGCTTAAATTCCATCATTGAAAACTTCAATTTGATTCATTATTTACAGGAAAATCTTTTATCATTTACTCTTTTTCACAAGGTTGGAGTTACCAAACTTAACAAATATGAATGTCTTCAAAATGCTTACTTTTCTTTACTGGCTCTCATTGGAATGAGATCTCTATATATGCAGATCCCTAGCCAAGAGCGCCTGTGATCTTAGGCTCATCTTTTAACGTTTGTACTCTTAATAGTTTTCTTTCATTCTCTAACTTATTTCACACATGATCTTTTAAGAGAGCAAGATGACATATATTTTAAAGTCAAGTGTGATATGTTTATATGCCTGTTTTGGCCTTTTTCTATATTGCCTTCCTCACATTCCTAGTACACTGCTTTATATGCCTTTAAATCTTTATCTTCACTAGTATAAAAGCATCTCCCTCTGCCCAAGCTGCAATAATATTTTTCACTTCTCCCCTATTACAACTTTATGTTGCTTTTGAGTTTGAATCATACCATAAAAATGATGTTTATGTCCTGTACTATTTGAGGAATAGTCAATTAGGTTTACAGTTGTTGCTCAGGAAAGACTGGTAAATATGGTAGAGTAGTTGTAAGAAAATCTTTGTTTAAAGTGGCTTTGTCACTTTGCTAGAGATGGCCAGTGATTAGCTGTCAGAATCTAGATAGACTTGGTTTCACAGATACCACCTATTGTGTGTTTTTCCAATGCCTGATCTTTCAGCCTTTGTAGAATGTCTTCCTGGTTTTTAACTTATACCTGTGTTAATCTAACAAATTAGAAGGCTATAGTTTCCCTGGAGTCAATAGCCTGCCACAAATGGAGAGAAGCCCAGAATTTTCACCAGCACATGCTTTATTGAAGAGGTATGAGTATGAACTGGCCTCATACTACTGTTCAGAAAAAACAGCTCATTTGTTTCAAAGTAATTTTTAGCAATTGGCCTCATCAGGCCAATTCTAGTCTAGAACTCAGTTATGAGTTCCAGTCTTGAGTCAGTCATGTTTCTTAACAAAAGTTCTTTACATACTTTTTCGATGGTTTTCTCAATGAGCTGCTTATTTCCTCTCTACGTGTTAGTAGGGATTTTTAAGTAGGTATACTTGATGTACAATAAACTGTACATATTTAAAGGATTTGATACGTTTCTGTGAATTTCTGTTTTTCGGTTTGTTCTTTTATGGATTGTGCTTTTGATGACTTATTTAACAAGTCTTTGCCTAACCCAAGGTCACAAAGATTTTCTTCTGTTTTCTTCTAGAAAG
Source organism: Piliocolobus tephrosceles (assembly GCF_002776525.5). Classification (NCBI taxonomy): domain Eukaryota; kingdom Metazoa; phylum Chordata; class Mammalia; order Primates; family Cercopithecidae; genus Piliocolobus; species Piliocolobus tephrosceles. The sequence goes on from NC_045446.1 coordinate 114,240,445, forward strand.
ATTATAATTTTAAGTGTTACGTTTACTCTGTGATCCAGTTTGAGTTACTTGTCATGTATGGTGTGAGGCTTATTTTTTTGTGTGTGGATACCCATTTGTTGAAAAGGCTGTATTTTCTTCATTGCATTGCCCTTGTGTGTTTGTCACAAATCAGTTGTCCAACAAATAATAAAAGAGAAGATTGATAAGTTGGACTTCATCAAAATTAAAAACTATCAGGAAAGTGAAAAGACAGCTACAGAATGGGAGAAAATATTTGTAAATCATATATCCAATAAGGGACTTATATCCAAAATACATAAATAACTCTTACAACTCAATAATAAAAAGATAATCCAATTTAAAAGTAGACAAGGATTTAAATTAACATTTCTCCCAGGAAAGTATACAAGTGGCTAACAAACACATGAAAAAATGTTCAAATCATAGTTATTGGGAAATGCAAATCAAAACCATGAAATACCAGCTCATACTCACTAGATTGGCTATAATTTAAAAAAAAGAAAGACAACAGCAAGTTTTGGTGAATATGTGGAGAAATTAGAATCCCCAAATGTTCCCAGTGAGGAATGTAAAATGGTACAGCCACTTTGGAAACTTGCACCCCAAATGTCCGATAGCTGATGAATGGAAAAATAACGTGTGGCATATCTGTACGAAGGAATGTGGGCAATAAGCATGAAAGAAGTATGGCTATAATGTGGATAGACTTTGAAACGCTTCTGCCAAATGAAAAGCCAATCCAAAAAGACCACACATTGTGTGATCCCATTTATATAAAATGTCTAAACTAGGAAAATCTATAGAGATAGAAAAATTAGTGGTTGCTAGGGCTAGAGGTGAGAGGGTGAGAGGGACTGCTAATAAGTATAAGGTTTCTTTATAGCATAATAAAAATGTTCTCAAATCACATTATGGTGGTGGGGAATTTTATGATATGAAAATTACATCTCAATAACATTAAAAATGAGTCATCCATATATATGTGTATTTATATATACATACATACATTCATCTCTATATATGCATTTATTCCCAACTTTCTCTTCTTCCATTATTTGTCTATCTTTATGTTAATACTATGAGGTTCTGATTAGTCCAGTTCTATAATAAAGCTTGAAATCAGATAGTCTTAGCCCTCCAATTTTTGTTTTCAGAGTTGTCTTGACTATTCTATGCCGTTTGCATTTTTGTGTGAATTTAAAAATTAGTGTTCCCATTTCTAAAAATAGCATTTTTAGATTTTGATTGGGATTATGCTCAATTTAGAAATAATTTGGAAAAAATTAGAATTGAAATCTTAGCAATATTGAGTCTGCTGACCCATTAACATTTATATAGTCCATCTTTAATTTTTCTAAACAGTATGTTATAATTTTCAGTGCATGGGTCACTCATGTCTTTTGTCAAATCTATCCCCAAGTATTTTATATTTTCAGTGCTATTATAAATAGTGCTGTTTTTTAAATTCCCGTTTCTGATTGTTGCTAATGTATGGAAATGCACAGTTGATTTTTGGATATGGATCCTGTTCCCTGCAACCTTACTATAGACTCACTTATTCATTCCACTGGGTTTTTTTACTTGGTGATCATGTTGTCTTCAAATAAACACAGTTGTACTTTTTTCTTTAAATCTGGATGTCTTTTATTTCTTTTTCTTGCCAGATTGCACTAAGAATCTCCGTACAATGTTGAATAGAAGTGATGAGAATGGATAATTCCTGATCTTAGAAACCATTTAGTTCTTTGCCATTAAGTATGATGTTAGCTTTAAGTTTTTCATACATGCCCTTTATCAGACTGAGAAAGTGTTCTCTTCCTAGTTTCTTGAGAATTTTTATCAAGAATGGATGGTGGATTCTGTCAAATTCTTTTTCTGTCATATATACACACGTGTGTGTGTGTGTGTGTGTGTGTGTGTGTGTGTGTATATATATGAAAGAAATGAATGTTAAGCCAACCCTGGGTTCCTGGGTACATCCACTTGGTAATAATGTATTGTCCTTTTAATGCATTGTGTAATGAGATTTGCTAAAATTTTGTTTGGAATTTTTATGTCTGTGTTCTGAGAGATACTGTCTAATAATTTTCTTTATCTAAAAAGATATTTGTCTAATATATTTGTCAAGTTTTTGTTTCAGGATGATGCTGGCCTCATAGGATGAGTTGAGATGTGTTCTCTCCTCTTCAATTTTATTGATGAATTTATATGTTTGGTAGAATTTGGCAGTGAATCCATCTGGTTCTAGACTTTGCATCGTGGAAAGATCCTTAACTACATTTTCAGTGTCACTAACATAGGGCCGTTTAGGTTATCAATTGTTTTCTTGAGTTACCTTTAATAATTTATGTCTTTCAAAGAATTTGTCATTTCATCTAAGTTGTCAAATTAATTGACATTTATTAATGTCATATTTATTAATATTAAGAACTTTATTAATGTCATAAAGTTCTTAATATTCTATTATATTTTTGATATATATAGAATCTCTAGTGATATCACTTCTTAATTTTGGTATTGATAATTTATATCCTTTATTCATTATCAGACTGACTTTAGTCAGTTTTATTCATCTCAAAGGACTAGTTTTTAATTTCATTACTTTTTCTATTTTTGTGTTTCTTATATTACTGATTTTTGTTTTAATATTTGATACAGTTTCAGTATTCCTTTTCTGAAATGCTTAAGACCAGAAGTGTTACAGATTTCAGATTTTTTTTGTTTTGTTTTGGAATGTTTGCATTATAGTCTACGGGTTCAGCATCCCTGATCTGAAGTCCAAAATGCTCCAGTGAGCATTTCCTTTGAGCAAATGCTAGTGCAGATTTTAGAGCATTTCAGATTTCAAAGTTTTTGATTACGGTTACTCAACCTGCTTTTGGTTTTTGTTTTTTTTCCTTCTGCTTACTTTGGGCTTGATTTCCTTTTTTTTTTTTTTTTTTAAATTTCTTGAGGTAGAAGCTGAGGTCATTGATTTGAGACATTTTTCCTAACATAAGCATTTAGTGCTATACATTTCCTGCCACATACTCTTCAGCAGCATCCAATAAACTCATTTTTATTCAGTTCAGAATACTATCTAATATCCCTCTTTTTTCGATCATGGGTTATTTTGAATTGTATTTAGTTTCCAAGAATTTGGGGATTTTCTAAGGATCTGTTTGTTACTGATTTCTAATTTGATTCCATTGTGGTCAGAGAGTGGTATGCCATGTATGACTTGAATTCTTTTGAATTTATTGACACTTGTTTCATGTCACAGAATATGATCTATCTTGGTTAATGTTCCAAGTTCAAGAACCTTACAACAGAGGAATGTGTGTTCTGCTATTCCGTAAATGTGGACTGTTACATAAATATCCATTAAGTCAAGTTGGTTAATGGTATTGGTCAGCTCTACTATAGCCTTGCCATTTTTCTGCCCACTTGTTTTATCAGTAATGAGAGAGGGGTATTGAAATCTGTGCCTGTAACTGGGATTTGTATGTATCTCCTTGCAGTTTCATATATTCTGAAGCTCTTCTATTAGGTACATAGATGTTTAGGGTTTTATGTCACCATAATTAATTGACACCTTTATCATTATGAAGTGATCTTCCTTATCCCTGTTAATTTTCTTTGCTCTGTAATCTGTATTGTCTGATATATCTAAATATCTATATCTCCAGTCCATCCTTCTTTTAACTAGTCTGCCATGGTATATCTTTTCTATCCTTTTATTTTTTAAACCTATTTGAACCTTTATATTTAAGATGTATTTCTTTTTTACAACGTATAGTTAGGTCTTGATTTCTATCCATGTTGTTGCAAATGGCAAAATCTCATTCCTTTTTTACGGCTGAATAGTACTTCATTGTCTATATACCACATTTTCTTTATCTGTTCATCTATTGATGAGCACTTGGACTGCTTCTAAATCTTGGCTATTATGAATCATGCTGCATTAAACATGGGCTTGCAGATATCTTTTTGATATACTGATTTCCTTCTTTTGGCAGGTATATACCTAGCACTGGGATTGCTAGATCATATGGTATCTCCTTTGTAATTTTTTCAGGAACCTCCAAAGTTTTCTCCATAGTGGTTGTACTAATTTACATTCCCAAAAGGGTTCCCTTTTCTCCACATCATTGCCAGCATTTATCAGTTCTAGGAGCTTTTTGGATGAGTCTTTAGGGTTTTCTAGGTATATGATCATATCATCAGCAAACAGTGACAGTTTGACTTCTTCTTTTCAAGTTTAGATGTTACTTCTTTCTCTTGCCCGATTGCTCTGGCTAGGACCCATTTCATTTTCTAATTCTATGAGTTTGACTACTGTGTTAGTCAGGGTTCTCTAGAGGGACAGAACTAATGGAATAGATAGATATATATAAGGGGGAGCTTATTAAGTATTAACTCACATGATCACAAGGTCCCACAATAGGCCATCTGTAAGCTGAGGAGCAACAAGAACCACTCTGAGTCCCAAAACAAAAGAACCTGGAGTTCGATGTTTGAGGGCGGGAAGCATTCAGCACATGAGAAAGATATAGTCTGGGAGGCTAGACTGGTCTTCCTTTTTACATTTTTCTGTCTGCTTACATTCTAGCCTTGCTGGCAGCTGATTAGATTGTGCCAACCCAGAGTAAGAGTGGCTCTGACTCCAGCCCACTGACTCCAATGTTAATCTTCTTTGGCAACACCCTCACAGACAGACCCAGGATCAATACTTTGTATCCTTCAATCCAATCAAGTTGACACTCAGTATTAACCATCACAAGTCTACCCCTTGTCAACTTGAGCCCATACACATCTCCTGAGATCATACATAATCTTCAAATAAAGACAAAAATAAGGTCATAATTATGCCTAGCTTCAACTATTCATACAACCGGAAACACACAAATCCCCAACCAAGGTGCTATTACATAAAGTTAACAATACTTAAATGCTGACGTGAAATCAATAAATCTGTGTCACATGATAAAGGAGAGAAGAAATAAAATGAAGCTATTTTCTTAGTACAGGTGTATACATGCACAAACATGTTTTTAACAAAAGAAGGAGGAAATACTCATAACAGTTACAGTCCTTGTTTCTGCACTGGTCACGTGATTGTAGCTGGTATGATGACCACCTTCTTCTACTACCCATTTTGTATTCTCTTTGCCTTCAGCAAGCTCCTCAGAGGGTCTTGTTTTTTTTCCTGGTGGAGTGACCCAAACCTTCACTCCTGAAGGGTCTGGGTCATTTATAGTCCTGCCTGGATTGGGCTGTTGTAGTTTCCCATTGACCTTAATCACAGGGCATGGTAATACTAAGAGATGCCCTAATGGACCTCCTGTATTCCATGCATACTCCTCCTTACCTCTGTTGTGGAGTAATAGACTGATTTCGTCTTGAAAGTCCAGGTCAGTCACCCCAGCCAACATTGTATCTCCCTTTTTAACCTGTTGACTTAAAGGTAGGAGGAGCTCAAAGTGTCCAGGTAGCAATCTTAATTTCCAGTTTATTGTGTGTCCTGGTGGCAGCATTCCTCTGGAACTAAGACATCTAGGCCAACAGAATGTAATATCGTGGAAACAGGAAGCAAATATTTTGCTGGTGGATCACTAGGGGTGATAGTGAGTGGTGCCACTTCCACCCCTTGATTCCTTGACTTGTGAATTCTGGTTATGGGAGGAACAGTACCATATATTGGACGCTGACTCAGAACATACACAGCCTTCTGGAGAACTTTTCCCCAGCCCTGCAAAGTATTGTCACCTAGTTGGTGTTGTAATTGTGACTTCAAAAGGACATTCCACCATTCTATCAATCCAGCTGCTTCAGGATGATGGGGAACTGATAAAACCAGTGAGTTTCATGAGCAGGAGCCCACTACTGCACTTCTTCAACTGTGAAGTCAGAGGTAATGCTGTGTAGAATACCGTGATGGTGGATAGGGCATTCTGTGAGTACACAGATGGTAGTCTTTCCAGAAGCATTGCATGCAGGATAGGCAAACCCATATCGGGAGTCAGTGTCCATTCTAGTGAGGACAAACTCTGCCCTTTACATGATGGAAGAGGTCCAGTATAATCAACCTGCCACCAGGGAGCTGGCTGATCACCCTGAGGAATGCTGCCATATTGAGGGCTCAGTGTTTGTCTCTTCTGCTGGCAAATTGGTCACTCAGCAGTGGCTGTAGCCAGGTCAGCCTCGGTGAATGGCAGTCCATGTTGCTGAGCCCATGTGTAACCTCCATCCCTGCCACCATGGCTACTTTGTTCATGGGCCCATTGGGTGATGATGGTTGGCTGGGGAAAGAGGGTGAGCGGTGTCCACAGAATGGGTCATCCTATCCACTTCATTATTAAAATCCTTCTCTGCTGAAAGTTCACCTGTTGGTGAGCACTCACATGGGATACAAATATCTTCACAGTTTTTTACCCCTCAGAGAGGTCCATTCACATAAGTCTTCCCCAGATCTCTTTGTCACCAGTTTTTCAATCATGCTTCTTTCAAGTCCCTCACCATCCAGTCAAACCATTAGCTACAGCCCATGAGTCAGTATATAATCGCACATCTGGCCATTTCTCTTTCCATGCAAAGTGCACAACCAGGTGCACTGCTCGAAGTTCTGCCCACTGGGAAGATTTTCCTTCACTGCTGTCCTTCAGGAATGTCCTAGAAAGGGGCTGAGGTTCTGCAGCTGTCCACTTCCGGGTGGTGCCTGCTTGTTGTGCGGAACTATCTGTGAATCAGGCCCTAGTCTTCTTTTCCTCTGCCAGTTGATCTAGGGAACTCCCCATGAGGCCATTGGTGCAGGCTGGGGGAGAGAAGGCAGGGTGGCAGGAATGGAGACCATGGGCATTTGAGCCACTTCCTCATGTAACTTGTGCCTTCAGGACCTGGCCAAACCTGATCATGTATATACCACTTCCATTTGATGATGGAATGCTGCTTTGTATGACCCACTTCATGGCTATGTGGTTCAGAAAGCACCCACTTCATGATAGGTAGTTCAGGTCACATGGTAACTTGATGACCCTTCAGTTTTCACCAAAGCCCAGTAACAGGCTAAGAGCTGTCTCTCAAAAGGAGAGTAGTTATCTGCAGAAGATGGCAGGGCCTTGCTCCAAAATCCTAGAGGCCTCTGCTGTGTTTCACCTATGAGGGCCTGCCAAAGGCTCCAAACGGCATCCTTATCTGCCACTGACACCTCAAGCACTATTGGATCTGCTGAATCATATGACCCAAGTGGCAGAGCAGCTTGCACAGCAGCCTGGACCTGTTGTAGAGCCTTCTCCTGTTCTGTACCCCACTCAAAACTGGCAGCCTTTCAGGTCACTTGAAAGTAAGTATTAACTCACATGATCACAAGGTCCCACAATAGGCCATCTGCAGGCTGAGGAGCAAGGAGAGCCAGTCTGGGGTAACACACCTAAATGAGGAATGTGTCGACACCAAAATCCAAATAGGCCCACTAGGCATTGTGTCTCTTTCGTGGTTGTAGGAGGGGCCAAATCCTTTACCTTAGAAGGAATATCTTGACAGGCCCCACACCACTGGATCCCTAGACATTTTACTGAGGTAGAAATTCCCTGAATTTTAGTCAGATTTATTTCCCATCCTCTGGCATGCAAATGTCTCACCAATAAATTCAGTGTGTTTGCTACTTCTCGCTCACTGGATCTAATCAGCATAATGTCATCAATGTAGTGGATCAGTGTGATATCTTGCAGAAGTGGGAAGTAATCAAGGTCTCTCTGAATAAGATTATGACACAAAGCCGGAGAGTTGATATACCCCTGAGGTGGGACAGTAAAGGTATCAGCTGAAGGCAAATTGCTTCTGATGGACCTTATGCACAGTAATGGAGAAAAAGGCATTTGCCAAGTCAATGACTACATACCAGGTACCAGGAGATGTGTTAATTTGCTCAAGCAATGAAACCGCATCTGGTACAGCAGCTGCAATTGGAGTCACCACTTGGCTAAGCTTATGATAATCCACTATCATTCTCCAGGATCCATTGTCTTCTGCACAGGACAAATGGGAGAGTTGAATGAGGATGTGGCGAGAATCACCAACCCTGCATCTTTCGAGTCCTTGATCGTGGCACTAATCGCCGCAATCCCTCCAGGGATGCGATATTGTTTTTGATATACTATTTTTCTAGGTAGGGGCAGCTCTAGTGGCTTCCATTTGGCCTTTCCCATCATAATAGCCCTCACCCTACCAATCAGTGAATGTGGGGGTTCTGCCTGTTGCTGAGTATGTCTATGCCAATTATACATTCTGGCACTGGGGAAATGACCACAGGATGAGTCTCGGGACCCACTAGACCCACTGTAAGTCAGACCTGAGCTAAAACTCCATTCATTACCTCACCTCCATAAGCCCCTTCTTTAACTGGAGAACCACAATGATGTTTTGGGTCCCCTGGATTCAGTGTCAGCTTAGAGCCAATGTCCAGTAGTCCCCGAAACATCTGATCGTTTCCCTTTCCCCAGTGCACAGTTACCCTGGTGAAAGGCCAGAGGTCTCCTTGGAGAAGGATGGGAGAAATATTCACTGCATAAATTGTCAGTAATGTAGTGGGGTCCTTCCTCAAGGGGACCGGCCTCCCCTACATTCAAGGGTTTCTGGGTCTGTAAACTGGTTCAAGCCTGGGAATGGATTGACGGGCCATGATTCTCTGTTTTTATACTTCAAATTAATCTTTTGTCAATTTGACTTAGAAGTTTTCTGCTTATATAAGTTAAGTAGGAATGCAGTAGGCTTCCTGTCAGTTTCACTTCTAGGAACACCATGAGTAATCAGCCAACGCCAGAGCTCTACACAAGTCAGACTATTCTAATTGCTGCTTTGCCTCTGCTGTCCGTTATGGTAGCTACACCCACCTTGCCTATGATGGTCAAGTGCTGCCACTTGACCCCTGCCAGTCTGGGATCCAATTATTCCCATTGTATTTACATTCCGTAGTTGAGTGACTGTGATTCCCACTGTTTGATCTGACATACAGAGAAGAGCAATTACAGGACTCTTCAAGGATGTAGGTGCTGTCCTCACAAATCTGTTTTGCAAGGCATTGGTCAAGGTTATATCTTCTGGACCTTCCCAGTTGGGATGAGTAGGTCTAAAGTGACTAATCCACTCCATCATCTCAATCTCCCTAAGCCTTTGGATCCTTTCCTCTACATTAAACCAAGGGAGATCAGGCATTTCCACCTTACTCACAGTGGGCCATCTTTTACTCCATATTTCAGCCAACCAAGCAAATAAGCTATTGGAACATTTTTTTAACTCTCTGAGCATTAAATGCAGAGTCCCTACTTAGTGGGTGGGCCCAAATCAATAAATTCAGCCTGATGCAACTCTATGTTTCTTCCACCATTATCCCATACCCTTAATATCCATTCCCATGCCTGCTCTCCAGATTTCTGTTTATATAAATTAGAAAACTCAAGCAGTTATTTTTGATTGTAGCATACTTCTTCATGGGTCACACTCTCAACCTGACCTCTAAGGGCCCACCAGGACTTTAATCCAGTTATAGGTCTAGAAACAAACAGGATGTTGGGGGTCTAGAAACAAACAGGATGTTGGGGGTGGCTCCTGAGGAGAATCAACATTATCTTGCCTGGCAACTGCCTCAGGGGAGGCCATCAGTGTTGCCTCAGGCATCACAGGGTTTATCTCCTCAGACAAAGGTGGAAATGCTGATGGCAGCATGGGTTGGAGAGGGGATGTTGCCACTATCCTTGGGCATGGGGAAGCTGTTTCTTCTGGCAAAAAAGGTTCATCAGAGTTTACAGACTCAGTGTCCCTGGCTTCATCAGGGTCCTCCCACACATCCCCATTCCAAGTTGCAGGGTCCCATTCTTTTCCAGTCAATTCCTTCACTTTAACAGTAGACACCTGGCAAGGCTGTGCATGCACCTTTCATTGCAGGTCTTTCTCTACAGGAGATAAGACTCTTACTCAGGGCAATCTTAGAAGATTTGAGGCTTCTGAAGTCAGGAGTTAGAATCCCTGAGTTCATCATTTTCTTTCATCACTTTGTCCAGTGAACATAGGAGCAGCCAACCAACTTCATTATGTTACTTGATTCTCCACATATGGTCAAAAGTATTATGTAGAGAGTCACTAAACTCCTTGCCTCTTATGAGCGATGAATTGCAAATGTCAAATGCATTTATTTGACATAACTCTCTACACAGTTCATGCTAAGGACTATCAGTGTTCTTCATACTATTAGAAGTAGAATCCTTAGCATTTCTGGGTTTCATCATATTAAGCAGCCAACTGCAGAAACCCCCAAACCATCAAAAGAACTCTATCTTTAATACTCTGTTCCTCTGGAACCACTCCTGGTACCAAAATCTATATAAGGGTTCTTTAGAGGGACAGAACTAATGGAGTGTGTGTGTGTGTGTGTGTGTGTGTGTGTGTAAAATGAGTTTATTAAGTATTAACTCACATGATCACAAGGTCCCACAATAGGCTGTCTGCAGGCTGAGGAGCAAGGAGAACCAGTCCCAGTCCCGAAACTAAAGAACTCAGAATCCAATGTTTGAGAGCAGGAAGCATCCAGCATGGGAGAAAGATGTAGGCTGGGAAGCTAGGCCAGTCTCTCTTTTCACATTTTTCTGCTTGCTTGTATTCTAGCCTTGCTGGCAGCTGATTAGATTGTGCCCACTGAGATTAAGGGTAGGTCTGCCTTTCCTAGCCCACTGATTCAAACGTTAATCTCCTTTGGCAATGCCTTCACAGACACACCCAGGATCAATACTTTGTATCCTTCAATCCAATCAAGCTGACACTCAATATTCACCATCACAACTAATTTAGACCTTTGTGTAAGTAGAATTATACATGATTTGTCTTTTTGTACCTGGCTTATTTCACTTAGTATTATGTCCTTAAGGCTCATCCATGTTGTTTAATGTGACATGGTTTTATTTTCAAGGCTCAATAGTATTCCATTTTATGTATATAATATATTTTGTTTATTCATCCATCAGTGGACATTTGGACTGCTTCTGCCTTTTAACCTATTAAGAATTAGCACTGTTAGGAACATGTGTGTACAGATATCTCTTTGAGACTCTTGCTTTCTTTTGAATATGTACCCAGAAGTAAGATCATATGGTAGCTGTATTTATAGTTTTTTATGGAATGTCTACACTATTTTCCATAGGGGTTATAACATTTTATAGCCCCAACAACAGTGTACAAGGGTTTCAATTTCTCGTATCCTCACCAACACCTGTTGTTTTTTATTTTTTTGATAGTAAGTATCCTATTTGGTGTGAGGTGATCATTTCATTGTGATTTTAGTTTGCCTTTTTCTGATGATTAGTGATGTTGAGCATCTTTTCTTATGCATATTAGCCAATTTGTATATCATCTTTGGAGAAATGTTTATTCAAGTCCTTTGTCCATTTTTAATATGATTAGTTTGATATTATTTTGTGCTCTTTTTGTCATTTCAGTTTTTTTTGTGTGTTTCATTTTGGATGGTTTCTATTGTTATGTTTTCAGATTTACTTCTGCAACATCTATGCCGGCAGTATTCCCATCCACTCTTTTTTCAATCTTGAATCATAGTCTTAAAATTGTAGTTTTCATCTTTAGAAGTTTGATTTCAGTCTTTTTTATGTCCTAACATTTGGAACATATAAAATATAGTTGTAGTAACTACTTTAGTGTTCTTCTCTGCTAATTCTAACAGCTGTGTCAGTTCTAGGTTGATTTGATTGATTGATTATTCTCCTGATTGTGAGTTGTGTTTTTCTGCCTCTTTGTGTGCTTGGTAATCTTTGGTTGGATGCCCAACGTTGTGAGTTTTACCATGTTAGTTGCTGGATGTCTTTACATTCTTGAACCTGGTTTTGGTTATACAGTCAAGTTCATTTGAGGACTTGCTTTTGTAACTTTTTAGGTGAGTCTGGTGCAGTACTCAGTCTAGGATTAGTTTTTATTCTCTACTGCTCAGATAAGATCATTCTGAATACTCTACCTAATGTTCTGTGAAATACAAGTTTTTCAAGTTTGATAGGTGGAAATAAGGACTAATTATTCCTGGAGCTATGTGGACTCTAGTCACTGTTCTCTTTTATTTTGGATGGTTCTCTTCCTAGCCTCAGGTTATTTCATTGCATACATGCACCAATCAGTGCTCTACTGTGTACCAGGAGACTCTGTTCATCTGTGGGGTGCTGTTTCTGGGCAACTTTCTTCTCTCTGGTACTTTGTCCTGTGAACTCTAATTGCCTTTGTCTCCCTGCACTCTTAACTCCATCTCTTAAATTCATAGAGCCCATCAGGCTTCACTTCAATTTCCCTGCCCTGTGCCACTGCCTGGAACCTTCCAAGGCAGTAATCTCTGGCAGTTACAGGGTTTACTTCGCTTGTTTCCCATCTGTCAAGGAGCAGTGTCGTTTGTTACCTGGTGTCCAATGTCTTGAAAACCATCATTTCTTGTATTTGTTTGATTTGTGTACTTTTTAAAACTTTTAAAATATTTTTGGTGATTTAAGGTTGGAGGGCAAATGCGGTCCCTATTACTCTGTTTTGGTCAGAAGCAGAAGCCCTGTTTACTTGTAGTTTTAATCTGAAAAGACTGTTGTGCTACATTCTTACAGAAAAACTTTTTTTTTTTTTTGAAATGGGAGTCTTGCTCTGTCGCCCAGGCTGGAGTGCAGTGGTGCAATTTCAGCTCCCTGCAACCTCTGCCTCCTGGGTTCTAGTGATCCTCAAGCCTCAGCCTCCTGAGTAGCTGGGATTACAGGCCCGTGCCACCACTGCCCGGCTAATTTTTGTATTTTTAGTAGAGATGGGTTTTCACCATGTTGGCAAGGCTGGTCTGGAACTCCTGGCCTCGTATTATCCATCTGCCTTGGCCTCTCAAAGTGCTGGGATTACAGGCATGAGCCACCGCGTCCAGCCCGGAAAAACTCTTCTAATAGTAGCTATTGCTCATTTCTCTTTGAGAGGAGATAAAGCAGTCAGCAGAAATTTTTGAAGATATTCTTGGGATATTAAACTGATTTCCCGACTCCTTAGTTTCTGGGAATTTCTTGAGTTATTTGGATAAAGAAGCTAATTTTAAATAATAATTTTAGGAAATTCCTAACCATGTTATGATTTTATTCTCAGAATTAAGAAAAAGAGAGAGCAAGAACGTTATGCTGAAGAGCAGAGGATCTTAAGAATGAACTTTCATGAAGATCCATATTCAGGAGAGAAGATGAGTGAGATATTAGCCCAGTTACAACTTGAAGAAATAAAAGGAGCCAGAGAAAAACAACAGCAGAGAGAAAAAGAATACCTGAGGTAATTTGAAAAGGTCTTCATGATATTCTGGCTCTAGAGGAGACTTGGTAGAAAGTCATTGTTCTCATTTTCCTTAGAAGAGAATTGTCGGTGTCTTTTCATACTTTTCCTTGTTTAGGAGTTCATAACTTAACCAAATTTTTTGATTGCCTAATACTTCTCGGGTGTAGCCCTGCATTTTCCCCAGTACAGAGAGGAAATGTCAAGGCCCAGAGATATGGAATAGATTTAACAGTTAAAGCTGGCTGTAAAGTCAGGATTCACGCTCACTTTCTTTCTAGTAGTTCACTTTGCCTGATCATACTTTATTTTTACAGATATGTAGAAGCTTTACGAGCCCAAATCCAGGAGAAAATGCAGCTGTATAATATTACTTTACCTCCACTATGCTGTTGTGGTCCTGATTTTTGGGATGCTCATCCTGATACCTGCGCCAACAACTGTATTTTCTATAAAAACCACAGGGGTAAGTTTCTTGAACAGTCAGGGCCTAATGGCAACAAGAAAAGTCAATAAGAGTAGTGGCTGTAGTAATTTACCATTTATTGAGTGCTTACTATGTGTCAGAGACTGTTGTAAACCCTTTGTAAAATAACTATATGAGGCAATGAAAAAATTATAATGAGTTATATTTCTCTTTGAGATCTGTTATCTTCTTGTCTCCATTTATGCTGGGAAAATATTTTCAGCTCATTCTACTGTAGGAGGACTTGGGTTCCAGGTCCTTTAACTGAAGACTATTAGAATTTGCCTTTTATGTAAGTTAGGACTCTATCTAGTTGAATTCCCTATTACTCAAATACTTTAATGGTATGTAACATGGATGTATTACCATGTATATCCACATTAGATTGCTAGCTCTGCCAGGAGACACTGAGGAAAATAAGAAACAGTATAAACTCCATCAGGAGTGTCACAGCTAGAGAAAACTTAGTCCTTCATATTGTCATTAATATTTGTTTCATATCCATCCTTAAATACATTGATTTATATAGTGTAAAGATTATGTAGCCCTCGTATACACTAGGAATACTGCCAGTATATGTATTCCTAGTGCTTCATCTGTATGATAGGAGTTTCTTATCAGCTTTATTTTAAAAAACACAAATCTAATTATGCCATTTCCCTATTCTAAAACCTCTAGGACTCTCCATTGCAGTATAAGATGCATGGCATATTTGGTGTATTTTCTCTCTGGCACTGGGCCCTACTCCAGCCTTATCAAAGTTGCTATTCCCAGTATGTGCCATATTGTTTACTTGTTTTGCACCTCACACACTCAGTTCTCTGTGTTCTTTCCTTTACTCTTGTTATTTCTTCAAAACTCATCTTAAGTGTTACCACTTCTGGGAATCTTTTCCATCCTGTCCTAGGTAGTTGTGTATTCGTTCCCAACTTCATTCTATGATGACTTTTTTTTTTTTTTTTCCCGAGACAGTCTCGCTCTGTCATCCAGGCCAGAGTGCAGTGGCACGATCTCAGCTCACTGCAACCTCTGCCTCCTGGGTGCAAGTGCCTCATCCTATTGAATATCTGGGATTACAGGTTTGCGCCACCACATCCAGCTAATTTTTGTATTTTTAGTAGATACGGGGTTTTGCCATGTTGGCCAGGCTGATCTCGAACTCCTGACCTCAAGTGATCCGCCTGCCTCAGCCTCCCAAAGTGCTGGAATTACAGGTGTGAGCCACTGTGCCTGGCCTATGATGACATTTTGTATATACTTCTGGTTTGGAAGTATTACATGGCAACTTAATTATTTTTGTGTCCGTACTCTTTATTATCTTTTCTGTCCTCACAGAGTGCTTGTCATATAGTAAGTAATAAATATTTATTTGATAGATAGTTACTTGTAAGACTCTTGGTAGAGAAGCAGTACTTACATAATAAGATAGAGGCTGGTAGAGTTGTTTAGCATTTGACTTTATTCATTGCTGTGCAAACCTTTTTTTGCAGCATATACTCGGGCACTACATTCATTCATCAATTCCTGTGATGTCCCTGGGGGTAATTCAACTCTTCGAGTCGCAATTCATAGTTTTGCTTCTGCACACAGGCGGACTTTGAAAAATCTGTAATGAGAATCTGAAATTAACTGGTAGTATTTTGGCTTTTACTTAAAATCAGCCCTGAGAGATTATTTAAGAAAAGCTGTTCAAGTTATAAAATATATAACCTAGAAAGAAATACTGTCTCATATAATAACTGTCTTTATAATTAGATTGTAATCATTGTTTTAATCTGCCTTGGAACCAAGATTGAAAGCTGGCTTACTCTTCTTTCTTGCGAACCATACAGAGCCTATTATTTTAAAACACGATCAGACAATTAAGGCTTCTCTTACTTTGCTTTGCTCTGATCAGAAGAGCCCATGTGAAATCTTTGAGATTCTCTCATTTATCATCTTTCTAAAACTGTGTTTTTTAACTTGACAATACTGAAAATGTCTGGATGAAGCAGAAAAGAAAGTGATGAAATATGTTTCTGAACATCAGTGGCCATCTATATTGCCATTACCTTTTCTAGTTGTATGTAAGAATTCAGGATTAGAAGAATTTAAATTTGTTGCACACTTTTTTCTCAAAATTTTTTCTCTTGTTTTTAAAAATGTATTGCCTCTTTCCCCATTCAGTGACACTAGACATAGGAATTTTTAATTGTGTAATTTTCTGTTGCAGAAAAGGTAAATAAATGTCTTTTGAATATCTTCTATGTGAAATAATTGTGAGTGACATTTGAAAAAGTGAATCTCAAGTCAAAGTGAGTAAATTCCTTATTTCCCTATTTTTAAAAATCCTGGTAAATGACATGGCTACAGGGCAAATGAAATAAAAATTGCCATAGTTGGTATGCATTTGTTATTTCCTTGCAGTTTTTCCTGATACAAAATATGAAAAGGTTTAATATTATGAATTGAAGATACATACCGACAGTTTCTTTTTTTTACTTTTTCTAACGTACAGTGCTGAAGAAGCACTTAGGTTTATGCTCAAAATAAATAAATAAATAAATAAATAAATAAAAGCCTAAACATCTAGCCAAGGCTTTGAAAATAATTAGAATTACATGAACAAGATTAAATAGTTATGTAACCAGATTATCTAGTTCAGCCGAAATCCTCGAAGTAATTATAACTTGATTCAGCCTTTAAGCATTCTATTTTTTAACAGCTCTATTGAGGTATCATTCACATATTATATATAATTGACACATTTAATGCGTATAATTCAGTGGTTTTTAGTATATTCACTGGTTGTGCAACCATAACCACTATAAAATTTTCACTCTAAAAAAAGAAGCCCCCATGATCCAGCAATCTCATTTCAAGGTGTATTTTCAAAAGAATTGAAAGTAGGATCTCAAACAGATATTTGCACACCCATGTTTATAGTGGCATTATTAATAATAGCCAAGGTGGAAGCAACTCAAATGTCCATCAGTGGATAAATAGTAAATAATATATGGTATTCAATAAAATATTCAGTCTTAAAAAGGAAGGAAATCCTGTCACACACTGCAACATTATGCTAAGTGAAAAAAGCAGTCACAGAAGGACAAATACTGTCATATGCAGTACTTTAGGTAATCAAGTTAGTAGAGCCAGAAAGTAAAATAGTAGTTGCCAGGAGCTGGAAGTAGGAGGATGTGGAGAGCTTTGTTTAATGAGTATACAGTTGCAGTTTTGCAGGATGAAATGGCTCTGGAGATCTGTTTCACAACAATGTAAGTACACTTAACAGTACTGAGCTGCACACTTAAAAATGGTTACAATGGTAAGTTTTAGGTTATGTGTTTTTACCACAATTAAAAATTTTAAAAATAGAAACTAAAGGAATCCCTCATACCCATTAGTAGTCACTCCCCATTTTCTCTCCCAAAATGCCTCTCCAACCATAGGCAATCATGAATTACTTTCTGCCCTATAGATTGGCCTATTGTGGACTTTTCATGTAAATGGAATATATCATATGTGATCTTTTGTGATAGATTTTTTCATTTAATATGTTTTCAAACATATCTATCTTGTAGCATGTATATTTCATTGCTTTTTATTGTTGAATAGTACTTTATTCTATGGTTATACCACATTTTATTTATCCATTTATCAGTTGATAGACATTTGAATTGTTTCTACCTCTTGGCTATTACGAACACTGCTATGCCCATTTATTTGCAAGTTTTTCTGTAGACATATATTTTCATTTCTTTTGGATATATACCTGGAAGTGGAATTACTGGGTCTTCTGGAAGCTCTGTTTAACCTTTTGAGAAACTGCAAACTTTTCAAAAGTGACTGCACTATTTTACATTTCCACCAACAGTATGTAAGAGTTCAAATTTCTTCACATGTTCACCAACACTTGTCATTATCTGTGTCTTTGCTTATAGCCATCCCAGTGGGTGTGAAGTGATATTCCACTGTATTTTTAATTTCTGTTTCCTCATGGCTGTTAATGTTGAGCATCTTTTCATATACTCCTGTCTTTCGGAGAACTGACTTTTCAGATCCTCTGTTTACGTTGTGGTTGGGTTACTTGTCTTTTTATTATTGAGTTATACGTATTATCAGTGTGTTCTACGTATAGGTTTCTTATCATATATGTGATTTGCAAATATTTTCTCCCTTTCTGGGGATTGTTTTTTCACTTTTTCTGTGATTTCTTTACAGCACAAAAATTTTAAATTTTGACGAAGTCCATTTTATCTACTTTTTCTTTTGTGGTTTGTGCTTCTGTTGTCTTGTCTAAGAAACCATTACCTAATTCAAGGTCACAAATATTTACTCCTAAGTGTTCCTTTAAAAGTCGTATAGTTTTAGCTCTTATATTTAGGTCTGTGATCCATTTTGAGTAAGTTTTTGCATATGGTATTAGGTAGTGTTCCAACTTCATTCTTTTGTATATGGATAACCAGGATCCCAACACTACTTGTTGAAAAAGACTATTATTTGCCCCAGTAGATTGACAATACACATGAACTTCTATTTCTGAACTGTCAATTGTGTTCCATTGATTTATATGTTTTACCTTATGCCAGTGCAATCTGTCTTGATTACTGTAGCTTTGTAGTGAGTTTTGAAGTTTGGAAATGTGAGGCTTCCAACTTTGTTCTTTTTCAAGATTGTTTTGCTCTTCTGAGTCCCTTGCATTTTCATATGAATTTTAAGATCACCTTCCTACAAAAAGCTGGCTGGGATTCTGATAAGGATTACATTAAATCTATTGATGAATCTGGGGACTATTGCCATCTGACTTATGAACATAGGGTGTCTGCCCATTCATTTAGATTTTCTTTCATTTCCTTCAACAATGTTTTATAGTTTTCAAAGCATAACATTTGCATTTATTTTGTTAGGTTTATTTCTACGTATTTTATTCTTTGATGCTCTTGTAAATTAAATTGTTTTCTTGCAGATTGTTTATCACAGGTATAAAGAAATACAGTTGACTTTTTTGCATTTATTAATAGTTTTTTAGAGAAAACCTTAGGATTTTTTATATATAAGATCTTGTCATCTATAAATAGCCTTTTATTTCTTTTCCTTGCCTAATTGCCCTGGCTAGAATATCCAGTACAATGTTTTATAGAAGAGGCACACTGGACATCCTGGTCCTGTTTCTGATTTTAAGTGGAAAGCATTTAGTCCTTCACCACCACATAGGATGTTAACGGTGGATGTTATTTTTCAAGTCGAGGAAGTTTCTTTCTATTACTAGTTTGTTGAGTGTTTTTATTATGGAAAGGTGTTGGATTTTGTGAAATACTCTTTCTGCATTTATTATTATCATGTATTCTTTGTCCTTTTTTCTGTTAATATGCTGTATTACATTGTTTTCAGGTGTTAAATTACTTTGCATTACCAGGATAAGTTTTATTGGTTTTTATTTCTTTCTTTGGTCTTATACAACAATTTTATTTTGCTTGTTTGATGATACTATTTTTTTTTTTTTTTTTTTTGGTTTGGTAATCTGAAACAGGTGAATTGACTTGTTTGACATCAAGTTAGTAGTAGACTTATGATGGGATTAGATCTTGCATTGGATTAGGAGACTTTCAAGTCTTCTTTTAGCCTATGAATATAAATTTCATCTGAGAATGTGTGTGCTTTTGCATTATAATTTGGTTATATGTAGACAATGTCTAGTGATTTATGTTTGTAGAGTTAGAGAATACTGAGTAGCAGCTACCAACGAGGAAACCTGAGTGTCATGACCTTTTGTGATGGTAGTATGGTGAATCCTGTTTGGATTGGATCAGTGTACTTTGGAAAGGAGCCTGGAATCTTAAGTGTTTTTTTTGGTTTGTTTTGTTTTTTAGTTTACAAGTGTGTGAAATCAGAGTTGTATAGACATATTCTACCAATTTTCTAGATTAGCAGGGGCCTATAGGAAAGAAGAGGTAAAGACAAGAACTGAGCCGAAATGAATATATTTTGATTTGGGCAGTAGGAGTGCAAGGGACAGGATTAAATTTGAGTCCCAAATTTCAAACAGGGTAAATGGCAGGCATTTCAGTTGAAAAATGATTAAGTAATAATGAACATTTCCTAGATGACTGTTTCATCTTATTCAAACTTTCCTCAAACTTCCTATAGGTTTTTCCTTACCTTCACTACCAGTTGGTGACAGTGCTTCCTGTGTCACTGAAAAAATAAGCAATCAATAGGAAACTTCACAAGTTTCCACCATCATACCTGCCCACCTACTTGCATCTGTTAATTCCTGTTAATGTGGATGAACTGTTTGTTCTCCTATCTTAGACCTACCCTGACATGTGGCTAGATCCAATTCCCTCCCACCTACTCAAGGACATTCCTTCAGCATTTCTTCCCCCTCTCTTCTGCATCATCAGTTTTTCTCCTGACTACTAAGAGTATTACTATCAGTCTATAAACATATTGTAATTTTGCCCATCTTAAAAAACAACCAGCTAAAGAAAACAAAAAAAAAAGGAGAGAGGAAGAAAAAACACCTTTCTTTATCCCACATCTTCCTTCAGCTGCCATTGAACTTTCTGCTTCCCTTTATAACAAAATCCTTGAGTTGTACATATTTGCTGCTCCTATTCCTTTCCTCCCATCCTCTCTCAGATGCATTTTAGTGAGACTATTTGCCTTTACCTCTTAATAAAAGTACTCTTATTAAAGTCACCCAAAACTTCCACATTGCTAAATTCAATGGTCATTCTCAGAATCCATCTTATTGTCTTACTTACTCACTGTCTTACTGACTTACCTGTCAACAGAATTAAACACAATTGAGCGATCTTTTTTTGTTTTTTTTAAGTACCTTATTACCTGGTTCCTACAACACTAGAGCTTTTTATTTTTCTTCCAACTTCAACTGGCTATTGCTTCTTAGGTTTTTGTTTTTGTTTTTGTTTTGTTGTTGTTGTTTTGCTGTTTCTTCCCCATCTTTAGTCCCTTAATATTAGAGTATCCTGGGGCTCAGTCCTTGGACTTCTTTTCTGTTTTGCTTTTCACTTGATCTTTTGGCGATCTCTTCTTATCTCATGGTTTTAAATATTATCTATATACTAATAGCTCTCAAACTTGTATATCTGGTCTGCAGCTGTTTTCTGACCTCTAGACTCGTCTAATCCTGACTGCCTACTTGACGTTTAGGTTTTCACAGATTTGCTCCTCCCGCAGTCTTCCTCTTATCAGTTAATAGCAGTTGCATCTTTCTAGTTATTGAGGCCAAAAACCTCATGGAAATCATTGACTCCCACCTCCGCTGCTCATCTTTCATCACTCCATCAGCAAATCATTTCAGTTCTACCTTCATAATAGATCTGCAGTTCTCATGACTCCCTTTGCCATTTGCCTAATCCACCCACCATTCTCTCTCTCATGGATTCTTGTAAGAGTTTCCCAAGTAATCTCTCTGTTTGCACCTTATGTATTTTCTCAATACAGCTGCCATACTTAATATATCCCAAAACCAACCTTCTGATATCTGTCATTGCACACACTCACCAATAAAACTAACCAACAAAAAAAATGTTTTCCTTACTATAGTCTTCCCCATCTCAGTAAACAACAACTCCATCCTCTGTTTCTTCTGGCCAAAAAAAAGTGTGGAGTCAACCTTCATTCTTTTCTTAAACAACTCATATCCAATCCTTATTGGCTTCACCTTGGAAATATACTCAAAATGCAATTATTTTTCAGTGCCTTCCCCACTACAACCCTGGTCCAAGTCATCATTGTATCTCATCTGAGTTCTTGCAATAGCTCCCAAGTTGGTTTTCTTGCTTCCATGGTATCCTCCTATAAACTACTCTTAGCATAGCAGCCAAAGCAGTGAAAATAATTAAGGTCATACCACTTCTCTGCTCGAAGCCTCCTCTGGCTATGCGTTTCGCTCAGGGAAAGCTGGAGCCCTTATGGTGTCGTACAGGCCCTACACAATCTGATCCCTGTTACTCCTCAGACTTTATCTCCAACTGCCCTTCTCCTCCTTCACTCTACTCAGCCACACTGACTTTATTCTTCCTTGGACATTCTAGGGACACTTTTACTTCAGGGCTTTTTCATTTGTTGTTTGCCTGGAGACATGTCTTCCTTAGAAAATGTTTGGCCACCTCTTTACCTCCTTCAAATCTTTGCTCAAATATGACTTATCAGAGAGCCTTCCTTGACCATCCTATTTTTAAATGCAGTCTTCCCCCTGGCCCCCAAACACAGGTACTCTATATCCCCTTTCCTTTCTTTTTCCTCATGACACTTACAGCTGTATGACATACTATATATTTTGCTACTGTTTATTTCTCTCTGTCCCCACTAATTTGTATACTTCATGAGGACAGAGATTATTGTCTCTTTTTGTTTAATACTGCAGCCTCAGTTCTTAAGGCTATGCCTGGTGTGTAATAGGCTCTCAATAAGTATTTGTTAAATGAATCAATAAATTTGTCTTTAAAACATTCCAAATATTTCTACATGATTAGTACTTTCACCTAATATGCTATTTACTAAAAAGGTCATTAGGAATCATTTTATTTTGTTTTCCAGGTTTTCATTGCCATAGTGATTTGGAGCAAATAATTTGGTTTCTCTGGGCAGCACTTTCCTCTTTTGTAAACTAAGAGGGTTATACTAAGTGGCCTCCATCTACCCTATAGTTCTAACTTTCTAGGAATTTATTATTTTTTTTATACTTTTGACTTCACTGTTTCTCATTTTTCAGTTCATTCGCTCTTCATGCTGATGTGTGGAGTGATGATAGGTTTTACTTGTGGACAGTGAGATAAGGGTGGAACAAGTTTATTCGCCTCTACTGTAACTCCAGGATTGATTGTGTTGTCTAAGTAGATGCAATTTCTATAGGTCAAAGTGGAATAGAAGAGCAGAACAGACGGCTACAGGAGCATGTGGACATGAGCCCACCAAGAGAGGCACAACCCCATGAAAGCTTAGCTTTAGCTCTTACCTAGAAGGGAACTTTATTAATTTCCAGAACCCATGGCAAGAGGTGAAAATATGGATGTGATAGAGTCAATTCCAGGATTATGGTAGTAGCAGGGGATATATATGCCGTACTTTTCCTATAACAACAATCAGAAAGCGTGTATGACATGTTTTCCTAGGCATGCAACGTGAAACAGCTTGCTCCAGTTGCTTTGACTTAGTAAACTTCTGTGTCCTCTCCCTTCCATTGTTCCTGGATATTACTTAATTGTCCAGGCCTCACCCTTACCTATTTAACACTTTTATAATGGACAGTCAACAACTTTATTGATGACCCACTGGGTACAGAGGCTAGAAACTCTTGCTTTTATATTTTCTAGACATTTAAGGTTTGATAAAGGAGGCAGCAGGTATTATTTTTCTGTGTTTATTTACTTAGATTCTGTTTTTAGAAGTAAAATATGTCCTTCAGTTTCTCTCTGAGTGTGGTGAGCATAATTTACTTGTGCCCTATCTTAAACATTTTTTCATGCTTCTTAGAAAAAAAAACATTTGGGAGATAGCAGCTGTTATAGAGGAAGAGAAAAGCAAATAGCCTCCTGGCATGCGGGACCCACTCTGTTGGGTGAAAGAGTTTAAATATGTTGGTTCAGATTTTTATAGTTCTCTTAAGGTGGAAATGAATGGTCCATCTCTGGTCTTGTTCTCTGTATTACTGACCAGTATTTGAGGTGAGCTGTATGGAAGCTCTCTAACATAGCTCACACCCTGCCAGGGAGAAGCCAAAGTGATTCCTTTTGATTAAAACAACATGGTGTTGTACCACATGAGTTATCTTATACAGGCGCCAAGATGAGCCTACTCCTGGTAGAAGTTACCACTCAATTCTTGTCATAGATTCTCCCCATGCTCAGCCTACAGCAATAATTAATGGATGAACTTATTAAACATGTTCATCTGATTTAATGCAGTATGAAGCATGCAGTGCCTTCTATAAAGTATTTTTGCCAAATAAAAGGTCGAAACTAAATACAATCAAGCTTGTCAGTCGTTCTCACTTGGTTTTTCGGAGAAAAGCCCTAATGTTCTAAGGAATCCATTGTATATAATAAATTAACTTCTCTCCTGTTGATCTAGAATGGTACTAGTTATTTGTGAACCATCCTTGAGGGAATTAAGGACATAATCACTCAACTATTTTCTGGTTTAGATGATTATAATATGTAAAGAGAAAAGCCGTGAGGATTCCATTTATAGGAAATACAAGGAAACAAGTTAGATTATGCCACGAAGAAGCAGAAATCCAGAATATGGGAAATTCTCTAGGAAAATTAAGTCAATTTTGTTAGCAAGTTAAGGGCTTGAATTTTAAAAATGAGGAGATGGCTCTAGACAAACTTACAGAGTTAGCAACCACTACATATAATGTATGGATCTTATTTGGATCCTGATAAGAAGAAACAGTCTGAGAAAAGTAACTTTGAGGCAATCAGAGGAATTTGAATAGAATCTGATTCATTTTGATAGGTAAGTCGATGGCATTGTGGTTATATACAAGAAATATACAGAGATGGCTACTGAAGTATATAGGGATGAAATTATGTTTGAGATTTACTTTAAAATAATTCAGTAAAATGGGCCAAAAAGATAGATGAAGTAAGTGTGGCCACAGCTTGATGATAGTGAATCTAGGTGACAGGTTTGTGGAGTTTCATCATGCTATTCTCTATTTTTGTGTATGTTTGAGTTTTTTAAAGTTATTTACTTCAAAAAACTTAAACCAGAAATAATTTTGTTGACTGTATAACTGTCTTCCTTTTCACTCTCCCAAATATTGGGAGATTTGGGTGGGAAAGTAATATCCCTTAGTTCTGGGACTTCTGACATAGTTATTATTAGGTGGTGACTAGAACCTAGAGGCTACAGTGTTTTGTGGCCTTTCTATAAGAAAGACTGATTAAATAGAATTTAGGTTTATTCAAGAGACCAGAAGCTCGCTCGCATAGCTCACATCCTAAGTAATTAGATAGGCATGTAGCTACCTGGTTTTATAAACTATAACTAGTGAATTCTAAGGTATATAAAAGTTGAGAAATCAGGGATGAAAGACCATGGAGAACATTAATGACAGAAAGAACAAAATGGTAATTTTGTAAAAGCAGTTTTGAAACCTTAGGGTGAGTTGGGGGTAAGAGAGAATATGTGGTTCAATTCAGAGATAGTAAAAGTCCTTTATATTTCTCTCTTCCCTCTGAATAGAGTCTGTAGAGACTGAAAAATTACTCTTTGTTGTCAGCTTTTTCTTGCTGTCTTCAAAGGCCCTTTTTCTGTGGGATAGTTTGTAGTGGTTAGGATTGTGTTCACAGTTTAAATTCTGATTTTATCACATATCAGCCATGTGACCTTAAAGCAGTTATTAATATTTAGGGCTGAGCCTCAGTTTTATCATCTGCAAATTGAGAATAGTAATAGTACTTACTTCATAGAGTTGTGGTGAGAATTCCATGAGAAAGTACTTAGCATAGTGCCTAGCACATGGTAAGTACAGGAAGTGTTGGAAACTAATAATCAGAATTAGTATCTTTGTTATCATAATTACTACCACTACTATATGTCCTCTGTCCTACATATCTGAATATTACTACTCATTTCTTATAGTTCTTGCTTAACAATTCAAGAGGGGAGGCCTTCTTCCCTTACATTGGCTGCATGTGGAATCCTTGATGTTTCAGATATTTAAGCCAGAATAAGCTAGTTAGGCATAGGAACAGGGACATTCAATTTGGCTTTTTGAGTTATTGCCTAAGAGAGGTTTCTATGTTCCTAGGTTATGATGACATTAACATTTGATTTGCATTTGGCTATTTGATCTTATTCAGTGCTCCATCCTACACTGAGCCTAATTACCACTAAAACCAGATTTTTGTTTTGAAGGTGGAGGAGCAAAGGAAGAGTTTGCCAGATGGATGGGTGTGCCATTTAGATTGCAAATTAGCATGCCTTCTTTATTGCTAAACCTGATGGTTAGATGATGCCTGTGTTTAAATCCTTCCTGGTTCAAAGCTGTAGGTACCCTCATTTGACAAGTTACACCCATCTTATCACGTTGCCAGAATCCAGTTATGGTTCAGCCGGAGGAAGAGGATATGTCTGTCCGTTTTTGCCAAGTGGACACAGTGTTTCCTCTAATGAGTTCAAAGCATTTGCCATACACATGATCAATGACACTTTTTCTTTCACACATGAGGACATTACATCCTACACATAAAACTTGACCCTGATACAGCTCTGTCTTTTAGGGCTTAGAGTGTTTTCTCCGCATGGTTGTAACTCCTTGTTCTTACCTTATAAGTAACTTGGGTCAGGAATGGTAGATAAGGGGGGATCCAAAACAGAGCTAAGACTAAGAGGGGGATAACACAGATACAAGGCAAGGACCAGGACTGAGCTAAGATTAACAATAGAAAAAAGAGTTTGAAGTAGAGCAAGATTGGAACTTGAGCCAACACAGTAGGAATCAGTAGTTTAGCTAGACATGGGTCTCTGAAAACTGGAGAGGTGATTTTAACTAGTCTAATAGACTTACGTACAGTGGCTCATGTTGGAAAAATCCATTCATCAAGGAATGTAATCTGACACAGATAAACCATGATAGCTGGAGACTGAGTTAATGCTCTGTGAATATGTATTTTTATATGTATTACATTTTCTGAACCCCTGACCTACCTCTTCCTTTTCACCATTAGCAAAATAGAAATGTAGAGATGAATAGCTGTTAATACAGCTTAGTTTGACTCCAGAAGTAGAATATAATTGGATCCATATCACTACTACCTGGCCCACTGAGGCAGCAGGGATAGGGAATTTATTCAGGTTGTGGTATACATGTGGTATATAGTTCTGCTATAGGACACACGGGAAGTGGGTTGTGATGCTCATTTCAAGACACATTGCTTTGGATCCATGAGCCATTTATCCCGGTTACCATTACACCTCATGCTTCTGTGTTTCCCAGGAGCCTTTCTTCAATTGAATAGTTGGGACTGTAAGCCTTGCCAGGTAGGATGATAGATTTACTGGGATTGGTTCCAAGTTGGGTATTGCTCCTGCATGAATCACGTGGGACTGAGTCTGACCTCTCCTTGGGGACTCTAGAAGCTGGCTAGGTCCATTACCAGGAGAGTCCCTTAGGATTAACAGGCCTTTTGTTTGCCTGAAATGTTCTTCAAATTCTCAATCTTAAAGTTCTAATAACTCTTAAGGCAAAGTACTAGTACCATCTGTCTATGAACACTTAACCTGATTTCTCTCACTCTGAAGCAATTATTCCTGCCCAATTACATAGTATACTAGTTGTAACTATTTAGCATATAGGTTTTCTGAATTATATGATAATGTTTATATATCTTAAAAGATAATTTTCATAAAAAGGTAAAATAATGACTCATACAGATATAAAGATGAACATGCATTAAACATTTTATTTAATCCATGAGGGAAATAAGTAGATGTTTCAACTGGTTCCAAGAAAAGAGGAAAAAAATGCACAAATTTATATAGATAAAGGAATGTTGGATTGAATGTGCAAATGGAGGCGAAACTGATCTTTTTCACATTTATCTACAGTTTGCAGAATTGTTAAACCAAGGAGAACTTTAGGCTAAAATCAGATCACTTTAGAGGAGTGTCCTCTAGATAATACATTATTTTGCACTGAAACATAAATTTTTTTCTACATCCTCTCCCATTTTGATCAAAATAGTCTCAAAGAAAGACTATGCTTGATCACAAAATAAGGCTGGTCTCATTAGATTGGATCTAATTACAAGTACGGTAAGCATGTTAATTTACCATATAAGTCTTCTTCAGTTTACATTGCTGGAAGTTTTCATAAGGAATTTCAGATTTAACTTTTAAAATACTTGTTAATTGGACTGTATTTGTTCATAGTGCGTCTGTTTTCAACGTGATTGGATTGTTAAATTTTGAGGGGTATGTATGCATGTGCACGCGTGCCTTAAATTTCATTCTGTGCAGTAGACAAGGACTTGATAAGACAAGAACTTGAAAGAAACTGAAGTGTTTTCTGGCTTTTCTAGAGATATCTGGGCATGTCCATTTCTCTCTAGCTGAAACTGTGTCATCATAAACTAGGAAGTACTTGTTTCAATTCATTACTAAGAAGGGGGAGAAAAAGTTTAGTAACAGTGATCAGAAAATACCAGACACGCTGGACATGGTGGCTCTCACCTGTCATCCCAAGGCTGAAGGGGGAGGATCACTTGAGGCCAGGAGTAGAGACCAGCCTGGGCAACATAGTGAGACCCTTATCTCTAAAAAAGCAAAAATAAAAAAAAAAAATTAATTGGGCATGATGGTACATGCCTGTAGTTCCAGCTACCCAGGAGCCTGAGATGAGAGGATCACTTGAGCCCAGGAGTTCGAGGCTGCGGTGAACTGTGGTAGCACCACTGCACTCCAGCCTAGGTGGCAGAGAAAGATCCTGTCTCTAAAACAAATTATTTTAATTAAAAAAAAAGAAAGAAACTAGGAATTACTAGGGCACACTTTGGCATCCAGTGAATATTTGGATGTTACTTAATTCTGAAGAAAGAAACATTTGGGCTTGAGAATGAGTTTCTAAGAAGTTAGAGTAGATCAGCACTCTTTTCCCAGAAATTTCCATCTTGATCTTGATTCCTGAGTCTTGTAGCCTGTCCTTCATATATTTTACAATAAGGAATGCCAACCGTGTACTAGGAGCCAGGGCTCTCAGGCCAGTGTTGAAGAGTTGTAGGGAAATTCTAGGATGAAGCTTTTGCTGGGACAAAGCAGATGGAAGAGTCGAGTTTTTCCAGATCTGGGGCCTACCTGTTGGGGCTGCTGTAGACATCTAGAGGCAGCAAGGATATCTTCAGTCTTTATTGTGTAGTGCCAGTTTATTTATTCAGACCTTCTTTAATCTGACTAATAAAACTCTTCCCTTGAAGACCTTTGAGTCCTTGCCTGTGAGAAGCATCATAGTTCTTCTTGAAGTCACATGCTTTTGATTTCTAAACCCATTTCCATTTTCATTTGTTCAACCTGTTCTCCCTGTTTCATTCCTCTTGCTTCACGATGTTACAATAAGAATACATTCCTAGTTGTAGACCTAAGGAGCAGTGTAAGGCAGGGAGGCATTCCCACAACTTCCTTGAGCCTATCTTAGGCTTAATTAAGCCTATTATAGGCTTAATTGGTCACAGAGACAGAGGTTAGTCCCACATGATAAGAAGGAATCTGCTCCTACAAATGGAGTGGCCCTTGGGGAGAGCTTCTATCTCATCTTTCCACCAACATCACTGTGTGAACCAGGCATGTCTGTTCTATGCAAGTTAAATTTGTTTGAGTAATAGGGAGGAGTATTCTAGAGGTGCCAATGAAGCTGTTCGATAAAGTGGAGTTACACGTTTAAAAAAATAGCTCAACATCACTGATCACTAAAGAAATGCAAATCAAAACCACAGTGAGATACCATCTCATGCCAGTCAGAATGGCTATTATTAAAATGTCAAAAAACAACAGATGCTGGCAAGATTGCAGAGAAAAAAGAACGCTTTTACACTGCTGATGGGAGTATGAATCCGTTCAGCCACTGTGGAGACAGTGCGGCGACTCCTCAAAGACCTACGGACAGAAACACCATGTGACCCAGCAATCCCATTACTGGGTATATACCCAGAGGAATAGAAATCATTCTGTTATAAAGATACATGCACAGATATGTTCATTGCAGCACTGTTCACAATAGCAAAGGCATGGAATCAACCCAAATGCCCATCAGTGATAGACTGGATAAAGAAAATCTGGTACATATGTGCCATGGAATACTATGCAGCCATAAAAAGGAACAAGATCATGTCCTTTGCAGGAACATGGATGGAACTGGAGGCCATTATCCTCAGCAAACTAATGCAGGAACAGAAAACCAAACACTGCATGTTCTCACTTATAAGTGGGAGTTGAATGATGAGAACACACAGACACATGGAGAGAACAACACACACTGGGGCCTGTCAGAGGCAGGGCAGGGGTGGGGGGTGACACTGGCAGGGGGCGAAGGGAGAACACCAGGAAGAATAGCTGGGCTTAATCCCTAGGTGAGGGGATGATCTGTACAGCAAACCATCATGGCCCACGTTTACCTATGTAACGACCCTGCACATCCTGCGCATGTACCCCTGAGCTTAAAAGTTGAAGAAAAAAAACAAGTATTATAACTTGGAATCTAAGGCACAGTACTGAAATCTGTATTGCTAGGGAGGTACTTGAGTTACTATGGGCAGCTGACCATGCTGCTCCATAGCATATTCTCCAAAGGAAAGATTTCTACTTAAAAGGTGAATTTCTCCCATCCTGTTTCTGGAATTAGAAAACTGAGAACTACTAAAAGGAAATTAAAGTTGACATAGAGCTTTCTCTTTCAACCTTGTAAGACTTTTATAAACTAAGGATAGATTCACAGGGAGTTACAGAAACAGGTCAGAGAGTTCGTGGTTCCTTTACAGTTTTCCCCAGTGATTACATTTGACATAACCATAGTACAGTATGTCTGTGTCTGCTGTTTTATCACATGCATTGATTTGCTTAAACACCAATGCAAACAAAACAGAATTATTCCATCACCACAAAGACCTCCCTTGTGTTACCCCTATAAAGTTACACCCCTCTCAGCCACCACCTTCCTTAACTCCTGTCCATCTCTAATCCCTTTTCCATTTTTATGATTTTTGTCATGTTGAGATTGTTATATAAATGAAATCATACAGTATGTGCTGTATGTGACCTTTTGAGATGGATTTTTTTTCACTTGGCATAATGCCATTGTGTCAATAGTTCATTTCTTTTTATTGTTGAGTAGTATTTCATGGTATGAATGTACCACAATTAGTTTAACTTTATTGAGGGGCATATTGGTTATTTCCAGGTTTTTGTTATTATAGATAAAGCTGCTATGGACAATTCATGTACAGGTGTTTGTATGGATGGAAATTTTCAGTTATCTGGGGTAAATGCCCAGAAGTGCAGTAAATGTATGGTAAGTGTATTTTAGTTTCTTAGAAAAGTGACAGCATGTATTTGGGTAACGTTTTTTATCTCCTCTGCCAGGGGTCGGGGGTGAAAGTCCAGGTTTCCTATTTGGCCTCTGTTAACATCCCTGGTGGAGGGAGGCAGGGCAGGGCACCTCATTACTGCTTGAAAGGGTGGGAGTTCTGGCTCTCCACTAGGCCTCCATTGATATTGCCCTGTATGGGCTCCTTACTGCTCCCCATGTGACCTCCAATGACACCTTGGTGGTTGGGGTGGGGTGCTCTTTACCATTGGAAGGTGGTGAAAGTCCTGCTTTCCCATTGGAGTTCTCCGATACCAGCCAGGCGGTGGGTGGGGGGGCACCCCTCATTACAGCCAGGTGCAAGTGGAAGTCTAGGTTCCCCACTGGCCTTTGCTGATAAGGTGGGGTGGGGCTGCAGTGTTTTCTGTGAGGTTTAGTTGGAGCAGGGTGGTTATTGCTAGGTTACCCCTTCCTTGGTCCCGTGGCTAGACAGAGCCAGCATTTCTTAGAGCTTTGGTGTTCTGTGTCATTGGTGCTTTCTGGATTTCCTGGCTTCTTCAGCACCCAGTCTGAGATATATGAAGCCAAAATCAATCCCAGATAACTCACCACTGTGTCTTTCCTTAGATCTCAAGGTCCCTCACTGATCTGTCTTCTCTCCACTTTTCAGAGTTTTCTTATGCTTGCTTTATATATAATGTCCATGGTTTTTAATGGTACTTAGCAAGAAGAATAGAGAGAAGTGTATCTCTTCTGTCTTCATCCAGAACTGGAAGTCTTACAAAGCCCTGTTAATGGCCGTTTCTCCTCTGAAAACATAAATCTGATCCTGTCTTCACCCTTCTAAAGCTGTCTTATAGCACCCAACTGTCTAAAGAATACAGTTCCAACCCCTTATTGTTGACATTGAAGTTCTTCACTGTCTCACCACATGTAATAAGTCATATCTTCTGCAGCTCCCCACCTGGCACACGTACTCACCAGCTACAAAGAATGTCTCATGCACCATTTCTTCAATGTACCCTGCTTTTTCATGATTCCTTGTTTTGCACATGCAATTTTCCGGTCAACCTTTTTCCTCTTTGCTTGGTATGCACTTAGCTATTCTTCAAACCTAGTTCTTATATTGTCTACAGTAAGTCTTCTGAGACTCTCCCGGAGTTACTTGATCAGTGCCACCATATCAGTATGAACATTTTCTTGTTTATATAACGTATTTCTTGTTTGAGTTGATCTCTTCTGCCAAGTTGTTTGAAGTGGGATTATCTCTATACATCTCTGTCCCATTTGACTGTAAATTCTTTGGGATTAGGGACTATGTCTGCCTTTTTTTTTTGAGACGGAGTCTCGCTCTGTTGCCCAGGCTGGAGTGCAGTGGCTCAATCTTGGCTCACTGCAAGCTCTGCCCCTCCAGCTTCACGCCGTTCTCCTGCCTCAGCCTCCTGAGTAGCTGGGACTACAGGCGCCCGCCACCACACCCAGCTAATTATTATTATTTTTTTTTGTATTTTTTTTTTTTTTAGTAGAGACGGGGTTTCACCGTGTTAGTCAGGATGGTCTTGATCTGTTGACCTGGTGATCCGCCCGCCTCGGCCTCCCAAAGTCCTGGGATTGCAGGTGTAAGCCACTGTGCCCAGCCTGTCTTTTTCATTAGTGTATCCTCAGCACATAGCACTGTGCTTGGCACATAGTTGTCACTTAACAAATGCTATTTATTTATTTATTTATTGAGACGGACTCTTGTTGTGTCTCCCAGGCTGGAGTGCAGTGGCACGATCTCGGCTCATTGAAACCTCTGCCTCCTGGGTTCAAGTGATTCGGCTGCCTCAGCCTCCTGAGTAGCTGGGATTACAGGCGCGTGCCAGCACGCCTGGCTAATTTTTGTATTTTTAGAAGAGACGGGGTTTCATCTTGTTGGCCATGCTGGTTTTGAACTCCTGACCTCAGGTGATCCTCCCACCTTGGCCTCCCAAAGTGCTGGGATTACAGACAACAAATGTTTATTAAGCAAGTAAGTGAATGGTTACTTTCAGATACTAGAACAACTAAAAACTGTCCCCAGCTGTGTGACCAGGCTGAGACTACCTCACTTTTGTCATTACCATATATTCCTTTTAATTTTTCCTCTAAACAGGGTGACTTTGGGAAATTTTAATAATTTAACAATTTCTCCATCCTTCTCTTCTCTTCCTAAGGACTACTGGCTGTCAGGCTGTCTTTGTATATACCTGCTGTCACTACTGGTATCCTAAGGAGGTTGACCATTTGAAAGCAGGGCTGCCCTGTCGGTGGACTGATAGGTCTCCAAAGCCCATTCTTCAGGCCATTATGAACCATCAATCTAGTCTTCAGTACATTGAAGCCCCTACTTTTGGCCAGTTAGATGAGGGCTGGAATGTTCTTTGCTAAGCATTCCAGAAGTTTGACTTCTATTGAGAAATAAAATATTTTTGAATACCTTTGGTCACCTTGCTTATCTATCTTTTGACTGTGTTAGCTGGGAAGAATTTAGTAGTAATTCTTAGTGAGATTTCAGCATCCAACATATTTAAGACAATAACTTCTTTCATTTTTATGACACTCTACTCAACACATCCTTGTCAACCCCAAATTATTCAGCATGTATTACCACAAAACATACAATAACTCAGTGGGTTAATTATATATATACACACATACACAGATACACACACACATAAGCACACGATATTAAGGATTTTGCAGGTCAAAAATATGTTTTGTTATACCCATTGATCCTTTTTAAGAATTTGATCCTTTAACCCCTATATTTGGTTCTCATTTATGACATTCATTGGTTTCTGTCAGCTGCAGTCAATATCTGACCCTAATACCAATATATTAGCTCCTGCACACGTAATTGCTCCATTTGCCAAACCTACTTAATATGGCCAGGCACTGTTACACTTTTTATATGCACAAATGTTTGATTCTTACAGCACTCTGTAAGGTAGGTGCTGTTACACACATTTTACAGAGGAAGGAACTGAGGCTTAGTGAAGTAGTAAGTATCTTGACCAGACTTGGTTCTGACTCCAAGCCAGTGTTCTTTTTACTGCACCACTCTGCCTCTCAATAAAAGGGCCTAATATGAAATTGAATATTTAAAAGATTGAATAATTACAATTTATCCTAATATCCCAGTTCTTACCCCCTTGATCAAGACTCTGGGTCTTGATTGTATTACCAAAAAATATGCTTTTCTCTGTTTAGTAAGACAGAAGTGGAAGGAGGTAAATATGTTCAAAACCTGATGCTTGTGGATGGGATAAAATTTTGGAGTTCTGTTACCTAGTGGCCTATTCTCATGGCATTTGTCCTCATAGACTTAAGGATTTGGATCCTTCTGTCTCTTTGAAAAAAACAGGGAAGACACTTGTTGTGTCTTAAAGGGCATAAAACACCAACTGGCTACCCCAACAGTCCTGTGGGTGGTCATGAAACTTGCTAGCAGTAGGGACTGATACTTGATGGGTAAAATGGCTTCTTTCTCACCAGTGTCTCATACTGAACCATAGGAAGCATTTTTGACAGAGTATAAGGCTATCCATATAAGAACTGAGGATCTTTTCCTTTAGTGTTTTAATTCAGGAGCTCCTCCCCTCCCTCTTTATTTCCTTCAGATCCTGTCCACATTCTGCAGGGTTTGAGGAGGTGGTTGTGGGAGGGGGACCTGATAATAACAAGAAGGTGAGTCGAGAGTGGTGAGGTTGTGTAGGTGAGTGAAGGCACTCCATGAGGCACAATATCCCTCTTTGCCACTCCCCCAAGCAGTAGGAAGCAAAGAGATCATCCAGCTCACCAACAGGAGCGAGCAGGAAAGAGTTCCATCATTGGTAGGAGTGTTCCCACTGCCACCCTGGCCCCTGAACAGGGATACTTGGCTGGAATTCACAGGAAGTAACTGTGACAAGGCAAAGTCTGTTTCGGTACCGGCCCTGCTCCCAGCTACTTGGTGCACTGTGAACAATAGCCGTACTACCATGAGGGCATATTCCTAATGCCTTTCTGAGAGTCCCAGCCTCAGACAAGCATCGTCTCCTGTGAGGCAGGAACACAGCTTCCTGACAAATGAGCAGGAGTGACCCTTATTCTTGGCTTCTGTCTGTCTGAAATGGAAAGACAGATGTTCCACACTACTGAAGTCTGGACAGCACCTCTGAAGCTCTGGAGATGGTCTCTCCATTCCTCTGGTGATGTCCACCTACTCCTGAAATGTAGCATCAAGGAACTTCAGCTGCTTCCTTGGCTCCGCTGGATTCCAATTTTATCCTTCCCTTTAGTCCCTCAGAAATAAGCAGCGTAGAAATAATTCCCTTCCTGGGGCTATCAGCTCATTCCTCTAGTGTATTTGCCACCCCTTAAAGGAGTACCTTAACCTGGGGTGCTTGTGATTATTGATGCTAGAGTGGGTCCATCAGAGGTTCTGGGACAGCAGGTGTCTCCTGGGATTGTCCCAGGCAAACCAAGACATAGAGTCACCTTACCTAGCTGGATAATAGCCACCTAACTGACTTGAAAGAGTGTAATGAACATACCCCCAGGCACAGTGAGTGGTCTAATCAGGGGTTTGATTCAGTGAATCGCCGCTAATGACACTGGTCCTTTGGTGTTTCAAGCCTCTGCACCTTATTTGGGCCTCCCTTCTACTTACTGCCTTTCTTCTTTTCTCTGTTCCTTTACCTTTTGTCGTTGGCGTGTTACCGTCTTCATTTCTGCCAGTAGACCTATGCCCCTGACTGCCTGGGATTAACAGAGGCTTTTACGACTCTGCTTACCCTCTTTTTCTTGATTCTAGGGCTGGTACCAGCCAAGCCCATTATTCTGGGTCCTCATCTGTTTGGTGGAGTTGTTACTCCACTTCTCTGACCTTGCACATAGGGCCTGGGCACTCCTAGGAATTAGGGGCAGGGTGGGGTTAGGGCTGAAACCCATTTGCTCAGACACTCCTATTTTATGTTCTATTAACTTTATTCCTCAGGGGAATACTTCCCTTTGCAGTCCTCTGTAGTTCACCCTTGGGTTCATATACAAGATCTCACAATTATCAGTGGAAACATACCCTGAAATCTTCAGTTCAGAGGCAGTCACTTTCAGGACCACAGAAGTCTGCCTGGTGGCTGCTTGCCTCCAGAAGGCAGAGCAGGAGTGACTGCCACATTGTCATGGCGGGAGCGCGTGGGGCTAGTGTCTGTGAAGTAGGGGAAGAGTGGGGTCCTGTGGAATATGAGCAGGGCAGGAAGCCCCAGCCTGAACCTGTGCTGTGTTTGGGCCAAATATTGTCGCCCCTCTGCCCCTGCCCACGAAAAAAACTCCTGCGCTCCCAGAAGGTACGAGTACTGAGATTAGTGTCATGCTGGGCCGCTGAGTGTGACTTCCAGCCCTCCGGCATCTGGTGTCCCACCCGTGTCGGAGACCACGGCTTTTCAGGACAGGAAGCGCTGCGGGGTAGTGCAGGCGGGCAGGCACGTCACACTGGACAGCGACCAGATTGCTGCTTTCGGTTCCCCGGCGGGCGGTGAGGCAGAAAGCGCAGGGCGGAAAGAGGAGCCCCAGCACCTCAGAGCTGTCGGGCCATAGCCAAGAAGCAAAGCACCGGAGCGCTGCGGTGCCAGCAGCCGGACTAGGGATGACCGGCAGGTTTGCGCTGGACCCAACCCCGAGGGCGGTCAGGCGCAAGGGGGCGGGCGCTGCCGTACTCCGGCCGCGGGGTCAGGGCGGGCCGGCCGGCGGGGCATTTAAACCCCGCTGACAGCCAGTCCTGCCCGGGACACGCGCCCAGCTCCGTAGCCTCCTCGGTCGACTCAGCCTTGGGTACCGGTCGGGCAAAATGCGGTCGTCTCTGGCTCCGGGAGTCTGGTTCTTCCGCGCCTTCTCCAGGGACAGCTGGTGAGCGGGGCAGGGGAGGGAGGTGCACCAGGACCTCCCGGGCTTGGGGATTGCGGGGGGCCGCGAGGGGCCTCGGAGATCACCCCCAGATCGGCCCTGGCGTCGCCGCTCGGCCAGGGGTGCTGGCGGAACTTGGTCCCGGGCTCCTCCAGCGGCGCCCACCTCGGAGGTTGATAACCCTCCCTGCCTAACTCCGCCCGCCCTCCCCCAGACCCCGCGACGCTGGCTCTGTGACACTGGTGAAGAACAGGCTGCCTGCCGGGGAGGGTCTCCAGCGTTTCCCGTTTCCATCCTCCCCTCCTAACACACACCCAGGGCGCTTTCAGAGCGCCTTTCTGTAGTTGAGCAGCTGGGGAACCTGGGCTCGCAAGCTGGGGAACCGAGAACAGGGGATGGTAGAGGAAAGGGGTGACCACTGGGGTTTGTGAGTGTCCTTCTTGGTCTCCTTTAGCCCTCAAACGCCAAGGCCAGAACTCAGTGGTCCTGGGAGCTCGTCTCGAGGCCTTTCAGCACCTAGAAAGGGCACAGCTCTCAGAGCAGGGCAGGGCAGCCCCTCAGCAATGGGCGAGGGGCTTCACAGTGATTCTCTTCCTGACCGCAGGGACCACATGTTGGGCTGCAAGGTGGGGTGGAGAGGTTTCAGCCACTCTTTCTTAGAGGCAGTCAACCACTGGAGCAGTCCGTTTGGTCTGCACAGTTTTTAAAATATTGTGTTAGTTGCCATTATTTACAAATAAAATTTAACAAAAATAGCTAGATTCCCGACTTCTCTTGAAAAATAGACGATGTGGACCGGGCATGGTGGCTCATGTTTGTAATCCCACCACTTTGGGAGGCCAAGATGGAAGAATTGAATGAGGCCAGGAGTTTGAGACCAGCCTGGCCGAGATCAGCCTGGCCAACACCGCCAGACCACCCCCCCCCCCCCCCCCTCCGCCCCCCACCCCCCCCCCCTCCGCCCCCCACCCGGGTTCCCCGCTCACACCTCTCCCTGTCTCTATAAGTAAAAAAAGGAAAGAAAAGAAAAATGGATGATGTGGCAATACCAGGCCTAAATTTCCAAACTAAATGAACAGGATTGAGGAGTCCCCTTTAAATAGGGCAGATGCTATTAAAATGGCCAATTTGTCCTGGTTTTGAAACAGTCTTTTGTCGGCAATCCTCTCAATCCTGGGCAAAATGAGACAATTGGCTACCCTACACATTTTTTACTTGTTGAGAGCCCTCATCAATTCTAACCTTCTTCACCAATTTAGATTATCTACCTAGTGTTTTTTGAGTTGGAGACTGTTAAAAGTTATTTTTCAGAAAAAGGTTAAAATTCTGACTCACAAAGACATAAAAATGAACCCATGTTAAAGATTTTCTTTTACTCATAATAAAGGAGCCAGAAGATGTTATAATTGGTTCAAAAGAGAATTTAGAGAGGGGGATTGGGGAACTATTGTTTCATGGGTATGGAGGTTCAGTTTGGGAACATGAACAGGGTCACGAAATGGATGATGGTAATGGTTGAGAGACAGCGTGAACATACTTAATGCCACCTAAACGTAGACTGAAAATGGTTAGAGTGGCAAAATTTACATTATGTATATTTTACAATTTCAGAAAGGGAATCTAAAGAACATATTCATTTATAGGTTAGGAATATTGAGACCAAACTGGTCTTCTACAGATTGTGAGGGAAGACTACTGAAATAATCTTCATAGGCATATTTTGCGTGACTTCTCAGTTACCTACCACTTCAAAGAATTTTATAATAGCTCAAGGTCAATTAAAAGCTGGAATCTGATAACCTGGAGGACTATCCGCTAGACAAGGCATAGTTTTCCGTGGATATACATTGTTTTTCTACAGTCTCTCCTGTTTTGATTTTTTTTGAATTTCTTAGAAAGATTATTCTTGATCACAAAATAAAGCTGGTCTCATTGAATTTGACTTGATTATGTACATAGGTACTACAAGTGTGTTTTACCCTATAGCCCTTGTTAAGTTAATAAACTTGACTGGAAGTTTTCATAAGGAATCCTAGATTCGATTTTTTAAAGCCTTTAATTATTTATTGTCCTGACATTAGAAGCCAAGTCAAGAAACTGTCTCCACCAGGTTTTACCTACTGTACTGATATATTTGGGCAAATTCCTCTTCTCAGGATCCCCAAAATATCCTAAAGTTTCTGGGCCAGCCAGGGAGTGACCTTCCTTTTGGCTTGTAAACCTGGAAACCCAGTAAGCCCATTTTCTTGGAAGGGTTTTCTTAGTATTGGCTCCATAGAGTGAACCTCAGTTTTTAAAGGAGGCTGGTTGAATCTGATTAAATAGACATCCTGATCAAATACAACATCCAGGCAAGGTCTTGGTTGAATAACCGATTTTTCTAATTATGTACTGGTAAAAAAAAAAAAAAAACTTACTGAACCCGTACACATAACCATATTGCCATGAAAAGCAAGAAGATTCCATGAGAGTTTCTGAATTCTGAGGAGTCAGGTAGGGAGAAAAATATATTTATAAGTGTTACATTTCAGTTTATGAAAGTAGAATCTACTAAGTTGTTATGGGTTTTAATATAGCCTAAGAAGAAAGAGAAAGGTCTTCCTTATATGTCCAGAAGATAGAACACTATAACAACATCAACAATATTCTGAACCTAGAAGACAGTCATCCATCAGCAGTTCATGCAGTCTGGTGTGATTAATTCTGTTCCGCTGAATCTTGGGTTAGCAATCTCAAAAACCTATCTGCTCCTTCACTAAAGAGTTCTGGAACTCCTGACTCAGTCCACTAGTACGTTCTTAGTGTTGTCTAAGTGGTGCCATCAGAAGCCTATACCCGAGAACAATTAGTACAGTGCTTTTCTGAGACAGTTCTCGGTTGTTAAAAATAAAAACTCTGGCCTGCCAGGCCCAGTGGCGTGCTTACAGTCCCAGCTACTCAAGAGGCTGACGTGGGAGGGTCCCTTGAGCCCAATAGTGTGGGACTGTAGTGCACCATGATCATGCCTGTGAATAGCCAGTGCACTCCAGTCTGGGCAACACAACAAGATCCCATCTCTTAAAAAACAGAAAACAAAAACTCCCCCTCTATTCTATAACTGAATACAGAGCCTTTAAGAAGCATCAGAGTAAAATAAAAACTATCTGTAGGTGACAGAGACTTTAAAAGTGTTGATTATTACTGATAATTTTCAAGAATGAATGATCTGATAAAAATTCTTGACAAGAATAATACAACTGACAAGGAAATTTGGTTGCTTCTGTGGTATGCAAAACAAAAAGATGCTAATCCAAACAACAAAAAAATCTAGACAGTGTCTAAAAATATAAGGCTAATTTCAAAAAACACAATGAACATGATATTAATTTATAAAAATGAACATGACTTTTGCAGAGAAAAAATCTTATAATAGATAAAATGTCTGAGATATAATTTACATAAAATGCCAAGAATATCGACTGAAGATCCTCAGTAAGCTTGAGGTAAGTCCTAAACATCTGTATTTTAATAAAACTGCATAGGAAAGGCTGATGTACAACTCCAGTTGGAAACCAGTGGCCTGGAAGATGCTAGATTTAAATTAAAGAAGGAAAGTTGCAGCCCGGTAACTTATTTTTTATTTTATTTTTTCGAGACAGAGTCTTGCCCTGTCACCCAGATTGTAGTGCAGTGGCACAATCATAGCTCACTGCAGCCTCAAACTCCTGGGCTCAAGGGATCCTCTTGCCTCAGCCTCCTAAGTAGCTGGGACTACAGGCATGCACCACCACACCCAGCTAAGTTTTTTATTTTTGTAGGGACAGGGTCTGGCTATGTTGCCCAGGCTGGTCTCAAACTCCTGGCCTAAAGCCATCCTCCTACCTTATCTTCCCACCTCATCCTCCCAAAGTGCCAGGATTGCAGGCGTGAGCCACCGTGCCCAGGCTCCTGTAACATTTTAAATAATAATTGAAATCGTGACTAGTAACACGTATACTGTTGTCATCAAGGAAGGCACCATCAGGGTGCTGATAAATAGAAACATGTCATGTACAGAGAGGGCATTGAGAAATCTGCACAACACTCATATAGTATATAATTTCTCAAATATTTAGATAAATAATATTATTTTACCAATATAGATTTAACCTAGAGAAGGCTGAGCATCTCTTTTGACTTGACAATTATTTCCGAGCAATTGATCGATATTAACATATTAAATAAATTAATTATTTCTAGCACCTCTCTTTTCAAAAGATGAAAGAACAAATCTTTGTGGTTTTCCAGGAGCCCTCCCTCTTTTTAAATTAAATATTCAAACTCATCAAGATTTTGCCAACTTTGGCAAAATTTTAACGCATTTAATTGCTTATTTTCAGACTTATTGTTTGCATGTACTATAAGACAAATCAAATTTCCTTTCTACAAACCTACAAATTTGTCCATTCAGATTTGAGCTTCACTATTCTCTTTCTTATTCTGGAGCAACCAGTCATTTTTCTTATGTGTAATATTTTTCCTTTTAATAAACAAAAACAGGTTTCAATATGATGTATACAAAGTCATACTTCTCTGCCACTGTTGCACCTAGTAGAGTCTCATTCAAGTATATTGGCTATATCTTTTAACCAAAGTAATTAACATTTCAGAGAGAATGGGGAGTGGGGAGGGTGGATCATCATAAACCATCTAGAACACACTAGCATTCTAGAAGGGCTCAGTAATATGCGTCACATGACTTTCTCTAGCCTCCAGCACTCTTCACTTTCACACTTCTCAAGGTGTGAATTCAGCTACTGTGTTCCCCAACATCTCTGGGATTTAAGACAGACCTGGGTTGAAATCCTTTCACCACTGTGAGCCTTGACTTTGCTGAGCCCCAGTTTCCTCATCAGTAAAAGTCAGATGGGTTCTTGAGGATAAATGCGATAATACAAGGAAATATTCTTGACGTCTTGTGGCTGTTGGAGGGTACTCAACAGGTATCCTTTTCCTTCCTTCCAGATAAGTTTAGGTTTGGATTCCTATCAAACACTAAATGTCATGTAGTTCTTCTGTAGGTCCATTATTATGCTGAGCTCTGAGGCCTGCAAAGACAGTCAAGACAGGGTTCTACCTTCTTGGAACTAAGAATCAAGCCGGAGAGAGGGTGTGTACGCATAGTCAGCAATTTTAGAAGGCCCTGCTCTGCTTATTGAGTGCCAAAGGATGGCATTTCCCATGTGCCATGTCATTCAGAGGACCAGCGAGGGGAGTGCAGAAGTCATTTGGGGAGATTTTGAAGAAAACTGACTTGTTGAGCATTTAACACATAAAAGGTTAGATATTATGTGTTTACATTGCCTGGCATACAGGAAGCATGGAATACGTGGCGGCTTTTACCATCATTATTAGTGATGATGATGTTATTATTACAGATACATATTAACCCAATTCACCTTTCTTGTGCTAAACAAAATACAGTCCAGGGTGGAGACAAATAAAAATAAAGACTTATAGTCTGAAAATGAGAAATCAAGTCTCTGTCACATTTAACTGCTTTCACATGTCCCCCATTTAAGAAGTGAAGAAGACAGAACAGGAAGCTGAAAGTGGATTGGCCCTGGGCCTTGGACTCTTCCTCTGTAAAATGAGGGTAATAATAATACCTGTATCACACGAGTGTTTTGAGGTTGAAATGAGGTCCTATGTGTAAGGTACTTAGGTCAGTGCCAGGCTGGTGTGAAGCACTGAGTAAACACTGATGATTGACTATATTCTATTTGCTTTTCCTACTACTTTGTGCCAGGCATTGTTTATTTGTAATTCTTATGGAACTGCAAGGTGAATGTTAGCTTCTCTGTGGAACATATGAGTATAATGAGGCACAGAGCAGTTACGTAAGCCTGTCCAGCACCACACAGCTGATAAATGACTGAGCTGGAGTTGGAATCAAGATTAGTCTGACTCGTAAGCCCGTGGTCTTTCCACTGCCTTCCTAATGATAGTGTTGGGTGGGGAAAAGATTACATGACCATTTGGCCTTGGACAAATCACTTAACATCTCCAATAAGGCTCAATTTCCTTATCTATGAAATGGAAATAATGATGTACCTATATCGCAGGGTTTTGGTGAAGTTAAATGAGAAACTGCTTAAAGCACTTAGCCCAGTGTCTAGCATACTTGGTATTGGCTAGGTGCTTATACATTTCTGTGAAGGAAGAGATTCGTCTCCATTAGGAGAAGGAAGTCTTTGACTTGGATCTGGAGGTGTTCTGAGCAGAGGTCACAGAGCTGGCAAAGGCATGCAAGTGGAGACATGGCCCATCCCCTGTCTATGAAGTAGTAGCATGTAGCTCCAGCTGGCAGGAACAAAGGGCGCCCCTAGACAGGAGGCTGGGAGTCATATGGCGCCAGGTGTGTGGAGACAGCTGCAGACATCCAAGCAAGAGTCAGAGACGGTGGAGTTTCTGCCCGGGAAGATGTTGCTGTGCTCCTCCTGTCAGGCCTTCGTTGGCAGGATGATGATGAATGGCTTGTCCATGGCGTTTCAGAGCCACAGAGCACCCGGAGGTTCCCCAGCCTGGAGCCTGGCTGGTTCCTGCCTTTTGTGCCAGTGTCTGTGTGGGTGTGTCTGGGGGCACCTGGCAGCATGGGAGATGACTGTGGCTGGTCTTTATGGGGCTGGGCCCATTTCCCGGGGCCCTCTGAGGGGACAGCCCAGAACATGCAGAAGAAAAGCCTGTGGGAGTAAATACCAGCGTGACCACAGCTGGATGAGCAGGAATGGGCAGGAGGGCGAATTGGGCAGGCAGGAAGAGCAGGAGCTGTGAGCTCCCCACACCTCGATCTTCCCCTGTGAGCTGGAAAAGGCCACTGCTGAGCTAGGATGGATGGTTCTGCCCTTTGGCGTTAGCTAAGGGCTTTCACTGCCGGTTCCTGGTGCCCACCCTGAGGAGGATGCAGGAGGAAGACATTCAAACGCATACCGAGAGAAAACCTGCTGTGTGCCAGACACTTTCACATCCAGGATATCTCATTTAATCTTTATAACACTCTCGTTCAGCAGGAGTGTATGATCTTATTTAAAGGAAGATCAAACTGAGGCTTAGAGACGTACAACAACTTACCCAATGTCACATGAAGTGGCAGAACCAGAAATAAGGACTCAGCCAATTTTGCTTGAAGTCTGAGGTCCGTTTCCTTGTTCTGTGGGCTAGCTCTCTCGTATCTTACTTTCCTGCTGACTGCAAAGAGGTGCATGGTAAGGGCAGCAGAAAGGGCTGCTTAAAATGAGCTTTGATGGGAAGAGGCTGCTTGGAATAGGAAATGAGGGCTCCTAGGGAGAACCTGGAGGCTCAGCCCATGATCCCTACTCCAGCCCCCCAGAAGGGGCACATGAGCCTGTGGAGGTCCCATCCCCCACCCCTTGTGACAGCTTCTCCCCCAGCTGCTTTTTGGGCTTCCTCTTCCACCCTGCTGTTTCCTCTTTCCCTCCCTACAGTGGACTGGCGTGCACCTCACTGGCCTGGGGTGGGGCTGTCTGACTCAGGCACTGTGGGCTGGTCTAGAAGGTAGCAGCAAGGTTTCGAAATAGTCTGTGTGGTTGGCCAAGGCCTTGTTTTTTCCAGTCAACTTTCTGTATCAACTGAGAGCTGGGGTCGGAGTTGACAGTCCCAAAGTAACAGCAGAATTGAGGACAGACACCAGGCGTAGAGTCCCTGAAGCCCAGGACCTCCGATCTGAGTCACTAACAGACTCAGACACTAAGTTGGTGTGTGGGGGGGGTGGGGCGGGGGGTGGGGGAGCAGTGTCACTACTCTCCTGTTGGCTTTTGGCTCAGGTCTTGTCCCTGGACCCTTCCTGCTCAGGAGAAGGAAGGCCATCCTCCTACCCCTCTAAGCAGGACTGCAGCTCTGCCATCATCAACATGCTTCCATCAGTGCTATTTACACAACCTTTCTTCAGAAGAGACACCAAGTTAAAACCTGTTGGCTGCCTCTTCTGAGCTCCACCAACACTCCCACCCTCCCCGTTATTCTGGCTGCTGATCGGAGCCCCTGCTGCAGCGTGAAGC
Source organism: Piliocolobus tephrosceles (assembly GCF_002776525.5). Lineage (NCBI taxonomy): Eukaryota > Metazoa > Chordata > Mammalia > Primates > Cercopithecidae > Piliocolobus > Piliocolobus tephrosceles. The sequence continues at coordinate 114,285,200 of NC_045446.1, forward strand.
CTGTCTTCATTCTGCCTGACCATTCAGGGTCCCCTACTCAGCTTTCTTCCCAAAGCAAAACAATCTATCCTGTATTTTCCTCTTTCCTAAAACAGATTGTCATCTGAGCCACCAATCTCTTCTCAAACGTCCTGAGTTCCTTGTGGCTCCTGGCCAATGGCTTCTTTCTCTGGGAAGGCTCTCGGGGCAAGCTCTGAGTCAACTTGATCTCTCTGAGCATGCACCCACGTCCCAGCTGGAGGAAGGACAGCAAACAGAGGGTTCCCTGAGGGGCTGGCTGCTGCCCTGGGAGAGCTTTGCGCCTCCCAGAGGGAGCCTTGTCCTGTCTTGCATGCTAAAGGCCTGGCTCAGGGCTCTGCCCCTGTGGTATCTGTTCCTGGCTGGCTTTTACCTAGCAGGGTGTCTCCCAGTGCTGGTGGAGGGCTTGGCGGGGGGAGGTGGGCACTGTCACCATTGACCCTAGCCAAGTTCTTACTGTGCCCAGCCCTCTATCCTTTTCAGATCTGCTTAGTCTCAGAACAGTCACATCCGAGAAGAGGCCACTGAGTCCATTTTCTCAGGACAAGTGCCAAAGTCACCTGTAGCCACAGCCAGCCCAGCCTGGGACGGGGGAGTGGCTAGGGAGCCACTGGGGAACAGGGGCTGTTTCTGACATCTCCCGGGGGCAGCGTCCCTCTGCTGGGCTGTTTCTTGGTTTTTGCTGTTGCAGTGGTGGTGGCAGTTGGTCTTTTGGGGATTTTGTTTGTTTGTTTCTAATCTGTTGCTGCTTTGGGAGATGCCGTTTCTTGATTTTTACCCCAGAAGCATTCCTAGTGCAAAGTCTCAACGAGATCAATAAAGTTATTATCAGGCTTCTTTGAAAGAGTAGGTTGCACTGTCAGCTAGTAGTTAAGAGATAGCTAGTCGACCTCTCTATCTAACTTGGTTATTCAGTAACCAGTATCCGGTGGGGGGAGGTGGGATTCTGAGAAGTGCCACCTCTTGCTAACAAAGTCTTTGAGGGTCATCAGACAGCCACCCCATCTGGAGCAGCCGGGATTCTTTCCCTCCATCCTTTGGTCATTGGCCTACTTGCCCAGCCTGGCCCAGCCCCTGGGCTGCCATCCTCCCTGTCACAGCCACCCTGGGGCCAGCTAGGCAAGGTCTGGCTGTTCATATTCTGTGCCCTGCTTCTCTTCTGGGACCTCTTGACTCATGAGGAAAGCACTGGTGACAGGAGAAGTGAAACCTGCGGGTTCTAAACGCAGGAGCGCGTCAGCTGCTTTCCTGTAGCTAGTGTGAGCTTGACAATCTTGGCCTCCGTCTAGCCTAGCCCTTAACCTGACCGAAGTTCCCAGTCTCGTGTGAACCATGGCACCTTGGTCTTTCTCTTAGAACACCTGACAATGGGGAATGGATAGAGCACCAGACTCAGAGGAGGCCCAGCTCCAACTATACCATGCCCAGCGAGTGGTGTGACTTTGAGCTCGTCCCTCCATCCCTCTGGAGGCCAGGAAGGAAGTCCCAGAAGAGGCCAGTGCCAGGCCTAGTGTCACACAACACAGCTGAGGACCCCCTGCACCCCCAAGACTCATGACTCTCCTGCTATCTTGGGTGTGTCAGGTTTTCTACCAGCAGGATCATGGGGGACCCCAGGTGGTGGATTTCAGAGTTGGGGTCAGAGCTGACAGGGATATCAGGCCACCACCTGGAGGAGGGCGGGGCTGGAATCTAGGAACCTACCTAGGGTTCTGGTAGGGTTCGGGATGTAAGTGGGGACCCCTGCTGACATGCCTGTCTGCCCAGGGGAGCAGGTGGGAGGGCCCCGGGGCTGGAGTCTCCCCTGTGTCCCACTGTAGGGTCCCCAAGAAGCCCTAGAGCCCACCACAGACAGGCAAGGCCAGAGCTCTAGGAGCCAGAGAATCCTTATGTTTATCTAGACCCAGCTATGCACAGTGGGAGGTGGGGTGGAGGGTCCCAGGCTGGCAGCCACATCTCTGCCTTCCAGGTAAATCCAGGGCCTAGAACCTCCACTTCCCAGGAGAGTTTGGTTCAGCCCCGACCCCACTTGGCTCCCCTAACAGAGCAATGTGGGCTGCCTCCACCCCTCCAGCCCTTCTTCCTCATCTGAAAATTGGAAGCACACTAGCTGTCATCTAAGCGCTCGCTGGGCATCAGGAGCAATTTCAGACTGGTTAGGTGCATCTCACTAACCCATCAGTAGTTCTGAGAAAGGTGACAAGACTCTGCTTTTCCGTTGAGTAAAAAGATGTAAGGAATGAAACCAGCTTTTGCCTGATTCCCAAGTCCTTACTCTTTTCTCTTATAGACATCCACCACCTGGGGTCCCCTGTGATGTTGCCATGTGCCTGGGAGTGGCTGGCAGGATGAAAAAGGCCCAGGGAACTGGCCTTGAGCCCTAGTGAGGAAGCCTGTCTGCGCTTCCCACCAAAACCTACAGGGCACAGCCCTGGGTCTTCACCTGGCTTAGGCTGGTTGGGGTTCAGAGCCGCTGACCTGGGAGCTCCCGCTCTCTTCAGTGGCTTCCCATCACCTCCACAGACAGCCTAAATGCCACAGCTTGGCATCTGAGGCCCTGCGCCATGCCACCTGAGGCCCCTGCCCTTCCCAGCACCTCTGCTCCTCTGCTTGACTTAGTTTCACCCTTCAGATATCCCCACTGGGACAGAGTTCCCCAAACAGGTAGTGTCATTTCACACCTCTATGCCTTTGTGCACGCTGCTTCCTCTCCCTGGCAGTCCTCCCTGCCCCAGCTGTGGTTGGCTTGGCCTCATCCTGCTTGTTTTTGAAGCCTCAGCTCCAGGAATCCTTTCCCGACACTGCTCCCTCCTTCTGGCTCGGAGTCTCTCCTCTGTGTCATCTAGGGCTCTCTCTTACAGTGTCATCACACCAGGTCTAACTGTTTCCCGGCTGACCTGTGCGCCCAGGCAGGTGGAGATCCCGCTCACAGATTCTCTTGCTAGTGCTAGATTGTAGCATGGTGCCTGGCGCAGGATGGGCACAGGGATGCATGGGAGAGCAGCCTCGCTTCGGCCAAAGAGAATCAAGATGTTAGAAATGGGCACAGCTCCTCCTACTGAGGTTGGCAGGGACAGGACTCCAGACAAAAGGGCCATGGGGCAAATAAGGAAGAACATCTGGGGCCACAAGCAGGGCAGTCGGGGAGGGCAGACTGGAGTTGACACAGTGCAGCGGGGGGAGTGGGGTGGGAGGGGAAGGGGTGCTGGCAGCAGGCTGTGCCTCCGGGCCCCCATTGGCTCTGACCAGCCCTGGGAGGGCTCAGCATGAGTGTGGAGGTGCAGTCTGGCTTCCTAGTCAACACCAGGCTACGTAGCCAGCAAGGGCTTCACTGTCGAGCCTGTGATGAAAGAACAGTCATAGCTGGGGCCCCGAGGCCCCCAGGGATCTTTCAGACACTGAGAGGATCTGATTTGTCACCATGGTCAGTGGTCAAACACCTTGGCAAAGGCCCTGGCACATCCATGTGGTCATGAAGGCTGGTCCCACTGACTGGGGAGCCTTACCGGCAATATAACCAGGGACCTGGGGACTGGGGGAGAGTCATGCTGTGTTCTCTTGTGGGACAGACAGGGTTGATGCTAGCAGCCATGTGTAACTGATGAGGAAACCAGAGGCAAAAAAAAGGCTTAGGGATTCCCGGGAGGCTACACAGGCAATTAGTGAGAGGTGCCACGCAAAGCTTCCTGCCTCCCCCTGAACCAGGTGCATCCCAGGCAGGGCTTGGTGGGTGCTATCTGTAGGGCTGCAGGGTTCTTCCATCCATTGCTCTTTACAGAAGGCCAGCTGGACAACCTCTTCAAAGTCTCTCAGAGGATTTCCCTCAGATTCTAGAAGTCCCTGAACTAAGAGTCATGAGCCGTATGGCAATCGGTGGAACCTGGAAAACATGGTTGCCACAAGCTTGCCCATGTCAGTCACTGTGACAGGCACTTGGAGTAGCCCCAGCTTCCCTAGACAACCGGAGTCCCTAGAGGACCTCTCTGACCCCCATGTGCGCCTTTGGGAACCGGTGGTCAGAGAGACTGGGGTGTGGAGCTGCCTGCATTCCACACTACACTGTTGCACCTTCATGCCGGATGGGATGGAAAGGCACTGAAAGCATTTTAGCAGAGCTGTGGAGGGGCAGGAGCAACTCCAGTCTCTCAAGAAGACAGATGTGGGGACTCAGGTAGGAAGCTCGATCCAGGGGCAAAGTGAGAAGGAGCCTTGTAGCCCAAGCCCATTTCGGGCTTTGCTGAAATGCCCCTTTATTTCCCAAGTGGTCGTGGTTGTTGCTTCATGCCACATTTGGGGGAAGTGGGTTTGAAGGAGGATTCCTAGGCAGAGGGAGCATCCAGTGTCCCGCCCTTGGGCTCTTGGAGCCAGGACAGAAAGAGCTTCAGGAGCCCTCCCACCCTTTTGCCTGACCCTTCTCCATGAAGTCTTCAGTGAGCCCTGGGTCTCGTCTAACTCCTGGCCCCTTCTCCTGGACTGGGGCTCCACACTGAGGCCTATTTTCCATGCATGTCCTGGCTCCTGGCTGCGGCGAGGAAGCAGACAGTGACTCAGCAGGGCTCTGGGGTCCTTCCCCAGGCCTCAGGCTCGGGGAGCAGCCGGGGCGCAGTGGAAACGCTGAGTGCCACCCAACTGGACTGTTCTTTCCATCTTGGGCCAGGGCATGGGACGAGACATGAGGAGTGGGAGAGAGCACATGTGTGTGAGTCACAGATGGAAAGAATGGGCTCTGTCCAGTGGGATGGACGGACTGGGACTAAGAAGAAGGCTTGGGTCTGTCACCAGCTGTCCCACTGCCACTTCTTTTCCAACTACCACCTGGCTGAAGGAGGTGCTGTGTCTGCCCTGGTGGAAGCTTCAGAGGAGTGTCGACCTCATTTTAAAAACAGACACTTCTCCTGACTGACTCAGTCTCCTTCCTACTGCCAATCATTTCAGACATGGGAAAACCACTCGAACTCGCTGCCCCCACCTCTGCCGCACACACGCACACACACAGGCGCCCTGACCTCAGGGAGGCCGACAAAAAGCAGAGGTGCTGCCAGCTGGTCAGAGCAGGCGGAGGTGCTTCCCATGAGCTGGGGCCGAGCCAGCTCCAACAGAGGCCTCAGGAGTTGGGACCAGGGAGACAGGTCCCCTGAGCACCCTGGCCTCTGGGCATTTTTTCCCAGCCTCCCCTTGGCCTCTGCACCAAGAAGGAAAGAGTTGGTGGTGTCCAGGCCCTGGGACTGCCAGAGGGGACACGGGTCGGGGATGCCGGCCCAGAACTTCCAGCCGGGGCTGACTTCCCACTAACACAGATGCTGTCCCTTCCTGCAGGTTCCGAGGCTCCATCCTGTTGCTGACCTTCCTCATTTACACCTGCTATCACATGTCCAGGAAGCCCATCAGTGTTGTCAAAGTGAGACTGGCTGGCAGCAAGGAGGAGTGCAGAAGCATACTGTCATAACCGTCCTTACCCCTTCCCATGGCCACCGAGGCTCCTTTTGAGTTTATTCCCCAAGACAGCTGTGTGGGTGGCTGTAGATGGAATAAGCGTGCAGGGCCCCTGGGCTATGTGGATGCTGCTCATGGCTCTGATGTGGCCGCTTTCCCCTGCAGCCAGTTTCTGCAGGAGGAGGTGCCAGTAGGGGGACATGGAATCTGGTTAGGAGGCAGTGTCTCTGGTATGGTTGGGGCAGGTGGTTGCTTGCTCCCCTCTGGGTCAACCCCTGACCTGTGTGTCCCATTGCCTCTCCAGAGCCGTCTGCACCAGAACTGCTCGGAGCAGATCCAACCCATCAATGATACTCACAGTCTCAATGACACCATGTGGTGCAGTTGGGCCCCATTTGGTAAGAACAGGGCAAGGCGCTCTTCCCATTCCCCATTCCCTCTTCCTCGAGAAGGGGCTGTCCAGGGAGGGCTTCCTGCAGGGGCATCCATGCAGTCAGCTTTCTGTTCCTCCCATCTGCTTTCAGACAAGGACAACTACAAGGAGTTGCTGGCGGGCGTGGACAACGCCTTCCTCGTCGCCTATGCCATTGGCATGTTCATCAGGTAAGGACAGAGGCTGAGCCTGTGACCAAGAGGAGGATTTAGAGCTGCTACCTCCCCTTGAGGAACCTGGGGGCGGCTGGGTTGAAGCGAACTCCCACCAGGGAGTGATGGCTCCCCAGTGTGGGAGTGAGATCAGGGATGCTGCACGTACGGTCCACCCACAGCCACCCTTGCCTTACCACGGTCGCAGAGACTGCTCCTTCGCCTGGTAGACTCCCACTGGTAGCAGCTCTTTTGCCTGGAAAGGTTTTCCTGGATGTTGCCTTTGAGTCTGTTCACTCACATATCACAGTTGGTAGGTATGGACTGGGACCCTTGAAGGAGGGCCCTGCGTGCACATATAGCTGGGAGAATCCCTGTCCTCTGCTGCGTCCAAACCAGCGCGGGAAGCATGCTGTTCCTTGCCAGGAAGCCACGATCAATAAAGCTGCAAACTGCCTCCAAAGAGCTCACAGGCTAGTGGGGGCAATGGATGCATCGGCAGCTGGTGCTAAAACGTGTGGCCGGCTCCATGACAGACGTGGCCATTGGGTATTCTGGGAGCTCCGAGGTCATTACTCAGTCCAAGCTGAGCTAGAGCAGAGGGGTCAGGGAAGGCTTCTTGGAGGAGATGGTGCCTGACCTGATGCAAGGGACTTGGGCGCAGTGGTGCAGATGGAGACCTGGGCAGAAGGAATAGTAAGAGCAAGTAGGGCAAATGTGAAGAAGCAGCATGACCTACGGGAGGAACTGCGGGTGGGTGTATGGAGGGAGTGACAATGTAGGGAAGGTAGCAGCAGGGCTGAGGGCTGAGGTAATTTGCACATGAGGTCCACGGGCAGAGATGCATGGAAGGGTTTTTGCCAGGGCGTCCTATCCAGATGGGCATTTCTGAGAGCTCACTCTGAGAGTGATGCTGAGGTGGATGAGCCTGGTCACACAGAGGGACCAATTTGACAACAGCCCAAGCTGTTGAGCTTGTGTTACCATAGTGGTGATAGAAGTGGAAAGAGGTGATGTACTGGAGCACTAGCTAAGAGGTAGCCCGGTGAGTCTTGGAGACTGAATGTGAGGGGTGGGGAGGAGGGGCGGGAGTCTGAGGGAGCTCTGAGCCTGGCTTGAGTGGCCAAGGGGTGGCGTTCACTCAGATAAGGATAGCAGGATGATGAAGGCGTCAGGGTGGTTGGCAGGAGGAGGAAGAGGAATTCAGCTTAAGAGCACTGGGTTTCAAATGCCCCAGGGGCATCTGAATAAAGGAGGCACCTGGCTGCGACTGACTGTGAAGCTCTGGGAGACAGATCAGGCCTGAAGATACGCATGTGGAGCTATTTAGCCTATGGGTGGTTGTTACAACCATAAAAGTGATGCAAAAGGCTGCTCCGAGAGGAAAACACACGACAGAGAGTGGCTGGCCAAGCGAGGAAGATGGGCAGGCTAAAGCCATGGAGCATGGGCCCGGTGTCACAGAAGCAGTGGGGGACAGAGGTTGGCCCCGTCGCATGGCAACACAGAAGTCATTGGTGTGACCTTGGCCAGAGCCACTTCCTAGTGTGGTGGGGGCAGAAATGTGGTAGGGAGTTGAGGTGGACTCCGAGGAGCTTAACCACAGATCCAACTTTCTCTTCCCCAGTGGGGTTTTCGGGGAGCGGCTTCCGCTCCGTTACTACCTCTCAGCTGGAATGCTGCTCAGTGGCCTTTTCACCTCACTCTTTGGCCTGGGATATTTCTGGAACATCCACGAGCTCTGGTACTTTGTGGTCATCCAGGTATGAGTCACTGTCTTGCACTTGGGCCTGTGTTCCCGTCTCGGGAAGGACCTGGGAGACCGCCGCTCACAGCGGATGGGAGCCTGTGTTCCTGGCTCCCTGTCTGGTGCTCTCTATTACACTGCGCTGAGTTCCACCTCCTGGTCCTACTGCCCCCGCATTTATTCACTCAGAGAGTTGGCCTTGAGCACAATGCCGTGGTCACTTCTGATGCCCGGGAGGCTTGGTCTCTGCTTGAACAATCTTGAGCGAGGGAAGCCAGCTCGTGACACTGGGGAGGGGTGGCATGTGTGTAAGGGAAGGGCAAGGTTTGTAGTGTGGGGTATGGAGGGCTCCTTGGCCATAAAGTTGAACCTCCTCAGCCCAGAGTGGTCAGAGCAGGGAGCCAGTCGCTCAGCCCAGGTCTGCTCCCCCCCCCCCCCCCCCCTCTGCCGGTCTGTAATGGGCTCGTCCAGACCACAGGCTGGCCTTCTGTGGTGACCTGCGTTGGCAACTGGTTCGGGAAGGGGAAGTGAGTGTGACAAGGGAGGAGGAGTGGGAAGGATTGGGAGGGCTGGGAGTCCCGAGCTGGTCACTGTGGCCTCTGATGTGATTTCAGAGGGAAGGGTCAGAAAGCGGCCTCTGTGTTGCTGTTCATATACTTAGCAGTGGCTAAAAGCAGGACTGATTTTCTCATTGGTGAGGCTTTAACCCATACAGCAGGCAACCTTAGTTATGCTTTTTTCTAATAATAGATGAATTTCTGTTTTCAACAAAGACAAAAAGCCTATAAAACTCCCCTTCCCCTCCCCCCCCAATTGGCTTGTGTGCAAAACAAAGTTGCTTCGGAGAAGGGATTTTCAACCTTGGCACTACTGACTTTCTGGGCTACTAGACCCTTGTTTGGGGACTGTCCTACCACTGCAGGCTGTTTAGTAGTAGCCTTCCTGGCATCTGCTCACTGGATGCCGTAGCACACCCCGAGTTGTGATCATCAAAAATCTCTAGCTGTTACCAGATGTCCCTGGTTGAGGACAGTGCTTTAGAGTGAGATGGTGGGACAGAAAAGCACGAGGGCGGGCCCGCACGCCCTCAGCGTGGCTCGAGCTCCTATCGGCACTCACTCAGGGAGCTGGGCAGGGGGAGCGAGACCCCAGGCCCTGCAGCCACCTGCTTGACACCACCCAAGGTCTCCCACTCCTTGCTGACTTGCGGCTTTGGGGCTCAGTCTTTGGTGTCTTGGGGAAGCTGTAGTCAGCCCAGCTTTAGAGCTTGGATGGGGCCGTTGCTATGAACAATGTGCTTTGCTTTTTACTTTTTCTACCCTCTTCCCTTCTCTCCCTCCCTTCCAGGCGGGGGTTCATCATGGGCATCTGGAATTCCCACACATCTGTGGGCAACATCCTGGGCTCCCTGATCGCCGGCATCTGGGTGAACGGGCAGTGGGGCCTGTCGTTCGTCGTGCCTGGCATCATTACTGCCATCATGGGCGTCATCACCTTCCTCTTCCTCATCGAACGTGAGTGGGCCCCTCACTCCCCACAGACCCACAAGTGAGCCTAGAATGTCTCGATTTCTGGGAGAAGGCAGCTGGATCTCCTGGAAAGACTGCTGGTCACAGAGTGGGAGGACCAGCCTTGTGACTTTGGACAATCTCTCAGAGCCTTTATTTTCTCATTTGTAAAATAATAATAGTAACAATAACGTCTATTTAGTAGGACTTCTGCAGGCTTCACTGGGACACCATAGTTAAAATGCCTGGCCCATAGGAGGTGCTTGGCAAGCACTGGTTGAACCTGAGCGGTGTGAGCAAGGAAGGTGGAGTTGAAGGGACATTCTTAGAGTGACCAGGCTCTCCACTTGCTGCAGGTAGCCTTGTGCACTAGCCAGGCCAGGTATGAGAGCCACTCTGTAGCTAAGAGTACTAAAGTCCAAGAGGCAGTAGTGACACAGCTGGTTGTTAGGAAAGCCAGGCCTAGAAAGCTATCTCCTGAGCCCCAGGCCCTGCTCCCTCCTGCTGGGACACACACTGGCCACCTTAGGAGTTGGAGGTGGGGCCGGTTCCTGGGATGGCTTAGACCCAGTGCACGGTGAAGGCCTGGCAATCACCTTGGGATTGGGGGGTTGGGAAGCTTCTTAGAAGGAGATTTTTTTTTCCAGACCCAGAAGATGTGGACTGCTCCCCTCCTCAGCACCATGTGAGTGTGAGCCCTCCCAGCCCCGTCCCTGCCCTCCAACTCCATCCAGAGCGCTGGGCGCAGAGAGGCCTGGGGAGCCAGAGCAGAGAGTTCTGGCCCTCACTGACCTCACAGACCCAGTGCTAGGCACATGGGTTGGCCCTACAGCCTGATGGGTCTGGCATGTCAGTCCAGCCCGAGACGAACATGTGCCTCCCCATCCTGGGAGCCAGTGTCTCTTGCCTGGGCTACACCTTCAGCTGGTGGGAGGCAGCACACAGACGCACCCACATCAGGGCTCATCTCCTCTGCTCAGGGTGAGCCAGCTGAGAACCAGGACAACCCTGAGGACCCTGGGAACAGTCCCTGCTCTATCAGAGACAGCGGCCTTGAGACTGTGGCCAAAACCTCCAAGGGGCCATGCGAAGAGCCTGCTGCCATTGACTTCTTTGGGGCGCTCCGGATCCCAGTAAGAAGTTTGTGGAATGGAGGAAAGAGGGGGACTCTCCATATTTTTCTGTTGGTGATGAGGAGATGGGGTGCTTGGGTGATCTATTGTTCTGGAACTTCTTTATAGGGGAGATGTAAGCTGGGCAGCCTGCCTGGGGAGGGCAGTGTGGGAGACTTGTCTTGAAACGACCTTGCACAGTGGTCATGTTGCTTTTCTTGGGACTGGATGTGTTGGAGGCTGCCTTGTGTGGCAGGTGATGGAAAGTACTGGGGTGGTGCTGAGCACCCCTCGGGGCCACCACTGAACCCAGGACCTCTGGACCCCTTCCCATGTGCCCCCTGTTGCACTCCCCAGGGCGTGGTCGAGTTCTCTCTGTGTCTGCTGTTTGCCAAGCTGGTCAGTTACACCTTCCTCTACTGGCTGCCCCTCTACATCTCCAATGTGGGTAAGTCCAAGAGAAAGGGTCTCTGAGGAGGCCAAGGCCACCTCTGGTGGGAGAGGAAGCCGGTCATGGTGATACCTGTGATTCCAGTATATAGGCAGAATTCCTGCTGAACCTCTCCTAGAGTGAAAGGAGCTTGATTTAGTTCTTTATTTAAATGAAAGCTAAACCCAGCACACTACCCCCAGACCCTGACTCCAGCCACCTTCCCTCCGTTGGAACCGAGCTGGGGATTAGGAACTCAGAGCTCTGTTCTGCAATTCTTGCTATCTTCTTCTCTAGCCCTTAGTGTAGGAGAAGCCCCCTCCAGGCTGCTTGGCTCATAGGTGGTAGGGTTGGCAGGTGCTAGGAAAGGCCTGCCTGCTGGATCTGTCCCCAGTCCAAGGAAGAGGGCCTAATGAGCGACCCCACTCCTTGTAGCCTGGTGGTGACCATGGTGGTCTCCCAGTGGGACCTCATGGGATTGATACCCCTATGCCTGGGTCTGCTGGGCTGCAGTGGTGTTCTGCCCTGTCTCCTGGACCTACTCCCTGCTGCCCCTGCCCAGGGATGTACAGATGAGATCACTTGAAAAAGGATGTTTCACGTCCACCTGGCCTGGGTCTCGGCTTTTCCATAGGTCAGGCTACCAAAGAGCAGCCCACCCCGCCCTGCCCCGCCCCCAGGAGCCTCCAAGCTCCACCAGGGCTGAGGACCTCTCACCCAGGACTGCTCCCCTCCCTCCCAGCCCTGGGGAGGAGCAACAGCGCCTTGACACACATTGTGCTTGCTCTGAACAGGATACTGTAGGAATTACTCATGGCCAAGTCTCAAGCCGTAGCTTGCCCTGCAGCTCTGTCGGGGCCTCTCTCTCTGACAGTGTGGAGCACTAGGGCAGCTTCTTGGACACCGTGACTTTGTTTTGTGGCCTTGGTGCTGACTTCAGAGTATGAGGCAATCTCGAGGGTGGGGCTATAATCTCGGCTTCTGGACATTCCTTTTTTAAAACATGGAGCCAAGGCCTGTTACCTGAGGCCCCTGTGTCCGTGCAAGTCTCCTTCCTGGCTCTGTGTACCTTAGGCACAGCCTAAGGTAAACGGGAAGAGCTCCTAGTGCTGCTAGGGCCCCAGTGAAGCAGAGAAAGGGCTGGGCTGAGCCTCAGGTTGCGTTCCAGGGGAAAGGTGGCCACAGGACAGCAGGCTTGGGGGCCAGATCCCAGGGCTTGCCAGGGAGGGCTTGTTCTGGGGGGCGAAGGTCATCCTGCAGGGGAAGAGGGCAATACAGGATGGGACCAGGAGGGCGTCTGTCCAAACTGCTGCACTCTCACCCTGTGGCCCTGGCCAGCCTGCTCCACACGTCCCTAGCTCTTCCTCGGAAGAGGGGGCAGTGGCCTGCATCATGCTCTGCAGGGCTTCTAGCTGGGACGCTCAGGATGTTTGTCCTGAATCCCAGGTCTGACCACATACCTGTGTTTTCCACAGCTCACTTTAGTGCCAAGGAGGCTGGGGACCTGTCTACACTCTTTGATGTCGGTGGCATCATAGGTGAGGCCCTGCCCTGCTCTGCCAGCAGCCTCCCTTCCCCTATTTTCTTGTGGGGTGCAGGAAGAAGGGACAGGTCCGATGGGTAGGTGGCACCAGAGGAAAAATGGCTCCTGGGTTTATTTTCAGTTCCGCTCCTGCCTGGCTGGGTGGGCCTAAGAAAGATGCTCTTTTATTTGGTCTCCAGTAGTGATGGGCACTAGAGGAAGGGGAGGGCTGCGGACAAAGCAGCTCTGCTGGTTCTTGCTGACAGGCCCAGGCCAGCACTGGGCACAGCTGGGGTGCCAGGTGAGGGGATGGGTGGTCCTGTCTGGGAGGCAGTGTGTGAGTGGGTGTGTGTTCCAGGCGGCATCATGGCAGGGCTCATCTCTGACTACACCAATGGCAGGGCCACCACTTGCTGCGTCATGCTCATCTTGGCTGCCCCCATGGTGCGTATAACCTCGAGGGTAAAGTGCGAATACATGTGAGCAGGAGCCTATGTGGGCCTCTGGCCTGTGTGCACGTCCACGCGTTACACACATGGATGTCTCTGTGTACACGTGCACGTGCATCCTTGTGCACACACGGGGGAGGAGAGGCGAGGGTCAGCAGAGGCACCTTGGAAAAAGAGCCAGGCCGGGCGTGGTGGCTCAAGCCTGTAATCCCAGCACTTTGGGAGGCCGAGACGGGCGGATCACAAGGTCAGGAGATCGAGACCATCCTGGCTAACCCGGTGAAACCCCGTCTCTACTAAAAAAAAAAATACAAAAAACTAGCCGGGTGAGGTGGCTGGCGCCTGTAGTTCCCGCTACTCGGGAGGCTGAGGCAGGAGAATGGCGTAAACCCGGGAGGCGGAGCTTGCAGTGAGCTGAGATCCGGCCACTGCACTCCAGCCTGGGAGACAGAGCGAGACTCCGTCTCAAAAAAAAAAAAAAAAAAAAAGGGAAAAAGAGCCACACTGCAGACCTTAGAGGGAGATTCATGACTGTTTGGCCTTGGTAGAGAAGGAGACCACCTCCTAAACTTCTTGATCAAGGAAAGAAGAGATTGAGGTTGAATCTGACAGAAGACTGTCGGGAGAAAGGGAGATGATAGAGTACCACGTTTTAGACCATCCATCCTGGGACATTTAAAGACCAGAGAAATCTGGGTATGCACGGGAAAAGGAATAGGATGCCTTCTGGGATTTCAGGGCAGGAGACAGTTGTTCCAGACCTCAGGGCTCCAGGCCGGCAAAGGGATTCTGGGTGACTCTGCCTCTCCCCTCTGCTCTCTCAGATGTTCCTGTACAACTACATTGGCCAGGACGGGATTACCAGCTCCATAGGTGAGGAGGGGGTTGCAAGTCCTGCCAGGCCATGGGAAAGGCACTGCCTTGGGGGCCCCATGAGGCTGGTCCACGTGGGGGCACTGGCAGGTGGAGGGGCTGGGAGGGCTGAAGGCCAGAGGGTGCTCCTGCCCTGGGGCTGGGGCTGTGGGTGGTGCCTCCTCTCTGACTGGGCTGTCTCTGTGCCGTCCCAGTGATGCTGATCATCTGCGGGGGCCTGGTCAACGGCCCCTACGCGCTCATCACCACTGCTGTCTCTGCTGACCTGGTAAGTGGGGCCACCTCCCCAGGGCCAGGAACCACTCTGGGGGCTTGGTCAGGGCCACCATCTCCAGGTCCATTTCTCACTGTCTCCCATCCTGCAGAGGAGAAACCATCAAAGTCCTTCAGAATGTACCATGGGCCCCTCTCCTCTCAAGCCCAAACCCCAGTCACCACCTTCCCTGAGTCAGCCCCTCTCCTGTCCTGGTTCCGCTCATGCTGCTGCTCGGCTGGGCTTTCCCACGCCACTGTCTCTCTCCAGGGCACTCACAAGAGCCTGAAGGGCAACGCCAAAGCCCTGTCCACGGTCACGGCCATCATCGACGGCACCGGCTCCATAGGTCTGTGACTCTAGCTCTGTTGTGGGCCGGCCCCTGGGCATAGTGCCCTCCGGTGGGCAGGGGAGGTGCAGGTCCCCCTGCTCAGGAGCCTGTGCTCCATTCAGGCGCAGCTCTGGGGCCTCTGCTGGCTGGTCTCATCTCCCCCACGGGCTGGAACAACGTCTTCTACATGCTCATCTCTGCCGACGTCCTAGCCTGCTTGGTAAGAGTCTTGGGGTTCACAGATAGGTACTGAGGGATGCTCCGTCCTGCGAGGCTGCAACCCTGGAGGTCCAAAGCATTGGCCATTGGGGGTTCTGGGGTAATGAGAGCAGCTGCCCTTTGCTCAGAAGCACTCTCCCTTCCCCCTGAGTGACCCCTTGCCAAATGGGAGTGTGTCTCTCCCCCTTCTCCACTGCCAGTCCACAGGTCACCTGGCGCTGGGCGCTCAGTGCTCAATGCTTATGGTGCCCTCGCTTCCCTCTGTGCCTTGCGTTCCACAGCTCCTCTGTCGGTTAGTGTACAAAGAGATCTTGGCCTGGAAGGTGTCCCTGAGCAGAGGCAGCGGGTGAGTCCTCTGGGGAGCTGAAGTTGCCCCTCTGCCAAACTCACTTCTCATGGGAATCAGCCCAGGGCTCAGTTTCTCCAAACGCAGGCTGAGGCTCATCCAGCCCAGACCTGAGGAGCACTGAGCCAGTCCCTGGGTGGCCCCCGCCCTGCTAACCTGTCCTCTGCTGTCCCCGTGTGTCTCCATAGCTCTAGTGTGGTCCTAACCCACCAGCGACAGTATTTTCCTCAAGTCCCATGACTTTTGTGAGTATTTACTTCGAGTCTGTGACTCCAGTGCCATTCGAATGCGGGCTGCATGCAAATCCTCTGTCCTGCAGTCTGGCTTTTTCCAACTTTCTCTTTTTTCTTGTGGGCCACTTGTAAAGACTTTCCACCTCAGCAGAGCGTAGTGCTTGGGAAGTGTTTGCCGAGGGGTCTGAGATGCCACAGAGGTCGGCGGCCTCTTCCCTGAGGGACAGTGTTAGAACTTTGGACTTGCCCTCCGGGGACAGAGGAGGCAGAAATAGGGAAACCAGTTTCCTTCGGAGCTGACACTGAGTTGCAAGTGCCTCCTGAAGTTCAGAAACCAAGGTCATCTGGCCCCTCTGCCTGGGCTATGCAGAAAAACAGCAACTGCCAATCAAAGTCTCTGAAACAAACGTGAATCAAGCATGGGTGCTGGCCTGGTGTGCTCTCTGCCTCCTGTCTGGTGGTGGTGGACGTGGTGGTGGCACCAGTAGGTTAGTGGCTGAGGCTGCACAGTGCTGGTGGTCTGCTGGTGGGCGACCCTCTCCCGCTGGGCGTCCTGAGCAGGAGCCTCGTGCTAACAAGGGGGCCGCTCACGAGCTGGCCGGAGCTGTGGACCTGGGCTGGATGGCAAACGTGAGGAGGAGCCCCCTGGGTCATGGTAACCAGCACGCCTCCGGGGACGCACTTCCACTTAAGGAAGACACCACGCAGGGGAGAGGAAGTGAGAGCAGGAAGACACACGACACGGGAAGCACGCAGAGCACCTGTCCTGCCCTGCCTGTCCTGGGAGGGCAGAGTTCCTGTGCCTGCGCTCCTTGGAGCCAGGCCTGAGGGTGGGAGGGGAGGAAGAGCAGCGGAAAGGGACAAGGAGTATTTAGTGAGCAACTGCTCAGTGCCTGGAATTGTGTCTGGCTTTGGATGTGTGAGCTTGCCTTGCAGCAGCCTCTCGTTGGAGGTGAGAGGCAGACTCAGAGCTCGGGCACAGCCTAACACTGAACCTGGGCCTGGAGGTTGTTCGCTTTTCTCTGGACTGCCACCGCTGTCCCAGGCTGGTCCTTCCCCACGGGAGGCCTGTGTGTGAGGTGTGCAGTGATTTGTCGGAGCAGACAGAGCACTGGACTTGGAATCCAAAAACCCCTGGACAGTCCCGCTTTCTCCACTCACTCCATGAGACCTTGGGCATAGCACCCAGATTCTCTGAACCACCACATCTTTGTGTATGAACGGGGATGCTTATCGCTGAATACCCGGCAGAATTGACCTGAGGCTGAGATAAGAGGGGATATGTGATGTTGCTTTGTAAAGCTGTCAAATGTGGCATGAACAGTGTAAGGTTTTAATTTCTTTTTTTTTTTTGAGGCAGAGTTTCACTCTTGTTGCCCAGGCTGGAGTGCAGTGGTACAATCTCAGTTCACTGCAACCTCCGCCTCCCAGGTTCAAGTCATTCTCCTGCCTCAGTCTCCCAAGTAGCTGGGACCATAGGCAAGCGCCACCACGCCCGGCTAATTTTGTATTTTTAGTAGAGACAGGGTTTCTCCATGTTGGTCAGGCTGGTCTTGAACTCCCGACCTCAGGTGATCCGCCCGCCTCAGCCTCCCAAAGTGCTGAGATTACAGGCGTAATAGCGCCCGGCCAGGTTTTAAGTATTCATGTGGCTTGCTATTTCCTGCCTGAGAGGTCTAATTACAGAGAACTGAGATGAAAGCAATGATGACGGGACCTGGGACCCTGTCTTTCCTCTCCCCAGTCAGCAGGAGCTTATGAAATCATCTCACGTTCTCTTCCGCCCCTTTCCTCTTCATGCAGGTATAAAGAAATATGAGGCCCCAGTTGGACGAGCAGCATGGAACGCCCCAGTTGGGTCCCCAGTGTGCTCCCCATGGGCAAGACAATGAAAACTTCCACAAGTAAGGAAGGCAACCCCTCTTAACTGAACATCAGCCAGCCCAGTCCAGACCCAGGGCTACCTAAGGATACAGAGATTCTCCATGGGAAGGGGACTGCCAAGCATGAGGAAATAGAAGATTCAGGGGCCTGAGCTCTGGAAGCTGCAAGCAAAGGCCATGGGACTGGGGCTGAGTTGTGTCTCCATTTTGATAAGGGAAGGATATGCGCAGACTCTTGCTTGTTCAGATTCCAAGACAGAAGGCTTCACAAGGCCAAGGCCTGGAAAATGTGCGTCTCTCCTTCCCATGTTAAATTTTAATCTCTGTGATCTGCCTGTATCTATAGGTGGGCATCTCACTCCGTCAAAGGAGCCCAGCCTCTCTTTGTCCCTCTATCCATGAAACAGCCTTCTCTGTGCATTTCCCCAAGCTGGGCCCTCTTCTACAGCCTCAATAGGCCTGTTGATAACTCCCTTACCTGCCCGTCACTGCTGTTTCTCCAGGGCCAACACTCGGGCGAGACAGGGGAGCTGCCTTTGGTACATACTTTGAGGGGGCACTCCCTCTTGGCCTCCCTTGCCTCACTCTGATCCTGGCCCCGTAATGTCCTCAGTGGAAGGTGACTGGGGGCCAGTGCTGTGGGGAGAGTAGAAAGAGGGGTTGGCATGACTAAAAATACCAGTATGTGTATTAAGTATTTTGAGAATGAAATGCCAAGGAGTGCCTACTGTATGCCAGCTCTGCTCTAGGAATGGAGTAGACAATGGACACAAGAAGGACTTACACTCTGAGCACAGGTGCCAGCGGTGACAAGACTGGCAAGATGTGAGGGCATGCATGGTTCATTCAGGCAGTTGCTGCAGGTGTGGTCACCTGGCGCCATCTGCCGCTCCCTTTTCCACTTTTCTATATCCTCCTTCCACCCCCAAGTCCCGGATCACTCAGTCTTCTGGCTAGCTCTTGGCATCTCCATCTGACCCTAAAGTTGCCCATTGGCACCAATAGATTCCCTTTGACCTGCTGCGCCCATGCTCATCCTTGTTGGGGCTTGGCTCGGCAGTGAGCGGGGCTCGCATGGGCTGCTGAAGTGGGGTCCCAGGACCACCAGGGGGGTAGGTTAAAGCTGCTGACAGTGGGCGTTCCTGAGAGGGATGCTCAGGACACTGATGATGTGTGGGCAAACTGGGAGCTTAGGGCGCCATACAAGATACAAGCCTTGCATTTCCTGGGATGTGGTGGGCTGGTGCATTAGCCAGATACACACCCTTCCACGCTGAAGCAGGCTGCACAGGCGCCAATGGCAGCCAACAGGGGAGGCTCCTCCTGCCTGCAGTCACTTCAGCTCTGAGTGTAGGAGTCAGCCAGGGACCTCCAAGTCCTCAGAGCCCACAGGGGCAAGAGCTATACTCTGGCCTTATGTTCAGCATTCACGAAAGCTGCTCTCCGCTGCTCTTTGACATTGAGAATGAAATGAAATTAGTTATTCATTTAATTTAACTTCACATTTGGTCTCAATTAAGCTTAAAATGTTCTTCCTTATAGATGCTCCAATAGCTCTTGTAATTAAGGAGCTTAAGGAGAAGCTGTGTTGCTTACATGCGCCACTAGATGGTGACCCAATCCCATCATACAGCCCAGGGTGGGCTGCGGGTCCATCCTGCTTCCCGGGAGTCAGGAGCGGGCGCCTCTTGACTTTTCCGACTTTCAGCTTTCTGCTTCAGAGGGCAGGGGAGGAGGAATGGGTCTCTCGAGGTCTTCTCTTCGCCAGCTGCACTGCTTACTAACTTTAAGCCTGTTTCGTCATCAGGAAAATGGTGACATTACCTACCTCATAGGATTGGTATGAAGGGAGACAAACATACTCACCACACTCCTGCCCTTGGAGAACTTGTCTAGTTAGGGGATAAGTAGGAAAATACACGGAGACAGTGGCTCCAGGTGAGAGCTATGCTGTTCGTTAGTCCAGCCATGCAGGAACAGGGCTGGCAGGAGGGCGATTCCAGGGGCAACGGCAAGAGTCCTTCTTCCTTATGAAGGCAGAATTCTCAGGACCCGGATGATTCATTTGCTAAGGTAGTGGGGGGTAGTGGAAGAGGGAGGAAGTTAACACAAATACTTATCCAACTCCTACGATGTTAGGCCTTAGAGACAGAAAACTGAACAAATGGCATTGGCTCCTACCAGCAGGTAAGTGTAGCACTAGATCCATGCGAAAGGCATTGTGGGAGCTCAGGGTCTGGCCTCAGAAATGAGGACTTAGGCTGTGGGTAGGGAGTTGGGAAAAATACCAAAGGTTGGCGGAACCCCAGCCCTGAGATCTGCCTGTCTGCACCCATCTCCCAGGTCGCAGGTTGCTGGCCCTGTTTGGGCAGCTCTGGGCACGGCCTGTTCACCAGAGGCCTGGTACCTGCCTTCTCCCTGGGCCTCAGCACTCACACGGGGCTAATGTAGGAGCATTACGTTAATTAGTTATTCATTTAATTTAACTTCACATTTGGTCTCAATTAAGCTTAAAATGTACTTCCTTATAGATGCTACAATAGCACTTGTAATTAAAAAGCAATAACTCTTTGCGTTTCTCCCTTAGAGATCCACTGGGAAGCTGGGCAAGTGTGTGTGGGGTGGCTGGGGGAGGAGGAGGAGGCAAGAGGCAAAGAAAAGAAAGGCACAGAAGCTCTTGGTCGGTCCTAACACCATGAGGCCACAGCTAAGACTGAGGCTGGCAGGAGGAACTCAGCACGTCCTGGGTGTCTGAGTGGGGGTGGGAGCGTTGCTGTTGGGAATCCTGAAACGTGACAGAGGAGCAGACCTCCTCCTGAAAGGCGTGGAGGCAGGGAGGGTGGCAGATGGGGGTGGAAGGAGGCAATGCTCGGAGTTACAGAGGCGGCCCTGTATTCTGTGGTAGGTGCAATGTGCCCCCACAAGATGTCCACATCCTCATTTCCAGAACCAGTGAATGGTACCTTACATGACAAATGAGATTTCTGCATATGTGATTAAGGATCTTGAGATGGAATGACTGATGGGGTGGACCCAGTGGAATCAGGACTCCGTATGCATCACAGAGGGAGGCAGGAGTGTTGGGGACTGGCAGATGCCGCTCTGCTGACCTTGAAGACTGAGGAAGGGTCCACCAGCCAGGGGGACGGGGGTGGCCTCTAGAAGGTGGCAAAGGCAAGGAAAAGGGTTCTCCCGAATCTCCAAAGCCTTTCCTTCACCCCCTGAAACCCATTTCTGGTTTCTGACCTCTGGAGTGATAAATGTGAATTGTTCGAAACCAGTAAGTCTATGGCAATGTTACAACAGTAACAGGAAATTGATAATATTCCCAGTGTAAAACTGGGGTATGACCAGTTTAAAGGCAGGAAAATAACCACAGGCAAACAAAAGATACCCCAAAGCTTAAAACAAGTGAAGGGGCTGGCCTCGTAACAGTTAGGCACAGCGTAAGGGCTACTGTGTGACGACCTCACCCAAGAGTTCTCTGAGGGCAGGACTTGGACTAAATGCACAGACTGTATCATCCCCAGCATGATGTGATGAAAACCATTAAAAACACACTTTCTCATTCTGTCTGTGGCACTGAGCCTGATTTCGATCCCAGCTCTCATTTCTTTGGTGGCAGGAAACTGAGAAAAGGTCGGAGAAGCGAGGGCGGGGGGTGGGTGATAGGGACTCAGAATTTTTTTTTTTTTTTTTTGCATAAACAGTCACCACCAATAATCTGCTAGAGACAGAGGTCAAGTAGAAAACAAAACAAAAATTCCTAGTGTGTGGCTTTGATTCTGCCACTGGCACCTCTGAAAACCAACCCAGTCTCAACATTCCAGCTGGATGGTGCTTACAAGAGAGGTGGCAGTGTTCTTGAAACTTGAAAACCTAGCCTACTAGCAGCTCAGCTGTTCAGTGGCTCTGAGCAAGGGGAAACCAAAGTCTAACAGCAGAGACCTGCCAGAAACACGGGGCTAACGGGTGAAGCTCTCTGAGGCCTGCGTGCCTGTTCACGCTTTCCCCCAGACTCCTGCACAGTTCCTAAGCTTCTGCTTTTTCCACCAGGCTCAGCCGCTTTTCCTGGGTATTTCTGTCAAGTGGCTTTTCACTGCCTGCCCTTGCCCCCACTTTTCCTTCGAGTTTATCTTATGCAGACACGCCCTATAACAGAAAGTAGTCAGGCTCTTAGACTCTAGAGCCAAACCGCCTGACTTCGGATCCTGACTCCTGTTTACCCCACCACCCTGTGCCTGCTCCCCATCTGTGAAATGGGGATATGAAGAGTACCTACTTCATAGGGCCAATATGAGGAAGACATAATACTTACAACACACTTAGAAAAATGCCTAGCGTATGTTTGCTAAATGTAACAAAAATTGTTATTTTGACATGTGGAACCCTAGACTTATTTCCAAGTATTGGGATGAAAATAGAGATTAAAGGTTGAACTTTATGAACTATAAAATCTCTTCCAATCCTGAGTTCTTATGCTCCTATGAGGATAATCAACACATTTCCAGATTCGTTTCCATACGGTTCTGATTCTCACATCTGGAAATTCATTTCTATGTTACAGCCAGATATTAAAGGTTTAAGCAAAGGAATTATGATTGAATGTTTGTTATTTCTACTAAAAATGATCATTAGAATCCTTTAATGAAACTTTTACCTTTTTGGATATGTGTTAGGAAAATGTCAGGTAAAAATAGCTAAGAAACAGTATTAACCAATGTAAAAATAAGGAGTTACTTGAAAGTCAAAAGTGATCTTTAAACTATTTGAGAAATGAGATGTCAGGAATCCTGATGTCAAGTTGGAGCCCCACTTCTAATTAACTGTGAAACTTTTTAAATCCCTTGTCCTCTCTGCCTGTTTCTCATCTGTAAAATAATCACAGCAGGTTTCTTTACACATTGAGCAAAAAATAAACCAGAAACACTTCAACTGCAACCACCATGAAATAAGAGTTGATACTAAAGTTTCTGTTAAATAACAGAACAAAAAATGGATTGCTTTATGTTAGAATAAAAACATTTAAAAATCAATTGGATGCCCTCCTTCCAGGATGGAGAGAGGAAGACAGTCTAGACACCTCACAGCCTAGTTCTCTGATGGGCTTACTCCACCAGGACTAGTGCTTTACACCCTACGGGCTACATGCTGAATGAACGGCAGGATGCGAGAATGAATGGCGATGTACTCCCTAGTCCCTGGACATTGGTATGGTAATTCTGATGCAGTTTTACATTAAATTTACATTGTACACAAAGAATGGTAGCTTTACTTCCATTTTTATAAGTGAAAAATTTAAGGAACTTATCAACAAATTACCCATTGTGATCTCCATTGTGGGGATAGGGTGGTGTCCTGCTAATTCAGCTTCTGTCAGGATACAATTTTAAGAAGCAAAGAAATCACCCATTTTCTTATATAGAAACCCAGATTTACTCTCCCTCTCCACCTTCTAAACGGTGGGGATCACCAGTCTACCACAGGATCCCGTCTGGGTAGGGAACAGTGTAGGAGGGAACACGCTCTAAGGCCACTGATCGCAGAATGGTTCTGAACACTAAGATGACTTCTGTCTGTATTTAAGGAATGACCTCTGAGCCCTGTCTCCAAGAAGGCCACGAGCATACAGGGCACCATAACAGACATTGACTGTGGGGTTATCCCATGCCAAACTCTCAGTAAAATTCATTTTGAGCCCTCTCAGCCTTCTACGTCTTATCCCAACCCCGTGGGGATTTTTTGCATAACTGCACTGAGTATGCAGGTAGAAAGAAATCTATCATTCATTTCACCACAGCTGGTAATTACAGACTCCAGGTCTGTAGATGGTAGGTCAAGTCAAGCTGAAATAAACTTTGCACAGAGTATTTCTTTTTTGCCTAAAGCCAATCTTTAACATATAAGCCTGTCACATCAGGCAAAAAAAAAAAAAATAGAAAACAGTAGTATTAAGCATAGAATTTAGCTTCCAACCTTAATACACTTTCCTCCATCTAAATAGTCACCCAAAACCTCACAGTTATTATCCATTGATCTAATAGTTGAATAACTTTTGGAGGGAATAAAAAAGGTGGATTCATGGTCAGGAACCTATAAGAGTTTTCCCAGAGTTACTTTTTTAGCAGGGCTCTCAGAAGAAGGCAACAATTGGCAGCTCGAGTTTGTTAGGAGCCAAGCTTCCACTTGGGCCACAGGGAGACTCACAGAGTAACACAATAACATGAGGATCCCAGCTTGTCTCACTTCCCTCAAGACTTACGCATTCTTTTTTCTCTCCCTCAACCTGCTTAGAGGATGTTTTTTCTTTTCTTACCTGTGTGCCCTAGGCCAGATTAGGCAACTATTTCCTTTGAAGTTTTCTGTACAAAGCCTTCTCTGCAAAGTTTTTACAAAGTAAGTAAGATAAAGGACATGGTTCGAGGCAGGGATAACTATACCTGCCCCTCACTAGCCCGTGACTCTCAATGGTTACCTGTTCTTTCTTCTTGGAATTTAGAGCTTAGTTGCCTCTGGGGTGGCAGGACTGGGTACCTTCTCTACCCTGAAAACAGGACTGAGGAAAGAAAGTGAAGGAACAGTGGCCTTAACCTACCTCAAGCTCTCAGAGTTCCACAAAGCCTCGTGTGTTTTCTTTCCGAGACAAGCCCTGGGGCCTACCACACCTGGGTTTGCACACTGGCTGTTAGGTGAGGCTTGGGCAAGTCAGTTGATCTCTTTAAGTTTCCAGTTTTTCTACTTTAAAGTGGGGATGATAAAAATGAGACTGTTGTAAAAATTAAATAAATTAAACCCCAAAGGAATTAGTGTGCTACTGGCATAGAGCACGTACTCCATCAGTGATCTCTTTCCAACTTGTTTTCTTGGTTCTTAATTTTAAGCCAGAAGACTCTTTTTCAAATGGCTCTAGGAAGTCAGGATCAGACTTCCAAAGTGGAACCTGACCAGAGCCCCTCCATTTAATGCAAATTTCATTTGGTCTCAGAGATGAGATAAGTATAAAGTTATATCTAATGTTGAGAATATACCTTCCTCACGAGCTTTGGAGAAAGGGCTACAAAGATGAAAGAGAAGACACCCCAAAATGGATTCATGGTAATTAAATAAGGCACTCAGAGCCCACCACATCATAGAAGAAAAAAAGCTACAGATACATGGCAAGACAAAACAACAACAACAAAAACCAAAACACCATATTTCCATACCTTTCCTCTAATCCCAAGGAAACCTAAAGATACTTGATTCAAAAAGCCGTGGCCAAGAGTTCAAAGTGAAAGTCAGCCCTTTAGCTATTATTTATTGCTTTATTAGAGCAGAGGGAAGTGACACTCATTGCCTTTATAGAGCTCTGCAGAAATACATGCACAGAGTGGTCAGTGACCAACATTTGAGTAAGTCTTCCAAATTATCACATTAAAATAACCTTTCGAATTTGAGTGCCTCTCCTTTGCAAACGACCGCAACTTCATAACGAAGAATTTTATATATTATCAAAAAGAACCAGAAGCCCATGTGCTCCTTTCCCCAAAATCCACTTACTAAGGACTTGAGTGAAAATCCACTCTAAGCAGATCACTGTTACTATTTCCCTTTCAAAACAGTTGGAAATCCTAAGGTACGGGTACTAAGAAGATAGCAATATCCTTCTTAAGCTGGTAAGAATCTAGCCCCACAGGGACAATTTGGCAATCCTGTTTCTGGAAGCCAGGACTCAGGAGATTTGTCTTAGAGATGGATGGATACTCCTCTAGTCTTAAGGCAGAAGGGCTGTCAAAACAAGGCTCTGAATAGTGCCTTTCTGCTCATCGATATCATCACAATGAAGGAGAGAACAGGTTTTCGTTTTCCTGAAGAGTGGTCAGTAGGAGCGCAGTGGTTTGGCATAGATCGGCTCCAGAACATGATGAATTAAAACCAAGAAGAGTCCTCCAAGGAAGATGGCGCTAAGAAAAGCCAGCAGGACATAGCGGCCAATGAAAAAGTCATCCACAATCTGGAGAGAGAAAACATCAAAATGAAATTACTACCAGTTAGACACCCTGGCTGGGTTACTCTGAACTCCGTGATGAGTGGGCCAAGAGTTAGTTCCTGAGTGTAACTTCCAGTAACATCCTGCCCTGAGTCTCCTCTGTACGTGGAGAAAAAAGAATCTTTTCCTCAACTCCCTGAGCAGAAGACACAGGTCAAGAAGGGATTAATGAGGTACAGGGAACAAATGGCTCAATTTAGGAGGTTGGTAGACACTTTGAAGTCCCTGGATGAATTATTTTATATTCTGAAATCCATTATCTGAAAGAGTTAATGAGAAGCTTTTGCTGGGTCCTAGAAAGGCTCATTTTTGTTGTTGCTAAAACACATTTTATTACAGAGAATTTTAAACATACATAAAAATGCAATAGTATAATAAACTCCCATGTATCTAAGACCCAACCCCCAAAATCATCAATCCATTGCCATTTCAGGAGGGTTCATTTTCAAAATGAAAGGTGACTTAACTTTAAAGCTGTCAGCGGAAGAGTCCCTTGCCACTGGGCAGGGAAAATGGTAATTTACCTGAGATACTAAAACACTAAGAGGATAGGTAACTTGCCCCAAAGCAGACAATGGGCTGCCTGGCCTTACACTTGAGGCCCCAAAGATGTTGGTCTTTGCTGACAAAACCCTATAATTGGTGTTGGCTCTACCCACTTGTCCACTGCCCCTTCCAGAACTCCACTCTCCCCAGATCCAAATGGTGGTACTTAAATTTGGGCAGGAAAAAGCAATTTAATCTACAGACCTAATGGAGCAACACAACCAACCAAGTGGCTGACTGACTTCACAGGTTTGAAATCCCAGTACCTAGGAGAGAATCCAAAACACCTGAAAGGCAATTGTGGTAGACAGAATAACGGCCCAAAGATATCCACATCCTAATCCCCAGAAATTGTGAATATGTTAGATTATATGTTAAAGGAGAATGAAGATTGCCAATCAGTTGCCCTTAAAAAAGGGGGGATTAACCTGGATTATCCAATCCAGGTGGACCCAGTGTAATCACAAGGATCCTTCTAGGTTGAACAGGGAGGTGGAAGAGAGGGTCAGAGCGAGAGAGGTGAGGATGGAAGCGTCACTGAGGTGTGATGTCACTGGCTCTGAAGATAGAGCAAGGGGGCTGTCAGCCAAGGAATACGAGCAGCCTCTAGAAGCTGGAAAGGATAAGGAAATGGAGTATCCAATAGAACCTCCAGAAAGGAACGCTGCGCTGCCAACCCCTTGGTTTTAGCCCAATGAGACTGATTTTGGACTCTAACCTACAGAACTGTAAGATAATACATCTGTGTTGTGAGCCATTAGTTCACACGATTTGTTACAGCAGCAATAGAAAACTAACACAGTGGCCACACGCAAAGCACCTCTCAGACTCAAGCCCTGGTGGGATCACTGAGATCCAAAGACACCTCAGCTGCTCCAGAGATTACCCCAACAGTCAACTTACAACAAAGGTCAGTTTGATAAAACAGCTTTAACATAACTTTGACCTTGGCTCCGGTACTGAACAAGTCTCTTGCGGGCCACATGTTTGCTCGTTCGACACGTTTCACTTTTTAATTAGCCAATTAGCAGGCCTTGGGTGCAGAAGGCCCAGGCCATGTATTATTGATACCGCATTGAGCCACGCTGCTGCAAAGGCCAGCTCTCAAAACCTGAAAATGAGAACTCCAATTCTGTCGGCCATGCTGACAAAAGTATTTTGCTCAAACCCCATTCTTGTCTCCTGGGTCTGAAACTCATATGACACAGAATAGAGGGATTGATTTCAAAAATGTGTTTGCTCTGTGCCCTTCTCCCAATGTATATATGTGCAGCATCCAGAAATGTGGCAGCCTACATCACTCTCCCCCTTAAAAGACAAGGAAAGCGACCGGGTTCGGTGGCTCATGTCTGTAATCCCAGCACTTTGGGAGGCTGAGGCTGAGTGATCTGAGGTCAGTTCGAGACCAGCCTGGCCAACATGGTGAAACCCTATCTCTACTAAAAATAAAAAAATTAGCTGGATGTGGTGGCACATGCCAATAATCACAGCTACTCAGGAGGCTGAGGCAGGAGAATTGCTTGAGCCCAGGAGATGGAGGTTGCAGTGTGCTGAGATCGTGCCACTGCACTCCAGCCTGGCCGACAGAGCGAGACTCTCTCTCAAAAAAAAAAAAAAAAAAAAAAAAGATAAGTGAGGTGGGAATTTGCCCCTGGCTCACACACGTGGTACCCAGACCTCCAGAGTATTTTCCAAATACTGACAACAAACTAGCATCAACGGAAATAATTCCTTAAGTGCGTGTGGTAAGTACTATTTCCCTTGGAGTTTAATTTCCTTCCTCTTGCCATAGTTAATCCTAGAGTGTCGATTTTAATTCAAAAGTTACACGTATATTCTTGTATACTGTTGTTGTCTAGTGTCAAAATGCTAACCCATGAGCTCTCTGGGACTGCCCTGGATATTCTGTGAAGTTCTCAACGATGAAGATTTTGAAGACGGACCTCAGCTTGAATCCTTGTTCTGCCTCTTGCTATGTGGCCTTGGGCAAGTTACCTTAACCTCTGACAGACTCAGTGTTCTTACCTACAAAATGGCGATAATACTGGTACCTATGTCATACTCCTTAGGGCTGTCTTGAGGTTTAAATGAGACAGTGCAAACCAAGTGTTTGGCACAGGACCTGGCACACAGAAATCCCTTAAAGAACTGTAGCTAGTTTCATGACTATCACTTAAAACATCAAAATGAAGGTTAAGAGGAAAGCTGTGAGAAGGAGTAATGGGACAGAAGAGGTCAATGCCATTGTCAAGATCCCATGGGTCTGAGACCAGCCAGGCATGGTAAAGCCATGGTAAAGAACTCCAGAGAAGGACTCTGAGATGATAAAAATCCATTTAAAGACGTGGGTGCTGGCAGGTATGTCCCAGGCATGAGGACCAAACAACTCCCAGAAGACTGTTGGGAAAATTCTAGCACACGCAGCTGGAGAAGCATGTCCTCAGCACCTTCAGGGCACCACATCAGTTTCAGTCCAGGATCTGCAGTTAGGAGCCCAGGCTGCCAGGAATGGGAACACTTCCATCTCGGGTGCAGGCCTGTGACTATCCTTATTTCATTTTCTTTTTTTTTCTGTCCCCATGGTACGATGTGGCTTTCCAACAGGCTGTTTTCCACTTGATGCAAACTGGAGATGAGACCAAATCAGGCAAATAACTGCCTGGTGGGGTTAGAGGTGGAATTCAGAGTAAGATTCTTTTCCGGAGTGAAGGGGCAGGGAAACTTAAAACTCTCTCTGAACTTTCCCTACCCTTGGTTGAACTTTACAATTCTGACATCTTGGGAAACCCGGTGTCAGAGAACATCGAGGGCAGGATGGACACACAGATGAAGAGAAACAAGAGTTACAGCTCAGGAGGCAAAACAAAACCAACAGCTTTACCTTAACTTCCACCTCTGGGGCTGGGAATTCACCAGCTCGTGGGTAAAGCAACAGAACTGACGTGATGATCACAGCACCGAAGAATAAGAAAATGACAGAGAACCTGGAGTCAAAAAGACAAATATTAAAAGCACTGTTTACAGTTTTTTCTCTGATCAGTTAGCTCTGGAAAGACTCTTCCTTAGAGCCAATATTCTATATTTCAGTCCCTTAACAATGTCCAGAGACCTGCTGTCAACAACCCCTTCATCCCAAAGTCCTTCTTCCTAGACAGGTACCAGCTAAGTGCATTCCCGTTTATTCTTGGTAATTCCCAATTCCTAGGAACGGAAATGTGTAGTTTTTATTTTTACTTCTGCCCAAAGTCATAATCGAGAAAAAACAAAGCATCCCCTCTCCACCTCCACTTCTGTTGTTTTTAGAACAGAATACTTTAGAAAATTCTACAACTCTTTGCTTCATACTAACACTATCTTGGTGCAACTCTACAGTTTTTTCAGAGTCGGTTTATGGCCTAACCCTGTTCTGAAGGCAACACGTGATACAGAAAGCAGGCCCAACTCATCACATGTTGCTTTAGTTTTCCTGGGTCCAGGGCTAGAGCCTCGGGGACTGGACCAAGCCTCTGCCATAAATCTGAACAATTCATAAACACACACACGTACGACCTCCAGAAATTCAATAAGCAGTGAAAGCAGAATTTCTTGCCACAGTTAGAACTCAAGAACACCACTTCCTTCTCCTCCCATCTCGGCTTCCGAGCATAAATAACACAGTTCGTGCTTATAAGAAGAGGTTAAAATGCAACTCATTCAAACTGCCAGTAATTACAAAACTGATCTCTTAAATTCTAAATGTTTAATGAGCATCAGCGATTTTGCCTCTAATTGCTTTACCTGGGACTCCCAGCTGGAAAGAATGCCTTACCTCGCTGCCCCGGAGGCCCTGGACAGCAGCACACACAGCAGCAGCACTGACACCCACAGCAGGGCTAAGATGAACACGCCGGCACCGACTCCGAGCACAGTGCCAGCCATCCCGCGGGGAGGCGGCGGCGGCCCCCCGCCCTGCGCGCCGCACGATCAAGTGTCCTCTGTGCTCCAGCGCCGCCTTCCTGCCACACATTCCCATGAAGGCATTCAGACAAATACAGAAAGCCTAAACTCAGTACAGGGAATTTTCTGATGATCAGTGTGTTAGGAGGATTACTCAGTACAGGTCATTAATTTTCAGAAATGTCCAGTCCCAGAGTCCCTTAATGGAAACTGGAAATTTAGAACCCAAAGCCTTTCTCTTTGGCGGGGACTGAGAGGGGTGTTTTCTGCTCTGCACTCAGAAGTTCTTTCCCTTCAAATTTGGTACCTGAGTTCTACTTTGACCTCTTCCCCCCAGCCCACGGGAGAAAACTGAACCCTCCCAAGATACAAAACCCTAAGAACTGTTAGAAGACACTGGGGCATGGGAAGGAACTCCAGGGCCAAAGCAGACGTTGAAGCTCTCAGGTTAAATCCATGGTGTGAGCTTTGACTCACCAGGCAATCGATCACAAGACAGATAGTTCTCACTCTATTGTCGAGTTCTTATTCAAGAGGACGAAAACTCTCAGTCCTTAAAGAAGAGGAACAGCCATCACTATTTTTGAACATTTATGTGTGCTAAGTGCCATGCAAACACATCTGATTTAAATTTAATCCCAGCGTGAAGCTTCTGAGAAAGGTATGACTATAGCCATGTTACAGATGGGTGAGATATAAGCGCGATGGGGTATCTATTAGTTTCCTAATTAGCGGCTCAAAATAGAAATTTATTTTCTCACAGTTCTAGAGGCCAGCAATCCAAAATAAAGGTGTCAGCAGGGCTGTACTCCCTCCAAAGGCTCTAGGGCAGGAGTCCCCAACCCCTGGGCCATGGACTGGTACTGGTCCATGGCCTTTTAGGAACTGGGCTGCACAGCAGGAGGTGAGCAGCAGGCAAGGCAGCATTCCTGCCTGAGCTTCACCTTCTGTCATTGGAGGTGAGCAGCAGGCAAGCCAGCATTACTGCCTGAGCTTCGCCTCCTGTCATATCAGTGGCGGCATTAGGTTCTCATAGGAGGACAAACCCTATTGTGAACTGCATGTGTGAAGCATCTAGGTTGCAGGTTCCTTAGGAAAATCTAATGCCTGAAGATCTGGGGTGGAACAGTTTCATCCTGAAACCATCCCCTTGCATCCACCTGTGGAAAAACTGTCTTCCATGAAACCAGTCCCTGGTGCCAAAAAGATTGGGGATGGCTTCTCTAGGGAAGAATCCTTCCCTGCCTCTTCCAACTTCTGGTAGCTCCAGGCACCGTTCATTGGCTTTTAACTCACACCACCAGTCTCTGCCTCCATCTTCCCATGGCATTCTGCTGTGTCTGTCTTCACCTTTCCTGTCTCCTGTAAGGGTACTTGTCATTGGATTTAGGGTCTGTACAAATAATCTAGTATTATCTTGAGATGCTTAACTTAATTAAATCTGCAAAGACCCTTTTGTCAAACGAGGTCATGGTCACAGATTCCAGGGGTGAGGATGCAGACTGGTACCTCTCATGGATCCTCAGTGGAAGAGCTACTCAGAGACATATTTCAGCAAGGAGGAAAATGAACCAAGAAAGGAGGTATGAGATGTAGGAAGATTGGTGAGAAAAATACTAAGAAATATTGACAGTAAAGATTTATGTGACAATGACAATTTTTGAGGGGTTAAAAATCAGAAAGAACTAATTATTATTCAACAGTTATATGGTAGATGGAAAAGGATAGTTCATAGTTAAAGCATTCTACAGTTATTTTGTTTTGGAGGAGGTATATGTTTTTTAAGCTAAGTACACAAGTTTAAAAAAACATAGGTAAACAGCAAGCAACAGAAATAGAAAAAATAGCTTCTATACTAGTAAAGTGAAAAAAAAGTAAAGAAAACAGAAAGTGGGGCAAGAGTCAGTGGTAGTGAGGTGGGTGGCAGAACAAAGAATAAGCAAGGAAAATGGAAAATACAAAATAAGATTGTAAAAATGAACCCAAATACAGCAGAAATCATAGTACAAGAAAACATATTTGGCTACTAAAAGAAATTCTCTTAGATTTTTGTTTTTAAAAATAGCTGTGTACAAAAGCTCTACAGAAAGTATAATGAGAGGCTGAAAATAAAGAGATTGAGAAAGACATGCAAAGCAAATATTAACAAGACAAAAACAAGGGAAGGAGGGAATAGGGAGATCATCAATGAGTATAGCGTTTCAGTTTTGCAAGATGAAAATGTTCTGGAGCTGTGTTTCACAACACTGTGAATATACTTAACACTGCTGATCTGCACTCTTAAAAATGGTTAAGACAGGAAATTTTATGTTTTTTTGTTTTTGTTTTTGTTTTAAGCCACAGTTGAAAAAAAAAACAAACGAAACAAAATAAAAGCTACTGAAGCAATATTAGTACCAAGCAAAATAGATGTAAAGCTCTGAAACATATTAATAAGAACAGTCACAAAAGGAACAATTCAGTAAAAAGATACAACTTGAAACAAATGTGAACTTAACAACAAAACCTCCAAATATACAAAGCCAAAGCTGACAGAAGTACTATAATAAATGGATAAAACCACTAATTTAGTGGGAGATTTTAAATATGTCTCAGAAACTGATAGATCAAGCAGATAAAAAAGAATAAACACTTAAGAGGATACCTGAATGAGAATAAATATGTAAAAAGGTGCTCAACTTCATTAGTCATCCAGAAATTGCAAATGAAAACCAAATTCAGTAGCTTCATATACCCACCAGAATGGCTAACATGAAATGACAGACAACACCAAGTGTTGACAAAGATGTGGAGTAACTGGAACCCTCATATACGGCTGGCAAGGGCCATAATTTGTCAACCACTGCTTTGGAGACTATTGGCAGTATCTAATAAAGCTAAATATAAATGCACCCTACATCCAGCTCTTCTATTCTTAGATGCATTCCCAACAGAAATGCACACCTAAGTTCAAAAAAAAGACATTGCAGCCCTACCTGAAATAGCTAAAACCTTAAACAATCCAAATATCTACCAATAGAGTGGATATAGTACTCTACAATCTATTCATTCATACAGTATATAAAGCATTATGTAGTATAAAGCAATGAGAATAGTATAAAGCAATGAGAAAGAACACACTACAACTATACTCAACAATGTAGATGAATTTCACAAATATTGAATGAAAAAAAGCTAGAGGCTAAAGAGTTCATGGTATATGATTCCATTTATATAATGTTCAAAAACAGGTCAAACTAATTTTAGGGGCTAGAGGTCAGGGGTATGGTTGGCTTGTGAAATGTAGTGACTGTAGGAGGTTCAGGGAGATGCTGATAAAATTCTGTTTCTTGATCTGGGTTTTGGTCACCTGGCTTTGTTCATACGGTGATGTTGTATCTAACCATGCACTTAGGATTTATATACTTTTCTGTATGTGTATAACCCTTCACTAAAATGTTTACTTTACAGAAAGAATATCAAGAGATGTGTCAGCCAAGTGTAGTATACGGACCCTTATTTGGTACTGATTCAAACAAAGCATTGCAAAAACCTTTTATGAAATGATTGGGGAAATCTGAAGAATATCCAGATAATTGATAATATTAGGAAATTACTGTTTGTATTTTCAGTGAAAAAACATTATTGAAAAATATGCTATTATTATATTGTTAAAAGAGTATGATAAAGATATATGCATATACACAGGTAGCACATTACAGGTAACAGAAAAGGGTTTCTAGGAGCTTTCTATTGTCTGAGTGAGAGGAGGTAAAGGGGCTGGCATGAAACAAGACTGGTCATGAGCTAGTTGTTGAAGCTGGGTGATGAGTATGTAGATGTTTGCTATCCCGGAATTTTCTATACATCTGAATATATTTGAAACTTTCATAACAAAAAGATGTGGATATGTATATGTATATCTGTATAAATATGCCTATAACAAAAGATGAGTAAGATTTATATAGCTAAAATTATAAAACTTTATTCAAAGACAAAAAAAAAAAAAAGAGAGAGAGACCTGATTAGAGAAATAAAGCAGACCTGAACAGTAAAGACCTGGGTAGAGAAATAAAGCCGACCTGAACAGAGAAATAACCTGTGTTTCTGGATGGGATGGTTCAATTAAAAAATCTCAATTTTCCTTAACCTATAAATTCAATGCAATTCTAACCAACGTCTAAAAAACAATTTTTTGTGGAACTTGAAAACAGATCCTAAATTCATATGGAAGAGCAAAAACCCAAGAATAGCCAAAACAATTTTGAGAACTAGGATGGCAACTTGCCTTTCTTGTTACCAACTGCCGCAAGACACATTAAAAAACCAAAGTAATTAAAACAGTGTGATAGTGGCACAAAGACACATGGCCCAGTGGTATAAAATCAAGAACCCAGAAACAGATCCGTGCATTTGTGAGAACTTCCTATAAGCACAGAGCTGGCTTTATGATTCAGTGGGTAAAGAACTTCATAGATAGTGCTGGGACAAATGATTCTCCAATAGGAAAATAATAAAACTAGATCTCTGTATGATATACAGAAGTCGATTTTAAATGGAAAGTAATTCGTAATGAAATAGCATATGTTTAAATATACAAATGTTCAGGCTGACTACACTAGAATACATAATGAAGTACAGTAGTCAGATGCTTGCACCTAAACTTAGAATCACCACGAACGCAAAAGCTTCAAATGCAGACTATGCAGGTGTGTTGTTCTGGCAACTCAAATACCACGAGCTGTGCTGCCTTCAGTTATGTGATTTGCTAGAGTGATGAACAACTCTTGTTAAAGTTCCAAACCACAAATAAGTATAATTTTCCTCTGATTTACATTAGAGCTGCATTCCTGGAAATTTTACTATATTAAACTGTGCCAAAAAATACATTATGTTTATACAAAAACTGGAGTTCGGCTCTAGACTCAGATAATTATAAATGAGTATCTTGTGGGATACTCAAAAGTTGCACAGGATACAGGACAATTCTTCGTTGTAAGGACTGTCCCATACATTACAGAACATCCAGTATCCCTCATTCCTGATCTGTAAACCCCAGTAGTGCCTCCAATCAAAGAGTAACAAAATACATCTTCACAAATTCCAAACACCCTAAAACGGGCAGCAACATCTCTTTGGGGAACCACTGTTCTAGAAAGCTCGTGCATCAAGAGACATGTACAAGGTGTTTATTGCAGCTTTGTTCACAATAGCAAAACATCAGGAAAAAATTTAAATGTCCATCAATCAGGGAACAGATACAATATTATATATTCATAATGAATATTTAAAATGAAATTGATCTATATGTATTGATGGGAATATATCAAAAAAACAATGTTGAGTGACAAAAACAAGTTGCAAAATGGAACCCACAGTACGATACTACTTGTATTTTTAAATTAAATACAATTTAAACAGTAATATGTATTGTTTCTGACATACATATATACAGCAAAAGTATAAAAACATGGGCATAAATGATGTCTGACAATTTCAAAAGACTGTTTGCCTCTGGAGAGGGAGGAAGGAAAGGGAATAGTGTTGGGAGTGTAAATAAAAGGGATCTGAACTAAATCTGTGATGTTTTATTTCTTTAAAATAAAAAACTTGAACAGGTGTGCCAAAATGTTAATATTTATTAATCTGATTGGTGAAACATAGATATTATACTACCCAATGTACTATTTTCTGTTTTTAAATTTTTTGTGATAATTTTTAATTTTTAAAAAGGTAAGGGGCAGCAGGATGCATATGAATTGGGTGATCAGTTAGGAAACGCAATTCTCCAAATAAGAGATGAGGGTCTGAACTCCAGTCTTAGCTGTGTCAAGGGAGAAGGTGTTAGAAATGACACAGGTTTCTAGCTTAGTTGACTGACCTGATGGTACTGCCCTTAAGAAAACAACATTTAAATTTAATTTGTGCTATTCTGGATATTACACAAATAACCTAGAAGACTTGGATCAACTCTAACAGTTAGAATAGAGGGCAAATGGTAGTTGAAGCTGGCTGGCACCATTAGAAATGTTGCCCTTCAATACCCCTTAGTAGCTTAAGAGTTCATGAGACATTGGGTTTACATATGGTATGGCTTTAAAGTAAATAAGATAAATATTCCCAAGTTCTTTTAAGAATGGAGCTCATAATTTTATAAGCAAACTATACAGTTTCTTACTAAGCATAGAAAAGAAGGGCTGGGTATAGTATAGAGTGCTGCTATAGGGGAAGAGAGAACATCTAGTCATTTTTATCTGATTTCAACGTGAGAATAATATCTGTGATAATTTCCCATATTAGAATAGCTAAATTATTGTTATTGAGTACAATACAATAAAATATAAAAACGAAAGTGTTTTTATTTACTGTTCACGCCGTCATTAAACCTTCTTTGAGAAGTGATGGCTTGTCCAACCCAATTCCAAGGGTAAGTCCATTTACTTAATATCTGTGGCATTTAAAGCAGGTAGATTGGAGTGGAAAAAAAGTAATTTAAATTTGAACAGTTTAGTAGCTGACAAGAGCAACTACAAGGCCAGTGTTTTCCTTCTGTGCTCAATGCTGTGAGGTTTTTCTCTGGAAAGAGTTTGTTCAAAACCTTTTAGATGTGTGTGTTCATTTAATGGTTGTTTCTACATACCCTTTCATCAGCTGTCAAGAGAAAACAGGAATAAATTGACTGATCCCTGCACAGGTAACCTAATGGATTAAAAACACAGTACTCATCACCAGGCTGATCATCATGAGTGAGAATACTAACGGCCATTATAAGATGACTTACTATCTAAGACAAATGTAGATTCCTCAGAGGGTAATGTGGCCTAAGTGCTGCTGCTGGTGGGAGATATCTCACCCATCCCCCGATTTTCACACTGACTCAAGCCCTAGAAAGCAACAGAAACAGTGGGTTACAGGAGTTCTTCTGGAAGAGTCCTTTCCACTTTGCTTTATAGCTGTTTTCCAACCCTTCAAAAATAACTGGGCGGTTACTTTCACACTTGTATGCTTCTACTTTAAACACTTCACTATCTTTTGAATTTTAAAATATTAGAATAACGCTTCTACCTTTGTAATTAGATAAAATGCAAGCCTGGGGAAAAAATCGGTTGCCAAGCTCCCAAAATGCCACCGATGTAGCATCAGCTCTTAACACGTTGATGGAAAAAAGAGGATCAGTAAACCTAGGTCTCGTCCTTGCATCTCTCTCCTGGACGGTGTTGTGGGTTGGAACGGCTGCAGAGCCTCGGTCTCTCCGCTCTCTGCATCTCACAGCACTGCAGCCTGGGAACACTCTACTGGAACTCTAAGCTTCTCCCCAACCCTGCTGCAGATTCAAACTGGCGACAGGAAAACAATGCCCCGCCATGTCTCGTCTTCAGAATGTTCACCTGGCCACCTCCCAGTAGCTGGAGAGGGATTAAGGTCTTGATCATAAGAGATCTGAATCAGGCACTGACACTTCCTTTTCTTAAGAGTATGAAACATAAAACAGCCCTTCCTTCTCTGCCTCCCATTAAGTATTTATTAGCCGGGCCTTGGGTCCAGATCAGCGGTAAGGGTGGTCTGCGAGGTCCGTGCACCGCCGTCCGCCCACGCCTTCTTCCAACCACCTCAGCCCGACCCGCCACTTTTCTCCCTTCTCCGCAGCCGCCCTGCTTTCCTCACCTCTGCCCCCCTCACCGGATCCCACTGTCCACCCAGGCAGTACTCACACCTCAGATTCCGGCCCTTTCCAGCCCACCGGTCTCCGGTTTACTTGGGGCGAATCACAAGTGGGCTTTCATTCAGGTGATTTAACGTTCACTAATCAGCGTCGCTCTCTCAACGCCCAACTTCTTCCTTATTAGCTTACGCCTAGCGCGGCTCCCGGCAACGCCGAGCGCGGCGGGTTGGCTCGTCACCCTTTGTTACGCCCTCCGATTGGTCGGTGCCTGTCGGCCCTTGGACCGACCTCAGTTCAGTTGGGTAGCAGCGGTCCGAGCTGCACGCCACACTCTCCCATGTCAATCACATCATCTCTCCGTAACTCATTGGGCCATTGGTCAGTCTAGCCCGAGGGCGGGTTGTTGGGCGGAAGAGAGAGGCTTCTTCCGGCCTCACTCGGAGTCACCATAGAGATGGCGCATCCAGGCAGCGAAGCGGCAGGGCTGGGCATCTCAGATCTCGAACTCCGGGGAGCTGCACAGTCGTCTAGACGTAAGTGCGTTTTCTGGGGTCTGATGAACATCTCACTTCCCAACCCACTGGCTCGAGTGGGGCGCAAGATGTGGGGGACAAGTCAGCTTAGGCCCGGTCATTAAGTGCCCCAACAACCCTCCTGGAGGGAACTGAGGACGAAGCACCAGTTATAATAACGGCACGCTTCATTTATCTTTATCTCGCCTTATTTTATTTGGCATTTAATTATTCCATTAGCCTTGCGAAGCAGACTAAGGCAAGGATCATTCTACCCACGGGACAGACTGGGGAAGCGGCCCTGGGTCCATCAAGTAAACCCTCTGCCGCCAGGCTGCTGGAACTGGAGTTGGCCCACGCTATTGGCAGACTGCTGTTACCTTACTGCCAACTAAAGCTTGCCATGACTTTGCTTTGAGGCTGTGGCCTGTTAGACCAAAAGATGCATCAATCAGGACAACCAAAGGAAGTAGGACAGACAGGCTACGTGCTCCACCACTGAATCAAGAAGGGAAAACAAAAATCAGTACCAAATTGGAGAGTTGCACCGTTTGAACCTTTGACCCTAAACAAAATTCAGAAATATCATGAAGCAAACTATTCAATCTTAGAGCACTGAATCTCTGATTTAAGGAATTCACCTGAATCACAGCTTTATGAACCAAAAAGAAGAAGATGCTTGAATTTCAAGTGCACGTCTCAAATTTATTCTACTTTCAAGGCTTCATTTGCAGTCACATAAAGTAACCAATGATTTCTTGTGTGTTTAGCAACTTAACATTACTTGGCCCAGTGAGAAGCTCTGTGGCTAAGAAATCCTTTATTTTGATGAATTCATTTCACTGGAATTGAGTGTTGACTGCAGCTATGTTCTGTTAGGAACTGTGAGGATATACCAGAAATGAAATGTATTTCATTTCAGAAATGAGATGTGACTCCTGTCTTAATAGCCTGTGGTTTTGTAATGTTAGGTCAACAACACATGAAACAACTAGGAAACACTTTAAAACAAGATATAACAATGGGCCAACCCTATTGTACAATTTCTCCAAAATATAATAATACTTCATATTTGCAGATCATTTTGTAGTTTCCAGAGCACTTCTTCCCTTGTATTATTTGGGGGATATTTTGTTATGGCTGGAATTAACGTGTATGTCTTTATCATAGAGCTAGAACTAATGCTGGGTCGTAGCATATGAGTAGGAACAGGAAAGGTGGAAGAGAATCCAGGAAGAGAAAGTAGTTTGCTCTGAGCAAAGAGGCCAAGGCAAGAATGAGCACTGAGTATCTGGAGAATAATAGGGAGACAAATGATAGAAAGTAATGTGTAGACAAGTTGGTCAGAACTGGCTTTGAGACCTTAATATTTTGGAGGAAAGTGGTCAAAAGTTCAAAGTTTGAGATTGGAAAAGTTAACTTCCTTACACTTCTAATGTTCATACTGGCTTCAGTTAAGCTATAAATTAAAAATGGGCGTGGCTCGACAAAATTTGAGTCCTGTCCTCTGGCTTTTCTCCTTAGGCAGCATGAGCTTCACCATTTGCTTTACCACCTCCACCAACTACCAGTCCCTGCACTCCATCCAGCCACACAGCCATATCATCTGGTCCATCAGCAGCGCAGGTGAAGTCTATGCAGGCCTCAGGGGCTTGGGCTCCCATACCTCAGTGTCCTTCTCCACAAGCTTCTGGGGTGGCTGGGGGTCTGGAGGCCTGGCTGCAGGGATGGCCAGGGGTCTGGAAGGAATGGGGGACATCCAAAATGAGAAGGATACCATGCAAGGCCTGAGTGACTGCCTGGCCTTCCTACCTGGACAGAGTGAGGACTCTGGTGACTGAGAGTCAGAGGCTGGTGAGCACAATCTGAGAGCACTTGGAGAAGAAGAGACCCCGGGTCAGAGTCTGGGGGTATTACTTCATGACAATCAAGGACTTGAGGGCTCATATCTTTGAAATTCTGTGTTGTTCTACAGATTGACAATGCCGGTCTTGCTGCTGATGACTTTAGAGTCAAGTATAAGACAGAGCTGGCCATGTGCCAGTCTGTGGAGAGCAACGTCCATGGGCTCCACAAGGTCATGGATGACACCAATGTCAGTCGGCTACAGCTGGAGACAGAGATGGCTCTCAAGGAGGAGCTCCTCTTCATGAAAAAGAACCAAGAGAAGGAAGTAAAAGGTCTACAAGCCCTGATTGCCAGCTCTGGGTTGACCACGGAGGTAAATGCCCCCCAAATCTCAGGACCTCAGCAATATCATACAGCCCTCCTGGCCCAGTATGATGAGCTGGCTCAGAAGAACTGAGAAGAGCTGGACAAGTACTGGTCCCAGAAGACTGAGGAGCACACCACAGTGGTCACCACGCAGTCCACCAAAATAGGAGCTGCTGAGATGACATTCGTGGAGCTGAGATGTATAGTTCAGTCCTTAGAGATAAACCTAGACTCAATGAGAAATCTGAAGGCCAGCTTGGAGAACAGCCTGAGGGAGGTGGAGGCCTGCTATGCCATGCATATGGAGCAGCTTAGTGGGGCCCTGCTGCACCTGGATTCAGAGCTGGCACAGGCCCAGGCAGAGGGGCAATGCCAGGCCCAGAAGTATGAGGCCCTGCTGAACATCAAGGTCAAGCTGGAGGCTGAGATTGCCACCTACTGCTGCCTGCTGGAAGATGGGGAGGACTTCAGTTGTAGTGATGCATGCCCTGGACAGCAGCAACTCTATGCAAACCATCCAAAAGACTGTCCAGGATAGTGGATGGCAAAGTGGTGTCTGAGACCAAAAACACCAAAGTTCAGAGGCGCTGAGCCAGCAGAAGCAGGGTACCCTTTGGGGAGCAGGAAGCCAATAAGAAGTTCGGAAGTCACTGGATGACAAAAATAAATAAATAAATAAATAAATAAATAAATAAATAAATAAATAAATAAAAGAATGGACATGAATGATGAGGTACTCCAAAGTTTTTTACATCTTCCTGAATGAACATAACATTATTAGGTTTTCTCTCTCTTAAGAGGGGACCTACCTCCCAAGTACTCTCCAATTGCACCCCTTAACTAGGAGAGGGGTGTTATTAATAGTTTTCTAATTAAATGATATCATACCCTCTCAATGAGATTGAAAGAAGTGCTGTCATCTTAGTGCTTCATCTTTGCTGTCTCAGAATCAAAACTATGTCCCTCACTCTAAAAAAGACTGGTTATTTGATTATCTAATTTTTCTCTTTTAAAAAATTGTCTTCCCTGGACGGGCATGGTGCCTCATGCCTGTAATCCCAGCACTTTGGGAGGCCGAGGCGGGTGGATCACCAGAGGTCAGGAGTTTGAGAGTAGCCTGGCCAACATGGTGAAACCCCATCTCTACTGAAAATACAAAAATTATTTGGGCGTGGTGGTGCACACCTGTATTTCCCGCTACTGGGCAGGCTGAGGCAGGAGAATCTCTTGAACCCCGGAAGCGGAGTTTGCAGTGAGCCAAGATGGCACCACTGCACTCTGGCCTGGGCAACAGAGTGAGAATCCATCTCAAAAAAAAAAAAGTCTTCCCCATGCCATGTTATACAGCACCGCTACATATTGCTCCACATCTCTACTGTGTATGTATTCTTCATACTATACTTGTAGAATGCACATAGGCGGCATATATAAATGCAAGCCATTTTGTTAACTTATTTTCTTCTCTCCTAAACAAAAAAATCAAAACAATAATGACAAAAGCCAGTGTTTCATTTCCTCCTCAAATGTGTAAAATCACTCGTTATGCTGCCTAGCAGAGGGTAAGAGTACAAAGAGGCCACTAGGGTTAGCAAGGGCATGGAATGATTTCAAGAGAAGATGTAAAGTTTTCTTGGTCATTTTATAGGTATCAAAACTTTTTCTGCCAGTGAGCCCTGAATTTTTTGTACACAATTTCTTGTGTGATTACATTAGCATTTCTACAGGTCTGAAAATGTAGCAAAAACTGAAGTAATTGTTGGTTATTGGCTGAGGCTCAAAAACTACTAATTTTGCTAATTCTCAATTTTACTAATTGAGAAACCAAGTAAACAAAAATATCCTCAACAACTATTGTCAGTAGTTGTACTGACCTTCCAAGGCCACCCAGAATTACCACCTTGATTTTCGGGATCACAATATTCATCTAATGTTATAGATCAAGGGTTGGCAAACTATATGGCCTGTGGGCTTACTCTTAGCTTGTACAACCTGCAAGCTAAGAATGATATCTACATTTTTACATGCTTGAAAAAAACCAAAAGAAGAAAAGCGCTTTGTGACATATGAAAATGATATCAAATTTAAATTTTGATTTCCATAAGTAAAACTGGACAGGAACCCAGGCATACTCATTTGTTTATGTGTTGTTTATGTCTCCTTTTGCTTTATAACAGCAGAATTGAGTAGTTACCACAAAGACTATATGGCCCATAGCCTAAAATATTCACTATTAGGCCCTTTAAGTAAAGGTTTTAATTCTTACTACCTTAGAGATTCCTAATGAATCATGTCTGATAAACTGTGGGAATTGAAACAAACTTTGGAAATCATTTAATGTTAATTTAAAGATCTCACATTGATAGAGCTATGCTACCTCTTGCTTAAAATCGCATAGTCAGTAGATGGAGGTGGTATTAATACTAGAACCCCAGTTCCCCTGGTCCTGGTTTTTTTCCTCCAGACTGCGTCTTTCCTCATGTAGAGTTTATTTTATGATGGGATAGATGTTAGATAGGCTGGAAGCAAGGAGAATTCATCAAAATTTTTCCAAGTTTTGATCTCATGTCTCATTCACACAACTGCAGTGCAGCATGCATCAATTTATGAATACTTGGGCCTTCATTATTTATTTCAGCTCATTTGAACTACCTTCTGTTTTCCATTTTTCTTGCTTCTCAGAAAGCATATGGCCATATTAAAGAAACTTTCTTACTTTTATGCTCCTTCTCTCTTTAAAAAATGTTTTCTCTTTCTCCTTCTACAAAGGATTTTGGAGGTGACTGAATTTCTATTCCAGCCTGAAGTTCTTAAAGGAAGTGAGGATGGTTAGAAAAAAAGAGGGCACCTAGCTTTGACGTTGGGATCCACGATGGGCCATATATGTGGAGAGGAGAGGGAGTGTCCTGAATTTTGTGTGTAGTGTACATGGGCATTTATGGGCTTTTCCAGGGAGAGTATTCATAGCTCACATAAGATTTGTAAAAGAGTCCATGACGCAAATAAGATTCGGAACTTAGATGTAAAGGAGATGTATTTTGAGGAGAAAGCCGCCCAGATGTGTGGTGGTGGAGATCCATCCGGGTTCCCAGGACTGTCAGACCTCACCCAATGTGAGAGGAGAGCTCTCCGCCCACTTACATCAGCCCACCCAAGTCTTACCTTTTCTGCCACTTATAGAGATGATAAAAATTCATCAAATTCACAGAATGATTGAACTCAGATGGTGATGAAATCTCAGTATAATTCTTTCCAAAGAAGGTTCTGATTAATAGAAACTGCAGAGGAACTAATTTTATGAAAATAGCAAATGGGATTGTTTCATTGAAGCAAGCGCGAGAGCAGGAGCTGATGCCAAGCAGGAAGATGCAAACAACCCCATTGTGCGGAGCTGACAGCTCCAATCTTGCCGCTTATTTATTAAATGTCTTTCCGCTGTAAATTATTAAGCCTGGATTTTTTGAGATGTGGGAGCTGACAGAATAAGACAATAGAACGGAAAGCAAACCTGGAAAGCTTCCTTCAGTTTTAATGCAGTATTGTACTTTCTGAAAAGCCTTTGCCCCGCTCTGGTGTTGGAGAAGGGGGAGGATTCTCTCTTTGGTGGGACTCAGAGATGGATGAGACAAGTAACAGGCTTTTAATTTCTGAATTATTTGCCAGTTCTTACAAAACAGAATGGTTTTCAGAGAAAATTCAACCTTTTGGCTTAAAAACTGAATGCCAGATATTTTGTCTATTCTCTGAAAGGGCTGTTTCAGACGAGGAGCTTGGTTTGCCTTAACATTATGAAGTGCCGAATTTAGGGCACTAAATTCGGGCATGTTTTAGGGCACTCAGCGGCCACAGGATTGGGTTCATTTGGCTTATTGGGTAGCTGGGAAGGTGTCTCACTCTGAGAAAGAGTTCTAAGGCCTATTTCTTTTTTTCTCTTTTTCTTTTCTTTCTTTTTTCCTTCTTTTTTTTTTTTTTTTTTTGAGATGGAGTCTTGCTGTGTCATCCAGGCTGGAGTGCAGTGGCGTGATCTCAGCTCACTGCAACCTTTGCCTCCCGGGTTCAAGACATTCTCCTACCTCAGCCTCCCAAGTAGCTGGGATTACAGGCATGCACCACCATGCCTGGCTAATTTTTGAATTTTTAGTAGAGACAGGGTCTCACCATGTTGGCCAGGCTGGTTTCGAACTCCTGACCTCAGGTGATCCCCCGCCTCGGCCTCCCAAACTGCTGGGATTACAGGCATGAGCCACTGCACCCAGCCCTAAGGTCTGTTTCTTAAGCTAAAGAGTAGGAAAAGACTGATGGACAGAGAGGGAGTTGAACTCTATGCTGGGCATCATTTGAAAAGCTGGAGTTCTGGTAAATGGGAGAGTAGCTACTTTATGTGAATTTTAGGTTCAATTTTAAGTCCTCTGTTTTCCTAACAGCATAATGGAGGGCAGTGGGCCATATTTCTTGGCCAGGCACCAGGCAAGTAACAGTATGTGCGTTAGTATGGATGCATAAGAGGAGGGCCCTTCATTCATTGTGTGTCCATTCATTTGACAAATATTTATTGAGTGTTACTGTGTGCTTTGAACTGTTCTGGATAATGGGGATAAAGAATGAACAAAACCAAGTCCTCCTCTCATGGAACTTACATTCTAGTGGGAGAAGCCAGATAATCAACAAATAAATGTATCAGCTATCTGCTGGTTTTCAGTGCTGTGAAGGAGCAAAGTGAGGAAAAGGAACGAAGAGTGATGGAGGGGCATGTAGGGTGGGAGGGCACCATTTTATACAAGGTGGTCAAGGCAGACCTCTCTGATAAGGTGACATCTTAGCAGTGACCTGAAGGAAGTGACTGAGCTGGCAGCTATTTGGGGAACACCTAAGGGTCGAGCAGGCATAAGAGGCCCTGAGACAGGCAGGCACTGGGTGTACTCCAAGAACTGCAAAGTTCAGGGAGGATCTCCACAGAGGGCCTTGTGGGCCACTGAGGGAGCTTGAACTTTCTTCTCAGTAAGATGGGAAGTTGAAGGAGTTTTGAGCAATGGTGTGACAAGATCTGACTTACCAGAAACC
This sequence comes from Piliocolobus tephrosceles, assembly GCF_002776525.5. Classification (NCBI taxonomy): domain Eukaryota; kingdom Metazoa; phylum Chordata; class Mammalia; order Primates; family Cercopithecidae; genus Piliocolobus; species Piliocolobus tephrosceles. Next base: position 114,330,079 of record NC_045446.1, read on the forward strand.
AAAAAGAAAATGTAAAGCCCAATAACAGTGAATGCAGCCTATGGTCAGGTGGGCCTAATTCCCACGATGCCAAACCCTTGGCTGATTCCTCCCCAGTATGTGGAATGGGAAGGCTCATTTCAGTTCTTCTCTGCAGGGAGGGCAGGATTTCTCTTATCTGTAAAATGACATCCTTTCCTGGAGAGTGCCAAGGGTGATGATAATCTGGGGTTAATGTCCCTTTGTTCTATAGAAGAGGAGGAGGATATAAAGCCATCAAACATCAAGAGAGAGAATCTGTCCCCATTGGCCCTGCCCAGCCGCTGTGTTTGCCATCTGGGCATCTTTTCTAGGGAGCGGATATCAACTGGCTGGCCAGAGGAGGATTCTGTGAGTTCTGATCCCTTCAGCTCTTGCAAAGGAGAGGACCTATGCTTGAGAGGCAAAATACCAGGCAACAGCTAGGAGGATCTATGTTGCAAACTCAGCTGGAGCCTATAGAGAAACATTTGGTGGTGGGGGTTAGAAAACTCATGATACTTTACGGGAAAGTGTAAGAGTCTTAGAAGAACCACGGGGTTTCTGTATCAGCAGATGTCTTGAGGCATCGTTACAGCCCATGACAAGGCTGAGCTCGCACTTCCTTACGAAATTTGAAGTTCACTGTGCAGCTGGAAAGTATTCCCGTTCAGGTGGGTTCACAGCAATGACCACTTTCTATCTGTTCTATCTGACAGAAAGGTATTTCAGAACAAGGTCAAGCTGAAGCTGTGAGCAGTGTGACCACTGTTCTTGAGCTCTGAGTAAGGGGACATGGCCAGACTCAGAACTGAGAGATTTTAAAATATGGGGACATCTTATTTGAGCTCTCAGCTGCTCAAACTGAAAAGCGTTTTTACAGATCAGTGCTGTATTCTAGGACTGAAAAACCAAATAATTGGGATGGAGATCTAAGAGCTAAATCAGGATTAGGAATAGAATATTCTCAGAAGCTCACAAATTTCTAGGTGTGGCCCAGCTTGGGAGTGTAGTCTCACAAATATTCCACTTTTTTTTCTTTCTTTGTTTTTTTTTTTTTTTCTTTTGGGTGGGGGCTGGGGGACACTGTCCATAAGGAGGAGAAGAAGCCTTGAAGATTTCAGTTCTGGGACTTTCTGCCCCAGAACCCTGTTTTGCTAACCTCTGTGGCACCATGCCAAACAATTCTCAATGGAAAATATTGTGAGTTTGCTACAAAAACTCAGAGGTCTTGAAGGCAGTAGATGTGATTTAAATTAATAAATGATGATACATGGACTCACTGCTTTGATTACATAGCCAGCGAGGCCCCCAGGTTGAGACAGTCAGGGGACATTAGCCAATATGTAGGCAGGGGACAGGGAGAAGAAAGGAGGGGAGTGACAAAGGGCAGGAGACTTGAGCAATGAAGAGAATGAAGCCAAAGCCCCTAAAGAAAAAAGGAAGCCCAGTGTGCAGTCCTTTAGGTGGTACATGGTTGAGAGGGATCGCCATGCCTTCAACTGGTCAAGATTTCCCACACCCTCTATTTCTGAAGGTCATTGCCCACTGGGTAGACTCCAGATTCTGCGTGACCCCTTGGTCATGTTTTGACCTAAGGAATAAAGGCCTGATGCAATTCACTTCAAAAGCTGAGCATTCTCCCATCCATCAGGCAGATTCTAGAAATGGGGGATAGGGAGATAAGACACAGCCCCTTTCTTCACATTGTTCACATTCCACTGTGTGACGCAAACAACAAAAACCAAGAGGTAGCAAATTGAGGGTGCCTCCTAGGTACACAGGAGGAAACTAGAGGGCTTGGGGATGGCTTCCAAGGTGACATTTCTAAGGTGACACAGCCTCTCTGGATGAATGCAGATTAGCCAGAGTGAGCGAGCGGGAAAAGATTCCAGGCACAAGGAATAGCACGTGCCAATCAATACTGAGTGGCATGAGAGAGCATGGCAGAACAGGTGCCGGGCAAGCAGTGTGGAATGTGTTTGGTATGGGACATATTGGAGCTGAAAGCAGGGGAGGCAGTAGAGGCAGATGTCCAGGAAGGAGGTCATTGGGATCTGGATCACAACAGCTTGAATAGCATGGTAAGGAATTTAGACATTATCTTGCAGATTCTGTTGAGCCACTAAAAGATTTTACAAAGGAGGGTGTTTATGCTTCATAAACCAAAACAAAACAACAAAAAGACTATTTTTCCATGAATCTCTTATCTAGTCTTTGGCCTCTGCTTGAGCATGTTCAAGGTTGGAGAGCTCCCAACCTCCCAAAGTTGCCCACTTCCCTGTTGGATGACCAGAAATTTTAGAAAGTTCTTTCTTACACTGAGCCAAACTCTGTCTCCTCACAATTCCTACTCATCCTGTCTAGTTTTACCATTTGTAGCAACACATAAAAGGCCATTTAAAAATACCTGAAGATGCCTCTCAAACCTTCCCTTAGTTTTCAGTTTTTCAGGTGTCCAAGTTTCCACAGAGCTCCCTCATTCTTTGTCTATTTCATTGTTTCTAGACTCCTTTACCAGTCTGCTCACAGTTTTCTGGAGGAACTGTGACTTATCAGTGTATCTTTTAGAATCTTGTGCTAGAATGACTCATAATCCTTTAAATCAGCCCTGAAAGGCATGAAGTGCAGTGATGCTACTAGGATGCTTCTTCTGCACTGGACGCCTATGACCATTAGTGATTCCAATGTCCTTAGATTGTTACTGGTCACATCTCACTGCTTTTAAAGCTTTTGATTAACCAAAGCTTCTAACTCTTCTGCACATTAATTGCTGCTGTGTCAAATCTCCACCATACTTGGTATGTGCAATTTATTTTTTAAATTTACGTATAGGCCTTTACACTTACTTAAATTTTACCTTGTTTTACCTTGTCAGTTGGAGCCCAACATGTGAGCCAGTTAGATTCATTTTTAAAGTCTTATTTTTCTTTCCTATGGTATGTCTCCTTTCACATCTGATAAAAATTCTTTGTATGTTTTAATCCAAGTCACTAATAAAAATGTTGCCTTGGATAGAACTTGGTAGCATTGGAGACCTTCTTCCAGTATGAGTATGTGTTCAGGCAGCTTCAGTTTTCCTAATGACCCACTGTACAACATTATTCATAATGTTGAAGATTTATTAAACAGTCTGTTGAAATCCTGAGAGATTTATTAAATATTCTGTTTAAATGAAGTTACATTGTATTTGGTATTTCCTCTCATTCACATCAATAAACATATATTGGTTGACCTCCTATCTTCTAGATTCTTTGTTAGGTGTTGTAGAAACAAAAATGACCAAGATACTAGTTTTGTCTTTAAGAGATGACATCTAGCAGAGGTGACAGACATATATACACCAGATTCAAATTAATATAGGTATAGTTAATGTATGTGTTACTTCTAATTTGTGTTAAAGGCATAGATATATATGATAGAAATATACAATATAATAGATAATGTAATGTCTCATATGTATTACATTATACAGTAGCAGTATAAACAAAGTATATTGAAAACCTGGAGAAAGAGGAGATTAATTCTTCATGGTGAAGAAAGAGAAAGGAGGGCTTCACAAAAAAAAAAAAAAAAAAAAAAGTGACATTTGACTGAGCCTTGAAAATACAGAGTTTTTTTTAGGCTGGGCGTAGTGGCTCGTGACTGTAATCCCAGCACTTTGGGAGGTGGTGGATCATTTGAGGTCAAGAGTTCAAGACCAGTCTGGCCAACATAGTGAAACCCTGTCTCTGCTAGAAACACAAAAAAATGAGCCAGGTATGGTGGCATGATCCTATAATCCTAGCTACTTGGAGGCTGAGGCACGATAATTGCTTGAACCCAGGAGGCAGAGGTTGCAGTGAGCTGAGATCATGCCACTGCACTCTAGCCTGGGTGACAGAGTGAGACCCTGTCTCAGAAAAACAAAAAAAAAGAAAAGGAAAGAAAAGAAAATACATAGGGTTTTCATGAGATAAGTAGAGAATGGAGATAGGAAGAAATTCCAGAGTGGAGAAATAGGAGAAGCAAAGCATGGAGGAATGAATGTCTTCAGTATGGTTCAGAAACAGCAAATATTCTACTGTGAGTTAAGTACCAGGTTCAGGGAAATGTGTGTCAAGAGATGAGAAAGTGTGTGAAGGGTCTTGAATGCTAAGATAAGGAATTTTGACTTTATCCTGTAGGTGAAGGGTTTAGCTAAGTCAGAAGTATTTAAGCAGGAGAGTACGCAGCATGATCAGATTTATCAACTTCATAACTCTATTGCACAAGGAAATAAGTTCAATTTAGCAAAACTTACTCTCAGTTAACCCATTTTGGTTCTAGCATGAATTGACCACTAAACATCTGATTAATGAGTACATCAACCTTTTTTGTATGTGTTTTGCCCTGCTCTTATGTTTTTCCTGACTTTCACTTTGACCTGTTGGCCTCTTGGCTTTATTTTTCCCTTAGGCATCTGGGTTCTGCATTCCCTTGGTTTATGTGTCCGCCCACAGCTTGCTCTGACCTTTATTATTTAACGTGTCCTCTGACTTTGGCTTACCTACAGGATTCTGAGCCACGGCAATTCCTTGACCTCAGTCCTGGACTTGCCTCTGCTTTGGAATTCCCACCTGATTTCAGTTGCCCAATCCTGCTATGACCTCTGCATTCTGTCCTGCCTTGGATCTAACCTGGTCTCATCCTTTGTGTTGCTATCTCTGCCTCAGTTCTTCTAGTCTAACTCCTTGGCTGCAAGTTGTACACACTGTTTACTCACCTGGTCTCCAGTACTGGCAATAAAATGTAACCTGTCCTTTCTAGAACCTGTGGTGTGGTTGAAGAGATAGTGTTAACATGAAAGAAAGCATAAGTTCTAACTGATTGCCAAACTGGACTTGCTAACTAAAAGTGTTATACGAGCTTAGAGAAAGACTGAACTGGGAAATTCAAGACCCTTAGGAGGATTGTTCCTTTCCAGGCAACTTCCTTTCTGAAAGGTTTGGATATCTGGAGCACGGGCATTTCTTTGGAAGGAGAAAGGGAAATGTAAGGCAGGACTTCCTCTGGACTTTCCTATCATTGGCTCCAAAGCTGCCTATCTTTGAGGAGCTACCTTGTCGGTGCCATCTAGTGGCTGCTGCCACCAGAAATCCTACCCGCCTCAAGGAGAGAGCAATTTAACGCCATTTCCAACTTAAGCACCATATCTACAGGGCGTGAAATTAGTTCCAGCAAGCAGCAAATTTGCTGCTAATAAAAATATTTAGCGATTCACTTGTCTTTAAATCAGCAGCAGAATATTCTTTTACTTGCATCAGTGCTTGTTTCTCCCAATTCTAATATTTGATAATCAAGCCTAGACGTGTTTAGCTAAAGCTATGAAACAGCCAGTTCTTCAGCTCTGCAAAAATTTTTTAGTTTCCTGAGCAAGAATTTTTATTTCCTTTTTTCTCTTCGTCAGAAATAGGCCTGGGTGTTCCTTGGATCATAGAGATGGAGCACTTCCAGTGATTTGAGAGTCTTAGAAATAAGTTTTCATTCTCTTCTGTCTGCCAACATTAGCTCCTGAGTCATTACATGTGGAGAATCTGGGATTTTACAGGAAGACATGATCTCTAGCTCATGTTTAGACATGTATTTATTTATTTATTTATTTTTGAGATGGAGTCTTGCACTGTCGCCCAGGCTAGAGTGCAGTGGCACGATCTCAGCTCACTGCGCACTGTCGCCCAGGCTAGAGTGCAGTGGCACGATCTCAGCTCACTGCGCACTGTCGCCCAGGCTAGAGTGCAGTGGTGCAATCTTGGCTCACTGCAACCTCTGCCTCCCAGGTTCAAATGATTCTCCTGCCTCAACCTCCCGGGTAGCTGGGACTACAAGTGTGTGCCACCACACCAGGCTATAGACACTTCTTTACTCTGTCTCAGTGCCAAACTCATTTCAGTTCCTTTTCTGCGTCTTTTAGCCTCTACACCGGAGCAAGAGTTCTCTGAATACCACAGAGATATTGTAAAATGCTAAAACTACTTTTCATTAAACTTGACGAATATTTATTGGGCACTTTCCATGTTCATCCATTGTTCTAGGTCCTGTTTGGGGTCAGAAGTATTCCAAGAAGCCTAGCATGATAGCCAGATGAGAGACTGACATGGCAGATGACACCTCTTCTCCAGGTCACTGGAGCAGTGAGTCAGATAGACTTCTCTGTATTTTTCTTCTCCTTAAGGAGCTCATAGAAGGAACAAAGTGCACCAGACGTTCTACCCTTCGTCACTTTATTAGTCTAAGAGTCTCTGTTTGAGCAGATCACTAGTTCCAAAGTCCAAATAAAATATATATATATATATATATATATATATTTGAGATTGATTCTCCCTCTGTCACCCAGGCTGGAGTGCAATGGCACAATCTTGGCTCACTGCACCTCCCCATCCCTGTTTCAAGTGATTCTCATGCCTCAGCCTCTGGAGTAGCTGGAGATGTGTGTCACCACACCCAGCTAATTTTTCTATTTTTAGTAGCGATGGGATTTTGCCATGTTAGCCAGGCTGGTCTTGAATTCCTGGCCTCAGGCAATCCACCCACCTCAGCCTCCCAAAGTGCTGGGATTACAGGTATAAGCCACCATGCCTGGCCCCAAATAATCTTTAAAAAGAGGATAGTGGTCCTGTGGGAACTCTGTCTTCTGCCCCAGAGAAGCCCTGGCTGGATTATCCTTCTTTAGCTCCTGGCAAGAAATCAATTTTGATCATCCTGGCAGGAAATCAGGATACAGGACAGCTTCAGACAGCAGTACCACATCCTTCTCAGAAATCAACCAACGTGATATGCTGAGTGAAAGCTGGTCTCTTGGTTAAGAGAGGGGTGTAGGCAGGGCTGATAACAAGTAGTTGGAATCAAAGATTCAAACTAAACCTGCTTCACTGATGGAGATACCAGAGCAGGTAGGTTGCAGAGAGGGAATGACATTTGACAATGGTCAAGAGACCAACATGGAGGTTCTCATTGGAGCCTCCAAAATGGAGGCTCTCCAACAAGGAGCTACAATGGTTTGGGGATCAGAGCATCTGGGCTCTATTCTTGGCCCTTTCTCTCAAGTTCATGACTCTAATACAGCCCAGTTGGCATCAGTTTTCTCATCTATAAGAAGGTATAATAAATTTTACTCCCCATCCCAGGTCCCCTTACTTCAGTATGAGAAGGGTGGGATAGGGCCTATTTTAAAGGGTTGTGAGAGAGTCTCCAGAGGGGGCTGTGATGAACATCTGTATTCCTCATGGAATGGACAGCCCAGGAGGATGGTGCATTTAAGTAAGACAAAGCAAGACTCTTCTGATGGTAAGGGATGTAAGACCAGTAAATTGGACCATGTGCCCTGGATGATATGTAATTCCCCCATAGTGCTCTAGCCTCAAAATCCCAAATATCTGTTACTCAGTGAGGATCTCCCAAAGCTGCTAAAGTCAAAAACCCTTGATTTTACTGTAGTTAAAGTGATGGAAATCCTTAGCTTCAAATTACTGGGGAAATATAAAAAGCAATTTGAGGAATAAGCTCTATCACTTACATACTTAAGCAAGAACCAGACTCAAGATCAGGAAAAAAATAAATAAAACCAAATACTTTCATAATTAGAATAACAAATGTTCTCCAGTCCTGATCCTGTCTTTCTCACATGTCCATATGTAATCAAGAAAGACTTTACAAGAGTGAATATCCAAGGAAACAGGTAACTTGGTGGATGCAGATTGAACCTAAGGCATCTAAGATGGAGCAGAGCACAAGGCCACTGGGGACCAGGGAACATAAGCCGCAGATAAAGGAACTATGAGAAGAATTGGAGAGAAAGGAGGGAGCTGGGAGATGAAAGCCCTGGGGACTTCTGTGAGTCCCTGGACCCTAGAGGCAGAGCTGCCAGAGGCTGAAGAGAGGAACGAGGAGACCAGAGCAAGGGTGCAAGCTCTTTCTGCAGGGCAGCCTGGTCCGTTGGCACTCTCCCCATTGCTTCTCATCTTAATGTCCTTTAGGTCAGTGATTTGCTTCTCCATTTCCCATTCCAGCAGCTTTACCTTGGCCAGCTACCACACAGACAAGAGATCGCTAGCCTATGGCCCTCTTGCTGTCGGGTGCCAGAGTTGGGTCAGAAGTCATGCAGGTTCTGTGGATGAATTAAGGTGTCTAATTCCCCTATGTTTCTCAGGCATTTCTCATGACAGCATGAATCATGGGCCAGTCATCAGGACTCCCAGTCATCAGGATTCCCAGAGTTCTTGCATTGATGCACATGAAAGGTAGTGCCTTAGCAGCACCTCTGCAAAGTCCTGATAAACTCAATCCTAGGAGGTTGATAATTCCAAACCTAGGCCGATCAGAGCACATAATCAGGGATCAGTAGTCAAAAAGGTCTTTACGGATAAAACGAATAGTGCTCAGAGGCATTCACTTATTCTGCCATCTCAGAAAGGTACATGGGTAATACGTTGGTTCATAAAACAGGCTGGCCATCTGCAGAATTTCTAAGTGGTTAGATTGCTGATCTTCATTAAAACTAGTTGTCTCAGAGGTCATAGGTCGGGTACTGTAGTTAGTTTTTCTTTAAGGAAAGCTTGATCATCTCTCTAACCCTTAGCATCAAGGATATGGATTATTGAAATCAAGACTGGACATTGTGTGTAAAGGAGAGGAGATATGTGCAGTACAAGACTGTCAAAAAAAAAAAGCCTCTGCTTGGACACAACACTCCAGAATGGGAAGGTCACTTGAAAACTGTCAAAATGAGAAATAGATGCAACTTTTAGAGGTCCCTTAAAGGCAGCATGGCATCCTAATAATAATACAGGTACTCTTGTCCAACTGCTTCGGTTGGAATCCTGGCTCTACCCCTTACTGGCTGTGTGACTTGACTTTACCTCTCTGTGTTTCTGTTTCTTCATCTGGAAAACTAGAAAAAAAGTTACCTACCTCAAAGGTTAGTTTAAGAAAGTAAATGTAAGATATTAACACCTCTAGTGATTGACCCATGGCAAATATTTGCAAAGCTCCTCAAAATGAACCATACTATTTATATGAGCTCTCTCTCCTTAATGTAACTAAAAAAACTTTAAAAAAAATACCAATTAGATTGACTACACATTTACGCTATTTAAGCTTGAGGGGCAGGCTATATAGCTGCTGGAAAATTCTTCTACCTATTTCTTGTGGACTTTTAGTGAAATTCCCTTAATAATTTTTCATCTAAAGAGCATGGTTTCTCAACCTTGGCACTATTAACATGTTGGGCAGAATAATTCTTTCTTGTGGGGGCTTTTCTGTGTACAGTGATCCCTCCCTTAGCTGCATAGGATATGGTCCAAGACCCCCAGTGGATGCCTGAAGCCACAGACAATACCAACCAACCCCTATATACATACTACGTTTTTTCACTCTGTTAACTAAGACAGCTACTAAGTGACTAATGGGCCAGCAGTGGATACAGCTAGACACACTGAGAAAAAGGATGATTCATGTCCCTGGCAGGATGGAGTGGGTTGGTGCAAGATTTCATCGTGCTGCTCAGAACAGCTGGCAATTTAAAACTTTTGAATTGTTTATTTTTGGAATTTTTCTTATTTATTTATTTATTTTTTTTATTATACTTTAAGTTCTAGGGTACATGTACACAATGTGCAGGTTTGCTACATATGTATACATGTGCCATGTTGGTGTGCTGCACCTGTTAACTCATCATTTACATTAGGTATATCTCCTAATGCTATCCCTCCTCCCTCCCCCACCCCACAATAGGCCCCAGTGTGTGATGTTCTCCACCCTGTGTCCAAGTGATCTCATTGTTCAATTCCCACCTATGAGTGAGAACATGCAGTATTTGGTTTTCTATCCTTGCAATAGTTTGCTCAGAATGATGGTTTCCAGCTTCATTCATGTCCCTACAAAGGACATGAACTCATCCTTTTTTATGGCTGCATAATATTCCATGGTGTACATGTGCCACATTTTCTTAATCCAGTCTGTCACTGATGGACATTTGGACACATGCACATGTATGTTTATTGTGGCACTATTCACAATAGCAAAGACTTGCTATTGGTCTGTTCAGGGATTCAACTTCTTCCTGGTTTAATCTTGGGAGAGTGTATCTGTCCAGGAATTTATCCATTTCTTCTAGGTTTTCTACTTTATTTGCGTAGAGGTATTTATAGTATTCTCTGATGGTAATTTTTATTTCTGTGGGGTTGGTGGTGATATCCCCTTTATCATTTTTTATTGCGTCTATTTGATTCTTCTCTCTTTTCTTCTTTATTAGTCTTGCTAGTGGTCTATCAATTTTGTTGATCTTTTCAAAAAACCTTTTAGCTCCTGGATTCATTGATCTTTTGGAGGGTTTTTTGTGTCTCTATCTCCTTCAGTTCTGCTCTGATCTTAGTTATTTCTTGTCTTCTGCTAGCTTTTGAACGTGCTTGCTCTTGCTTCTCTAGTTCTTTTAATTGTGATGTTAGGGTGTCAATTTTAGATCTTTCCTGCTTTCTCTTGTGGGCATTTAGTGCTATAAATGTCCCTGTACACACTGCTTTAAATGTGTCCCAGAGATTCTGGTATGTTGTATCTTTGTTCTCATTGGTTTCAAAGAACATCTTTATTTGTGCCTTCATTTCATTATTTACCCAGTACTCACTCAGGAGCAGGTTGTTCAGTTTCCATTTAGTTGAGAGGTTCTGAGTGAGTTTCTTAATCTTGAGTTCTAGTTTGATTGCACTGTGGGCTGAGAGACAGTTTGTTATAATTTCTGTTCTTTTACATTTGCTGAGGAGTGCTTCACTTCCAACTATGTTGGAATAAGTGTGATGTGGTGCTGAGAAGAATGTGTATTCTGTTGATTTGGGGTAGAGAGTTCTGTAGATGTCAATTAGGTCCGCTTGGTGCAGAGCTGAGTTCAATTCCTGGATATCCTTGTTAACTTTCTGCTCGTTGATCTGTCTAATGTTGACAGTGGGGTGTTAAAGTCTCCCATTATTATTGTATGGGAGTCTAAGTCTCTTTGTAAGTCTCTAAGGACTTGCTTTGTGAATCTGGGTGCTCCTGTATTGGGTGCATATATATTTAGGATAGTTAGCTCTTCTTGTTGAATTGATCCCTTTACCATTATGTAATGGCCTTCTTTGTCTCTTTTGATCTTTGCTGGTTTAAAGTCTGTGTTATCAGAGACAGGATTGCAACCCCTGCCTTTTTTTGTTTTCCATTTGCTTGGTAGATCTTCCTCCATCTCTTTATTTTGAGTCTATGTGTGTCTCTGCACATGAGATGGGTCTCCTGAATACAGCACACTGATGGGTCTTGACTGTTTATCTAATTTGCCAGTCTGTGTCTTTTAATTGGACCATTTAGCCCATTTACATTTAAGGTTAATATTGTTATGTGTGAATTTGATCCTATCATTATGCTGTTAGCTGGTTATTTGCTCATTAGTTGATGCAGTTTCTTCCTATCATCGATGGTCTTTACATTATGGCATGTTTTTGCAGTGTCTGGTACTGGTTGTTCCTTTCCATGTTTGGTGCTTCCTCCAGGAGCTCTTGTGGGGCAGGCCTGGTGATGACAAAATCTCTCAGCATTTGATTGTCTGTAAAGGATTTTATTTCTCCTTCATTTATGAAACTTAGTTTGGCTGGATAGGAAATTCTGGATTGAAAATTCTTTTAAGAATGTTGAATATTGGCCCCCAGTCTCTTCTGGCTTGTAGAGTTTCTGCCGAGAGATCTGCTGTTAGTCTGATGGGCTTCCCTTTGTGGGTAACCCGACCTTTCTCTCTGGCTGCCCTTAACATTTTTTCCTCCATTTCAACTTTGGTGAATCTGACAATTATGTGCCTTGGAGTTGCTCTTCTCGAGGAGTATCTTTGTGGCATTCAAATTTCCTGAATTTGAATGTTGGCCTGCCTTGCTAGGTTGGGGAAGTTCTCCTGGATAATATCCTGAAGAGTGTTTTCCAGCTTGGTTCCATTCTCCCTGTCACTTTCAGGTACACCAATCAGACGTAGAGTTGGTCTTTTCATATAGTCCCATATTTCTTGGAGGCTTTTTTCATTTCTTTTTACTCTTTTTCCTTTAAACTTCTCTCCCCGCTTCATTTCATTCATTTGATCTTCAGTCACTGATACCCTTTCTTCCAGTTGATCGAATCAGTTACTAAAGCTTGCGCATTTGTCACGTACTTCTCATGCCATGGTTTTCAGCTCCATCAGGTCATTTAAGGACTTCTCTACATTGGTTATTTTAGTTAGCCATTTGTCTAACCTTTTTTCAAGGTTTTTAGCTTCTTTGCAATGGGTTCAAACTTCCTCCTTTAGCTCAGAGAAGTTTGATCGTCTGAAGCCTTCTTCTCTCAACTCGTCAAAGTCATTCTCTTTCCAGCTTTGTTCCTTTGCTGGTGAGGAGCTGTGTTCCTTTGGAGGGAGAGAGGCGCTCTGATTTTTAGAATTTTCAGCTTTTCTGCTCTGTTTTTTTCCCATCTTTGTGGTTTTATCTACCTTTGTCCTTTGATGATGGTGATGTACAGATGGGGTTTTGGTGTGGATGTCCTTTCTGTTTTTTAGTTTTCCTTCTAACAGTCATGACCCTCAGCTGCAGGTCTGTTGGAGTTTGCTTGAGGTCCTCTCCAGACCCTGTTTGCCTTCGTATCAGCAGCAAAAGCTGCAGAAGAGTGAATATTGCTGAACAACAAATGTTGCTGCCTGATCGTTCCCCTGGAAGCTTCGTCTCAGAGGGGTACCCGGCCGTGTGAGGTGTCAGTCTGCCCCTACTGGGGAGTGCCTCCCGGTTAGGCTACTTGGGGGTCAGGGACCCACTGGAGGGGGCAGTCTGCCCGTTCTCAGATCTCAAACTCTGTGCTGGGAGAACAACTACTCTCTTCAAAGTTGTCAGACAGGGACATTTAAATCTGCAGAGGTTTCTGCTGCCTTTTGTTTGGCTATGCCCTGTCCCCAGAGGTGGAGTCTGCAGAGGCAGGCAGGCCTCCTTGAGCTGTGGTGAGCTCCACCCAGTTCAAGCTTCCAGACTGCTTTGTTTACCTACTTAAGCCTCAGCAATGGCGGGCGCCCCTCCCCCAACCTCACTGCCACCTTGCAGTTAGATCTCAGACTGCTGTGCTAGCAATGAAGGAGGCCCCGTGGGTGCAGGACCCTCCAAGCCAGGCGAGGGATATAATCTCCTGGTGTGCCATTTGCTAAGATCCTTGGAAAAGCGAAGTATTAGGGTGGGAGTGACCTGATTTTCCAGGTGCTGTGTGTCACAGTTTCCCTAGGCTAGGAAAGGGAATTCCCTTACCCCTTGTGCTTCCTGGGTGAGGCAATGCTTCACTCTGCTTCGGCTCCTGCTCAGTGGGCTGCACCCACTGTTCTGCACCCACTGTCCGACAAGCCCCAGTGAGATGAATCCCGTACCTCAGTTGGAAATGCAGAAATTACCCATCTTCTGATCTTCTGTGTTGCTCACGCTGGGAGCTGCAGCCTGGAGCTGTTCCTATTTCGCCATCTTGGAACTGCCCCCCGGAATTTTTCTTTTAATATTTCTGGACCACAGTTGACCATGGGTAATGGAAACCATGGAAAGTAAAACTCACGGGAAGGGAAGGCTACTGTATTCTGTATTGTAGGGTGTTTAGCAGAATCCCTGGCCTCTGCTTACCAAATGCCATGTCCCTTCATGTCCCTTCATGACAACCAGACATGTCTCCACACATTGCCAATCATCTCTGGGGGGCAGGGGGCAAAATCACCCCAGCTTGAGATGCACTATTTTTCATCTTCCTCAAGCTTGCAATCTCACCTTCAGAAACCCACTTTCTGTTGATAATTATGTCTCCTGTTTTCCTTAAAAAGACGTCATCTGATCTAGGTTTTAAAAATATTCCTTTCTTCCATTCAAAATTCTTCCAGATAGTCACCCATCCCTTCTTCTTCCCCTTTAGTCTAGAATTGCCCTCTTTTCCAAGATGAATCACTGCACGTCCATCTTTCATTAAAGTCCATCCCAGCCATGCTGGCCTCCCACTGTGAGTTACAGCGCTTCTCTGCTTCTTAGTCATCTGGCTTTGCTGAGCCTTCACTTCAGTCTAGATACCATTTCCACTTTTTTTCCCCAAACACCTTTAAGACCTTTAGTTATCTTCATTAAGCTACTAGCCTTTTTTTTCCCTCCATTTAATCATCATGTTTCTCTGAAAAATAGACATCAGCAACAGCTAGTCTTTGTGGAGCACTTACAATGTGCAGGTGTCGTCCGGGAGGTGTGGCTGCTTCAGCCCCCATGGTATCCTGACTTCTGCATTAACTGGCTTTCCACCCTTGCCCAGCACTGTTACTTTCTCAGTGATCACCCAACTGCCCAATCCGGCGGCCTTTTCTTGGTCTTCGGTTCTTTACTATCTCTAAAGCTCTTAACACTGTTGACCACTCCTTGGTTGAAACTGTTTCTTCCCTAGGATTCTAATTTATCTGGGATTCAATTTGGTTAGCTGAAAGTTGGAGGATTTAATTTAAGTAAGTGATTTCTAAGACCTCCTTTGGTGCCTGAATCCTATACATTTAAGATCCTCTCGGTTTCTGTTTGCCAGACAGCTGCAATCAGAATACCATACTTCAGGACCCCAGAGGCCCAGCAGAGGGGCGGGCAGAGGGGCGCCCCCACCACCGGGCACTGCTGAGGTGACCTTTATCTAGATCTTCCGTGCAAGCCTCTAACATTCTCAAGCTTTGCTTTTTTCCCCAACCACTGTCATTATTCAAACACAGGCTGAAAACCACAGAGTGATTTCTTTGTTTATGTGTGTTTTATGCTTCCCTTTCCCTTGCTGTCCACATAATCAGCTCCCAAATCCAGCTTCCAGAGCGTGTCTCAACTCCATCGCCTGATTTTCATCTCCAGCCGTTATTCAAACCCAGGGCTCCTTATTACCCTTTTAAAATTACTTTTTTTTACAGCATTTAATTACATATTTTCTTAAAAAATCCTGCTTCTAATTCTTGATTTCCACCCCCCAACTTTGATATTATCTTTACCTTCTTCCTCTGGAAGATGATAATTTAACTTTCTAACAAATATGACACATACACACACACACACACATATATACATACGCATATAACACATACACATATATACATGCACAATGCATACAACACACATATATGCACATATAAGAAACATATATGCATATAACATGCAGTGCATTTCTACACATACATATATGTATATAACACATATAGACACATATAACACACACAACACATACATATATACACATATAACACATACATATAGACACATGTAATACATATATACACATGTAATACATACATATGTACTCATATAATACATACACATATAGCACACACATAAACACACATACATACATATATGCATATAACATACATATATACACCTATAACACATACATATATACATATATAATACACATATACACATATAATACATGCACATGTACGCATATAATACATACATATATATACATAATACATACATATATACACATATACAAATATACACATATAACACGTACATCTATACACATAAAATGCATACATATATACACATATAACAAATACCATATATATACTTCTCCCTCAATCCTCCTAATTTAGTTACTCTATAATTTTTGGTCAAATTGGTATTCAGTATTCATAGTATCATGACTATGGAAATATTGCTTGTAACTAAGTCATGTGGTATACTGTGATGACATTTCCTTTCTTGTATGTTTTCTTTTCTTTTTTTTTTTTTTAACTAAAAATGTATATAACAGTTAATACTGGTTCTTTGTTCATTTGCTTAGTTTTATAGGTACCTATCGTTGTGTGCCCCAGACTTGCTAGGAGAACTGTGACTTGTCTCCATTTTGGCCATGCACATCAGATAATTTCTCAGTTCACCATCAGTTCGGTTCCATCTTGTTTTGCCTGAGGCTACGCCACCTGGATCATCGATCTTCTTGCTCCAGTCTAGACTAGTCTTCTCAAGGCCTGTGGCACTCCTCTGCATCAGCGTTTTGGGAATTCCCTTCATTCCTCTCCTAAGTGAGCCTCTTGTTTCTCGGATCCTGGGACTCTTTTTTCTTAGTTTACTCCCTTATTTTGGAAGCATATCTTCTACAAGTCTTCATAGAAAGGATCCACTGGGGTGAATAATTTTTAGTTCTTGCATTTTTGGAAGTGTCTTTGTTCAACTTTACAGCTGATTAATAATTTGTTAAGGTATAGAAATAGTAGTTAAAAGTTCTTTTCCCTCAGAATTTTAAAAACGTTATTCTTTCATTATTTGTGTATCTAGGCCTGTTTTTAAGAAGTCCGATGCCATTCTGATTCTTATTCTTTAATATGCGACCTTTTTACCTCTCTGGAGTTTTTAGGACTTTCTTCTCTTTTTCTTTTTTCTTTTTTTTTTTTTTTTGAGACGGAGTCTGGCTCTGTTGCCCAGGCTGGAGTGCTGTGGCCGGATCTCAGCTCACTGCAAGCTCCGCCTCCCGGGTTTACGCCATTTTTCTTCTCTTTTTCTTTCCTTTTCTTCCCTCCTTTCTTCCCCTGTCTTTTGCTCTCTTTTCTTAATGTGTCAGCTTTATTGAGATATAATTCGTATACCACCTAATTCACCCATTTAAAGTGTACAAATGGTTCCTAGTATATTCACAGATTGTGCAACCATCCCGACAATCAATTTTAAAACATTTTATTACCCCCCAAAAGAAACCAACCTCATACCCATATCCACGAAGCAGTCAGTCTTCATTTCCCCTCAGTAACCCCCAACTCCAGGCAACCACCAGTCCACATCCCATCTTGATAGATTTGCTTCTTCTAGTCATTTCTTATAACTGGGGTCATATAGTATGCACCCTTTTATTACTGGCTTATTTCACTTAGCACAATGTGTCAAGGCTCGTCTATGTCACAGCTTGTCTCAGTACTTCATTCTTTTGTTTCGCCATTAATTAGGTGATAGACATTTGGTTTGTTCCACTTTTTCACCATTATGAATAATGCATTCATGAATAGGTTTTGTTTTAATTCCTGATCTTCTGAAGTTCAACAGTGGCATTCCTTGGTGTCACTTTTCCATTCGTTGAGCTGGGCACTAAACAGTCCCTCTCAGTTTGGGGAATGGTAGCCTTTAGTTCTAAGAAGTGTCCTAATATTGCTCCTTTGATAATTTCTTTCTATCAATTCTCTCTTCTTCCTTTCTAGAACCCCTAAAAGTTAGATTTCAGAACTCCTAGACTGGTTCTCAAATCTTATCCCTTTTATGTTCTTCTTCTTCTTTTTTTTTTTTTTTTCTATTTTCTGAGAGAGTTCCTCAACTCTTTTCCAACTTTTCTATTTAATATTTTATTTTAATATTGAAAGGCTCTTTCTTGTTCTTTGTTCTTTTTCATAGCATCCTTTTGGGGGAATACAGTGTTGTCTCTTGATTCTCCAGAGATTGCAGTTGTTCATTCTATTTTTGAAGTTGTTTTTTCTTTCTGAATGGTCTGTTCCATCAAAGTTCTTTTATTTTGACTCCTGTCTTTCATGTTAGAGATTTCCCTCAAATTTTTAAATTTAGTGATCACTACCTGTTCATTAGGATTTAAAAATGATGCCCTAAAGAGCAGACTGGGATTGTGTGTGTGTGTGTGTATGTGTGTGCACGTGTTTGTATAGGGCTTGGTCTTAGTGACTAGTGGGCCTTACAGTTGAGTGACTGGACAGGGATCAGGCCCTCTAGCTGAGGGCCCTTACATGTCAGTGTTGGTCAGTGTTTTCTCTTGAGTTAGTATGTTTCCCAGTAAAGGAGCTCTCTTCTGCCTGAGGAGGTAAGCATAAGTCTGCCTGCTGGCATCTGGGGAGGCTGGCTAGAAAAGGTAACTATGGGATGTCACAATTCAGTATAAAATCTCCTTAATCCCCTGGTTTCGGAATGATGCCTCACCTCCACTGTCAGCTGCCACATGTCTCTGTGTGTGGATGTCCCTCTAGTTCAGTCTCTCCAGGGAGTCCTGTCATCTGCTGGGGACGGTGGTGGGCGACGGGGAGAAGGCAGTTACCTGACTCCCTATCTCAAGCCTCACCCAGATTTTTGGCCTTTGGAGGCACCTGGGGAATTCCAAATCAGATTTGTCAGTCTTTCTCATCGGCTGTTTATCCTCTCCCATCATCTTGGTCTTTGAAGACTTATGTCTTTCTAATTCACTTATTGTCATTTTGGTTGGGTTTTCTGAGAGTGTACAGATAAAAACCAGGAGTCCTCCCTGCTTCTGACTGAATTTGTCCTGCCAGGTTCAGGCTCAGGCTTAGGGTCACTCTACCCCACCACACATACCCCACACCCTTTCGCTTCCTCCTTCCCTGACTGAGCAGGATGGAACCATCTCTCACAGCTCCTTGCAGCAAGAATAGACTAGGGCCAAAGAGAACCACCCCCCACCCCTCAATCCCCTGATGCTTGAAGATGTCCCCAGTTACAAGGACAAAAAACATGCGTCCTTGACCATCACTTGTTTCCAAGTCTGTTACTTTGTCACCACTGGCGTGTGGGCAGAAGATTAACTGATGTTGAGCTACAAAGTGAACAAGGGAGGGAGAGCTTGCGTACGGTCACAGGCAGACGTTATGTTTCCCGTCTTTTTATTTTACATTTTGGACTCGGGGGACACAGAGTAGAGTGGATCATACTCCTCATTTGATGGTGTGTTGTCATCACTGTTGATAAGTTACTGAATTCTTGTTTTCCCAAGTTCTTATTTTCCCCATCCCGTTTCTGTTCTCCTTTCCCACTAAAGGCTCTCACTCTTGATGATTTAATGTGTCTTTTAGACAGGGCTCTCTGGAATCAAGTTCTGAGATGGGAGTGCAGATTTACTCATGAGTGCCCTCCAGAGATACACTCGTTGGGAAATAAGGAAAGTCGGATTGCACTGGAGGGGAAGGGGATCCCCCTGTGGTTGCAGCTGAGCTGAGCCCTTCATTGTTTTTGTAAATTGAAGTAAAGGGGACTAGTGTTTTATATCTTGGAATCAGCCAGTGACCACCGGCCTTTCCCTAGGAGACGCATAACCTTAGACGAAGCAGCTCCTTGTGGCTGAGCAATTCCCCTGAGGGACACTGCCTTGCGCCTCAGTGCAAATATTCCCAGCAGCCAAGGACTCAGATGGATGGGCCTGAAGGGGGGCTGCGGGTGAGCACCACCTCGTCCACTGTAATGTATGTCCTTCTGATCCACCTTCTTTAAGTTTATTCTTGAGATATGTATACTGCTGCTTTGTGTCTTTAAAAAAATTACATAATTGGTATCGTGCTATAAATTTATTCTCACTCCCCCTTCCTCCCAACTCTGATTTGGAGCCCCATCCACGTTGCTGTACATGGATCTATCACGTTCCTTCATACCACTGCACAGTGTTTCACCGTTTCTGTTTACTGCATTTCACCCTTCCATTCCCCTGGTGAAGAGCACCCAGGTTGCCACCAATACTTTGCTACCACCATCAGCAAGGGATGAACATTTCTGTGCTTCTGTGCCAGTTTCTCTAGGGCATATAAACCCACCACGAGGCAATGCTGGGTCATAGGCTATCTGCATTTCTCCTTCCACTGTGTTCTACCAAACGGTGCTCCTAAATAACTGCTCCAGAGTTCACCTTCATCAGCTGTTCCTGGTGAACATCTTTGCTAGCACTTGGCATTATCAGGCTTTCTAACTTTTACTGATTTGTTAGATATAAAGTGGGATCTTATTTTTGTTCTGTGTTTTTCATATTACTTGTGAAATTAAGCATCACTTCAAATACTTATTAGGCTTTAAGACTTCCCTTTCTATGAACTACGTAATCGCATATTTTGCTCATTCTTCTATTGTTTCCCATCCTTTTTTTTTTTTTTTTTTCTTCTAATTTGTTGGGATTCCCTGAACAATTGTTAGTTGCAAATGTCTTCTTCCAGGCATTACCCATCTGTTAACTCTGTCGATGGTGTACTTCACTGAACAGAAGTCCTTAATTTGGATGTAAAATTCATCCATTTTTCTCTTTATGGTTTTGCTTTTGGATCTTGTTTAAAAAATCTTTTCCTGCTTCAAGGTCACAATACACTATCATATATTTTCTTCTATTAGTTTATGGGTTTGCCTTTCATATTTAGGTATTGAATCCATATAGGGTTTATTTTCATATCCAGTAATCAGATAGATATTCGAATTTATTTCATCACTTATAAAATACTTCATCTTTTCACCCTTTGATTTATGATGCCATATTCACCATATGCCAGATTTTCATGCACACATAAGTCTATCTGGACTTGCACATTGTACCAGCCCGTTTATCTGTTCTGTGAGTACCACACTCTTTCAATAACTCTGTTCTTGTGATATTTCTTAGTGTCTAGTATAGTCTAATTCTCCTTTTTGCTCTTTTTTTTTTTAGTTGACTTGTATTCTTCATCACCAATTTTAAATGATTGTCAAATTCATCCCCCCTCCTCAGTCTACCGGGGTTCTTATTGGAATGAATTAAATTTACAGACTATTTTGGGGGAATTGGCATTGTATAAAGTCATCCCATTCATAATTATGAAAGATTCTTTCATTTATTCAGGTTTTCTTTTATGTTCTTTAATGGGATTTAAAATCTTTCTCTATAAAAAGTGATATATATTTTTTGTTAGACTACTTCTCATATGCTTTACAATTTTGTTGCTATTGTAAATGATATGCTATTTTACATTGAATCTTTAATTTGTCTTTACTTGTAAAAAAGGATTGTATTTCATTCTCTATTGGTAAGATAGTTTGATATTTCATGCACTAGGCTATAGAATACCAAAATAACCCAATAGTTGAGCAGCCTCTTACCTTTTGATGACGAAAAACCAACTACTCTGAAATTGTTGCTGCAGTCTGAGAATAACAAGTGTCTGAATTGCCTCCTAAGATGTCACAAATTTATATTTCCATGCTATTTTTTCAAAACATGCTTACTTGGCACCAATGCACACCCTAGTCCTCCCCACTTCTGCTTCCTCTCCTTCAGAGAACTCAGCCCCTGAAATGTCTGATTGAATTGTGCCTGCCTGAGTTTTACTTAAGTGGGTCCAACCTTGAATGCAAAACTGCTGATTACAAAGTTGGGCCAGGCCAGAGCCGGAAAAAACTGACAAGTGTCTTCCCCATTAAGTGATATCATTTCTGTCTCATTTCTCCAACTAACTCAGAAGGGGGTCCTGGGAGGCAAGAGAACAGAGGAAGCAGAGAGGGGGCCTGGACAGAACAGAAAGGCCTGTGACCAACACCTTCATGGAGCATGGATGGACAGACTGCCCAGAAGGGTCTCTGAGCTAAGCCAGGTACCACTGGGCTAAATACAGGTTCCTTCCTCTATCCTCTTCCTCCTTCTCCTCCCTGACATCTTCTTAGGTTAACCATGACGGAGCTGACGGCTCTTTCATCTCAGTGAGTTCAAGCATGCAAATCCAAGAACAATATGCCTCAAAGTAGACTGCTTACCATTTATTATGATGTGATGGAAAAACACTTTTCTTAATGGTTTCTAAATGGTTAAATTTTTGAAATAGTTATTCCACACCCATTATCTTGTTTGATCTGGAGATAATGGGTGTGGAATAACTAGTTCAAAACTAATTTTTTTTTTTTTTTGAGACAAGGTCTTGCTCTGTCGCCTAAGCTGGAGTGCAGTGGCGTGATCTCAGCTCACTGTAACCTTTGCCTTCTGGGTTCAAGTGTTTCTCCTGCCTCAGCCTCCCGAGTAGCTGTGACTATAGGTGCCCGCCACCACACCTAGCTAATTTTTGTATTTTTAGTAGAGACGGGGTTTTGTCATGTTGGCCAAGCTGATCTCAAACTCCTGGCCACAAATGATCCATCTGCCTCGGCCTCCCAAAGTGCTGGGATTACAGATGTGAGCCACCGTGACAGGCCTATAATCCCTGTTTTCAAGTTGACACTGAATAAGTCACAGCCTTGCCCACGCTACCTAGTGAATTATGTGAGGATTAGGTCCCTGAGCACTCGGCCCTTCTAGGCTGAGTTCTTCCAGCCTCCCATTGTTTCTCATATTTGATTAACGTTCACACCGTTTTTAAAAAAGGAAGAATATTCCCCCAGATATCTAATATTGACCTACATTATTTATATCAGAGTGTAACCTAAAAAGTACAAACCAAAAATAGGTAACTTCCCAATGTTTGTAGCTGTATGATAACTATGAATTAATGGAATGGGAACAAAATTCTAAAGCAAAGAAAAAGGTAAGTTAATGATATTAGTCCAAATTGAACCATTCCGTTGTTTTCCTGAAATGAAGGCATCGCTGTGGACGGGCCCGTGGCCACGGCTCCTCTGTTGCAGGCCAGGACTCCGTGGGTTCACCATTCTTCCCTAGTCCAACTCCTGCAGAACGTGCATTTCTCTAAAACACCGTGACGCTGGTGGGCCTGCGCTTGCCACAGACACATCGCTGAAGGGGTGAAGCTGCTTCTGTCTTTTGCCCTTTCAAAGTTCATTCCTTCCTAAGGAAAAGGCAATTAGCAATTCTGATTACACCTGGCTTTCCTTCAGGAACCATGGTGGAATGAACCCTTTGCATCATGGGAGAGAATTAATCATTTCTAGATTTGGGGTCGTTTTAAAAAAGTGATCAGATGTTCCTCTTTGGGCAGGGGGTGTAAAGGGGGAAGATAAATACTGAAGAATTCAATTTTGCTGTGTGAAGGCCTCGTCTCTGACAAGTAGTTAATCTATTTGTTGATACTGTGAGAGGAGAGGCTCCAGCAGGGAGAAAATTAAAAAACGCTCAGCGCCAGGTGCTACTCTGATGAATCTCATGCAATTATTTAACAGGACACTGCTTGCTGGGTAGACCTTTTTTTATTGTTTTAATTTTAGTTTGTTCTCTGTTATTTGTCATATCATCATAAAAGTTTTCTGAATTAAGAAATCCTTTCAGTCTACCCTTTTTCATTCGGACACCATTGATTTTTTTGCTTCTGTGTTCATAACTGAGTTTGAAATTAATGTAGGATTATTATTGATTTATGTATTTATTTATTTTCTTTCCGCTTGGAATGTAGCATCTTAGAGGCTGGATTCTGAATAGAATTTGAAAGAGCGTCCGCTGCAGGAGGAGAGTTTTCGGTTAGGGAAGGATTGTTTGGAGTCATGTGAACTGGGAAGGACTGGAGAAAAGTGTTAGTTATACTCCTCAGAAGGACTGAGGCAAGCTGCTCTCCCCGGGGAGAAAATTCTTATTGGTTTGGTTTAGGCCTCGCTAGCCTCTGAGACTCCTGTGGATGTAGAAAAAAGGCAGTTTTTCCCTCTGGGGGAGTCGCTCTGATCTTGCCAGATTCTGGTTCCCTCCTAAAGGCACTGGCAGAGATGAAGCTTCCGCCAAGCTCCCCTGTGGCCCAGGGTGCCTGCAAATGACGCCGCCCTCCTAACCCCAGCTACAGCTGGGACACACTGATTGGACCTGGGCATGGGTAAGGCTCTATGGTATGTTGTAAGACTCCGACCTCTGAGGTCCATAAGGGTGCCCTGGCCTCACACGATTTGTGACATAAGCCCTTTTATTTTTTTTTTTTTTTTTTTGTGTGTGGTCATCACCCCAACTCCTTGGACCCAGGAATAGGGATGCCAGACAAAATACATGCTAGCCAGTCAAACTTGAATTTCAGATAAATGATGAATGATTTTTAAAATGTTAGTGTAGTGTACCCCAAAGATCACAAAAGACAGACGTGTGGCTCTGTTCCTCTCCACCCTGCTCTGCACACACACTCAGAGTCGGAGGCTTGCCCCCTGCTCCATCTTCCCTTGAAGCCTCTAACCTTCAGCAACCTTGATTCCTTCCTCCTTCAGTCTCCTTGCCTCCAGCTGGGAAGCCAGGCTCCCCGCTGCTCAGCACTGCTGGTGATGCTTACAGGCTAGGGTAAGGGTCCACATGGAGGCCCTGGCCTCAGGCCCCCCCCCGCCGCACCCCGCTGCTGATACTTACAGGCTAGGGGAAGGGTCCATGTGGAGGCCCTGGCCTCAGGCCCCCTGCCCCACTCCAGTTCTTGGCCCCAGCGTTATTCTGTGTTTGAGGAGCCTGTGGGCCTTGGCCTTAGCTCTTTCCACACTCCACCCCCACCTTCACCCAGACAGCTGTCCCTTGGCCCGCCTGCGCACCTGCCATGTGGTCTGGAACGGGGAGGGCGCTCCTGGAGAAGAGCCTTTGTGGGCTCTCTGAAAAGCACAGGGTCAGGCAGAGACCCAGCGTGGGTCCCAGTGCTGCAGCTCCTGCTGCAGTTCTGGGGAGCCTGCGTGGCCATTCTTTTGGCAGGTGGCCACTGCTCCTGGATTTCTTCATTCTCCTTCAGAGGTTCCCGTGAAGACCAAGGCATCGGCTCGTTTACCCTCACTGCTGCGTCCCTGCTTTTGCCCTCCTTCCCCACCTCAGCTACCATCTCCCTTCCTCTATCTGGGACAGGATGTAGGGTTTCCATTCCCTTGAACACACAGGTCATTGGGGCGGAGGGGAAGTCACCAAATTTAATTTAACAAAATCTTCACAATGCACCAGTTTCAGTTTAGTGTGTTCTTAAGGCAACAGGGGAACAGATAGAAGGGAGAAACCAGCGTGTGGAGAGCCATTGTTATTTGGGAAAGAATTCAACCAGTTTTCACTCCCTTCCCCCTCCCTCCTGCTTTGGGCAGAATTCTGCTAGCTATTTTCCAATCCGGTTGTGTGTATAGACACACCACAGCTTCTTTGATCCCCGCCTTTCCTCCTAATAGACAAACTGCTGCCAAAGCTTCCAGCTTCTTTCTCCATGGTGACCAAGCCCCTCATTTCCATTTAATCTCAGCCTCCACCTCCCCTGTACTCCACCCCCTCCTTCACGTGGAGCTGGTTATTTCCTTTCTCTTCTCTCATTTCTCTCCCCTTCCCCCAGCAGTTCACAATCCTCTTCAAAGTTTCAGGGGTAAATATCAATGTGTCATGGTTTCTTCCTTCCTCCCCAACCTGCCTCTTTCTACTCTCTACCCCTTTTCTCTAGTGGCTCCCAAATCTTTGGTCCTCTTGGCTCTTCAAACACATTCCTCTTAGTTCCCACTCAAACTCCCTTTCCTGCTCCAGTCTCTGGCCTAAGAGATGTGAAGATGCAGAGGAGGGAGGCAGGAGGAAGGGGCCCTCCATCCCCTCCCTCCTCCTCTATCTCCAGGCTCTGCCTGCACTCGGGTTCACGTGGGAGAAGATGAATCTGCAGCACCAGCCCCTGCCCGTTTCCCACAGCCAGGGTGGCCAAGCCCTCAGGGCTCTACGGGACAATCCTCAGCATCTGCTGCTGCTGGAACCTTCTCAAGGTGTCCTTTACTGGCAGGCAGGCTTTACACACAGGTGAGCAGAACTTGCCACCAGTGGGAAAGCTGGCCGTCTCACACCTTGCCTAGTTTGTGAAACCCAACTCATTCCACCAATGTCACCTCACGGACTGGCTTTGGAAATTCCATTAATAGCTCCCCCCTGGCCTTGAAGCCTTGCTACCCTAATCCATCAATGACCATTTCACAACTGGGGAATGATATCTGCCCATGTACTCACTTTTTATGGTCCGGTCCTTTACAGCCTACACACATTCTTCCCAAAGATCTCTTACTGGATCCTCATGATAATGAAATTCCAACTGTGCAGAGGGAAACTGAAGCTCGCAGAAATTAAAAATGTTACCCAAGTATCTGAACAAAGAAGTAACCGGTGGAGCCACGACAAGTACCCAACTCATCCCATTCCTAGATCCTTCCGCCTCCCTTCTTCAGGGGTCTGCTGGAAGGAAGTAGGGAAGCGGGAGGCCGCACACTCCGGCACAAGGCAAAGGGGTTAACAGGAGTGCGTTGACGTTTGTCCTTCTGCCAAGTCCCCTCACGTCCAATTGACATTGTTATACGATGCTGATTCGTACCATTCTTGTTAATGTTTCTTTATAGATGTTTTGGTTATGTCTGCCCCATATGTGCATCTGACATTTTTCGTAGACTCTGAGCTAGCTCCTTGCTGCACAACTACCCTGGGAATCAGAACAGGTTTCCGCATGCAGCTCTTTGGTGAGAGTGACTTAGAGCCCCTCGAGGGGCATGAGAAAACGATTTTGATACCGTGAACACTCGGGCAGGTAGAAACCCAACTTATCCCAGCTTTTCCATCTTCCTGCCAGGCCCTAGCCCGGCTTCCCAGCCTCCTCGTTAGCCTCTGTGAGAAATTAAAGCCCCAATAATCAAATCAACCCTTGTAAATTCTCTAAAAGCCGCTCCAGAGCACCAAGGAGCCAGCAAAACCCAGACCCAAATCCATGTCAAATTTCATAGCTATAATTTAAGCAGGGATCAAAACCTACACTAACCTAGTAACTAAGGCTGCTCAAAATGCACTTTATAGTCCATCTGCCTCTCTGCTTCAGGGAGTCTGTATTAAATTTATTGCAAAGTAAAACAAATAAACCCAGGCAAAGGCAAGATGGAAATCTGCATACTGTCAGAGAATTAGCAGCCCTCTCGGGTTAGGAAGGCTGCCTCTCAATTTGCATCTCTAAGGAGTTGTGACTGGGCTGGGGGCTGGGATGGTCGGGGCAGGACGGAGACTCGGAGCAGGCCTGCCCCCTGCTGGCTGACTGTAGAACTACAACCCTCTGGCCGCGGGGGTGGGCGCTGCAGGGCTCGCCTCACTAGCTTTTGAAAGAGAATCTGCAGCTGAAATAAATGTTGAAAAGGTGTGGAATTGGAAGAGCAGGTAGTAGAGAGAGGGGAGGAAAGAGCTCTGTGGGGAAGAGATCCTCATTTCTAAACGTAAGGCTTGAGGAAGGAAGGCGGGAACTTGAAGTGGGTGGATGTAGAAATTCAGAGCTGTCTTTTCAGTTGTAGGAACAGGAGACCGCCGTACATTTCTTGACTCCTCTTCCCCTTCTTTTCCTTCTCCCCCTCCCTTGCTCTCCATAATCACAAAACGCATAAGAAAGACCGCAGTGCAGGCGGCAGGGGTTTTTGCATGGCACTGTTGGCTTTGCTGTGTGACCCTTGGAGACAGCTGTGCCTGAGACCAGTGTGAGGCCTTGCTTGAAGGGTAGTGCTGGCGGGTGGCGCCTGTGTGGCTGGAGAAGGGGTGCTTCCTGCAATTCCGCTTCACCGCAGGCCTGACCCTGCTCAGTTGGCTCACCTGCGGATCGAGAGGGCCTCTGAGGCTCCTTTCAGAGTGAGTATCTGAATTTGATGACTCTGGTCCAAGAGCTCAGGCATCAATCACAGACTTTGCAAGGAAGCTCCAAGGATCCCCCATACTCTCCTAGGATATTCCCATCATACCCTTCAGCACTGGCTCCAGTGGTACCCTCGCTAGAGTGAGACTTCCCCTGACTTTTTTAGGCAGAGATGGGTTGTCTTCCTTGTACTCCTTTTATAGGTAGGTAGATGGCAGGTAGATAGGTAGACAGATAGATGTGGATATATTGATATACTTGTAATCACACTGTAATAATTTATTTATCAACTCCATCCCCTAGAATGCAAAGTCCTTGAGCTCCATGGACAAGGGGAAGGAGTAAGGCCTGATGAGTGTCATGGCCAATATCAGTATCTACCCGCTCACCAGTTTCTGCTTTTCCCAGCCAGCGCCTGAAACACACTATGTGTCAAATAAACGAAAGAATTAATGAATGAAGAGTAAAATGGCAGGCTGAGCGCCGTGGTTCACGCCTGTAATCTCAGCACTTTGGGAGGCCAAGGCGGGTGGATCACGAGGTCAGGAGATCGAGACCATCCTGGCTGACATGGTGACATCTTGACTCTACTAAAAATATAAAAATTAGTTGGGTGTGGTGGCACGCACCTGTAGTCCCAGCTACTTGAGAGGCTGTGGCAGGAGAATCGCTTGAACCCGGGAAGCTGAGGTTGCAGTGAGCCAGGATTGCACCACTGCATTCCAGCCTGGTGACAGAGCAAGACTCCATCTTAAATAAATAAATAAATAGATAAATAAATAAATAAATAAATAAATAAAATAAAGTGCCAGAAGATGATGAAGATGTGGCTGCACAGTTGACCTAGAAACCTGGCTTTGCCCTTTGGCTTCCTATTGTATCCCTTATTCTTCAATTACCCCCATCATGGTCCTAGCTTGTCTGCCTCCTGAGTGGTCCTCAAACTCATCTGCTTCTCCTCTTTTCCCTCAAGAGGCAGCCCTGCTAAGTGTGAACAGCAGAGACCATGGCGTCAGGAAGACCTCAGTTCTAGTCCTGGCACCCATGCTTAACCTAGCCAGGGGAACCTAGTCAAGCCTTAGTGTCCATCTTTTTTTTTGGACAGCACAGCATAGTGGTTAAGAGCATAGACACCCAAGCTAGACTGCTTGGGGTTTGTTTGTTTGTTTGTTTTTTGAGACAAGGTCTCCCTCTGTCACCCAGGCTGGAGTGCCATGGTGCAGTCTTGGCTCACTGCAACCTCCACCTTCTGGGTTCAAGTTATTCTTCTGCTTTAGCCTCCCAAGTAGCTGAGACTACAGGCGCCCACCACCACGCCTGGCTAATTTTTTGTATTTTGGTAGAGACGAGCTTTCACCACGTTGCCCAGGATGATCTCGAACTTCTGAGATCCGGCAGTCTCAGCCTCCCAAAGTGCTGGGATCACAGGCATGCGCCACTGCACCCAGCCAACTGCTTGGGTTTTAATCCTGCCTCCTCCATTTGTTACCGGAGTGGCCCTGGGCAAGTGACTTTTTAATCTCTCTGTGCTTCAGTTTCCTCATCCATAAACTAGAATTAATAGAATCTACTTCATAGTGTTGTTGTGAGGATTAAAACAGCTAATACACATAAAGCCCCTAAAACAACACCTGGGACATGGTTAGCATTAACTAACGCAATAAACACTAGCAAGTATTAATAAAAAGCAAAGGAATTTTACAGAACTGAAGGCAAGCACCAGAAGAGGCAGTCCCAGAAGAGGCTTTGAAAGGAAAGGAGGAAGCTTATGGATGAACAAGCAAAGCATTTCCACAGGGAACACAGGCAGTGATGCTGAGGAATGATACAGCCAACTCGGTGGCAAGGAAAAGCTCACGACTTCTTGGAACCTGCAGAGCCCAGGTTGACATTTTTTCCAGCAGAATCGGAAGCATCAGTAAGGTGAGTCCAAAGTGTTGAAAGGTAGAGCAGCTTGTTGGTCTTTGGGATCTTCAGGGTGTTTGCTTATGAAATGTCACCCATGCTGCCACCCCCCCAACCTCCTCAGCCTCATTCCACCCCTTCTTCCTCTCACCCTCCACGCTCCATCCATAAAGAAACGTATTCAGGTCCTCTGATGGAACGTGCTCCTCCTCCCTCAGGGTCTCCACACGTGTGGGCGTCCTGCCCTGAGTACTCTTTCCTGTTTGCACCTGTTAATCCTCCCTTCAGGTCTATATCTGGATGGCAGGTTCTCTGGAAAACCTTCCCTCCCCCTGTAGCCTGGGTGGGGCGGCCCTAATCTGTGGTCCCATAACGCTGTGCCCTTCCCTGCTTACCCCTGTATCAGTCAGCTCCAGCTGTGTAGCAAAATACCACAGACTGTGGGGCTTAAACCACAGACATTTATTTTCTCACAGTTCTGGAGGCTGAATGTTCAAGATCAAGGTGCTAGCAAGGTTGGTTTCTGGGGAAGCCGCTCTGTTTGGCTTGTAGGTGGCTGCCTTGTCCCTGTGCCCTCCCATGACCTCTTTGTGCACAGGTTGGGAGAATGAGGAGGAGGGAATCTCTGTTTTTTCTCTTTTTATAAGGACACCAGTCCTATTGGATTAGGGCCCCACCCTTGTGACTTTTTTAACCTTAATTACTTCCTTAAAGACCCTATCTCTGTGGGGCACAGTGGCTTATACCTGTAATCCTAGCATTTTGGGAGGCTGAGGCAGGCAGATCACCTGAGGTCAGGAGTTCAAGACCAGGCTGGCCAACTTGGTGAAACCCCCGTCTCTACTAAAAACACAAAATTAGCCGGGCGTGGTGGCAGGTGCCTGTAATCCCAACTACTCGGGAGGCTGAGACAGGAGAGTCACTTGAACCTGGAAGGTGGAGGTTGCAGTGCGCCGAGATCGCACCATTGTACTCCAGCCTGGTCAACAGGAGTGAAACTCCATCTAAAAAAAAAAAAAAAAAAAAAAAAAAATTAGCAGTTAAGGTTTCAACATATGAATTTGGTGGGGGATGCAATTCAGTCCATAACACCCCATTAGACAATAAATTCCATGAGGGTAGGACCTTGTCTATGGCTATGTGTTCCCAAGCACTGAGGCTTCACCCTATATTGCCTCATGATTCTCTAATTTCTACAGTACCTGCTCATAGCAAGGGTGCAATAAATACCTGTTGAATGAATGAATGAATAAGTCAGTTAGTTGTGATGACAGCAGGAGTTTGGGAAACATAAGAACTCATAATCTAGCTTTAGGTTCTCTTTTTACAGAAAAGGAAACTGAGGCATGAAGATCCTTGCTAGTTCATGGCAGAACGAGAGTTGGCAGTCCGATTCTCTGTCCCTCCTGCTGCTCTGAGTCCATGCTTTTTTCTTTTCTTTCTTTCTTTTTTTTTTTTTTTTGAGACAGAGTCTTGCTCTGTCGCCCAGGCTGGAGTGCAGTGGCCGGATCTCAGCTCACTGCAAACTCCGCCTCCCGGGTTCACGCCATTCTCCTGCCTCAGCCTCCTGAGCAGCTGGGACCACAGGCGCCTGCCACCTCGCCCGGCTAGTTTTTTGTATTTTTTTAGTAGAGACGGGGTTTCACCGTGTTAGCCAGGATGGTCTTGATCTCCTGACCTCGTGATCCGCCCGTCTCGGCCTCCCAAAGTGCTGGGATTACAGGCTTGGGCCACCGCGCCCGGCCGAGTCCATGCTTTTTTCATCTGGACCAAGAGCTGTCAGACAGCTGTATAAAACTGCCAGTTAAAAAAAAAAAAAAAATCCTTGTCCAGAGTTTCCTTAGACAAAAAAGTCTTTGGGGTGGCCATGGTGGCTCACACCTGTAATCCCAGCACTTTGGGAGGCCGAGGCGGGTGGATCATTGAGGTCAGGAGTTCGAGACCAGCCTGGCCAACATGGTGAAACCCCATCTCTACTAAAAATAAAAAAATTTGCCGGGCGTGGTGGCAGGTGTCTGTAATTCCAGCTACTGGGGATGCTGAGGCAGGAGAATCACTTGAACCTGGGAGGCGGAGGTTGCAGTGAGCCAAGATTGCGCCATTGCGCTCCAGCCTGGGTGACAGGCTTAAAAACAAAAAAAGAAAGAAAGAAGGAAAGAAAAGTCTTTGGTTTTTCATTGACAAGTAAATGAAACTGTCTCTCTGAGGGTCTCCTCTTATTCTAGCAACTTAGTCTGGTAGGACTAAGCAATCTGTGAAGGCACTTGAAATGTGTGTCCTCCTTCCCCTCTTGTTAGAGGCCTGGAATTTGGTCTGGGCGAGGGCAGGGACTTCCTTGCCACAGGCTTTGATTCTGAGCTGACTACCCAGGTGTGCGGCTCTTCAGATTCCTGCCTCTCTGCTAATGGGTTTTGTTAACTGTTTGTCATTTGCTTATGCAAATCTACCTCTTTTTGCATTAAAATGAACCCAATTATAAAGTGAAATTTCACAATTAAACCACTTAGTGAAGGACATTAAGCGACCAGAAGGAATTGATTTGTAAAAACTTCAGCGATAATTACCAAATGTTTCTGAAATGTGACTAAGTTCTAGGTTTTTCTTTAAACAAACACACATACTTGCACATTTTCATATGTGTACTGCACAGACACTTGCACATATTTTCACACACCTGGTTTCCATCTTCTCACTGTGGGACTTGTTCTTGCTCCTTCTCTGGGTCTAAATTTTCCCCAAATAGAGGAAATTCCACCAGCCATCAGATCATGTCTGCAAAATTCTTGGAAACCTTCCAAAAGAAATGGCCACTGGGCCGAGGAAGCTGGGGTGGGCAGGAAAATAGAAGAAGGCATAGTGGTTTTAATAAAGTCTCTTGGCCACCTTGGTGATTGATTGATATATTTTGGCATTTGCTTCCCTGCTCTGCTGTAATCGATAGCAGTTATAGGCTGAGGAGCAGGAAAGGGTGGGAACGTGGGATGGGGACAGTATTGATTGATCTTTACAGGAAAGAGCCTTGCCTGGTGATTGCAGTGCTGTGGCCGCAAGAAACAGGACCTCGTGGTGCCAGGGAAAGGTCACTTTCCTTGTACCCCCTCCCTCCCCTGCCAGGCAGGATGGCATGGCGTCCAGAAACTTGGAGACGGATAAGAATACATCGGCATCCACCTAAAAATATTAGCCATGCTGGTGTTTGGGAGAGCTGAAGTCACACTCACCTCTCGGCTCGCACCCTCGATTAGAGCGCAGAAATCATAGTCTCCCGGGCTGCTGCAGGACAGGGTGGGAAGCGTCTTTAAGGGTGAGGAGGTGATGAAATGCTTATGGGTTCCAGGTTACATCTATATCCAGGAATGACTCCAAATCACTTGGCAGCATGCTGCTGCTCAGGCCATATAATGTAGAGGTGACTTCAGCGCAGACTCTGGAGCCAGCTTGCCTGCGTTCAAAGCCGTCCTTCCACTTCCTGTGCCACCTTAGATGGGTTCACTCACCTTCCTTGTACCTTGATTCTCCCATCAGCAAAATGGAGGTGACAACAGTACCTATTTCCTAGGGTTGCTGTGATAGTGACGAGAGTGAATGCTTGTAAAGGACTTGGAAGGGCCCTGGCAGAAAGGAAATGCTATGTATTAATACATGTTGCTATTATTATCTGATGGTGATGAACACCCAGGCTGGCATCCATGATTTATGGGTGGAAACTTAAAGACACAAGTTTCTCTAATCAAACAGGGTCATCACAGCCTTTGCCTTCTGGTGCTGAGAACAAAAGCCTCAGGACTTCGCATCTGCTAAATAATTCTCTTAGTACATCAGCCTATTAGCTACAGGATTTCTCAACCCTTTTAGATTAATACATTTTCCTCAAAGCTTTCAAAAATAGCAGAAAAACAGGAATAATTTGAATTGGGAATGATAGTTTCAGTGTCCAAGATGTACAACTAAGACAGATATTCATTTATTTAACAAACACCAAACTCCTACGAAGTGCAAGACAGTTTCAACTGATGTGATGGTTTCCATCCATGAACCTGAACTTAGTGCAGATACATTCAGATGTGTAATCACGACTGTCTGCAATGTCATAAGTGGTTTTCATGTAACTGGAGATCCCTCTGTCAGAGCAACATGCTCGAAATAGAAAATGGTTTAAGAAGCATTTGCCATGTAACATTTTTGTTGAAAACATTCATTTTTGAAGCATAGTTGTGTTTTCTTCTATTGACATGGGTGAATGTTCGGTTTTTAGAAATTCATTTTAGCACATGAAGTGACTTTGGGGCTTATTTTCTTTCTAATCATAGAGCTGGATGCCGTGACTAATAGCAGCTGGCAGATTGGCAAGTGAGTACTGAGGAACCCAGGTTGAGGGGTTCCATGACAGGCTCTGAAGAAGTGAGAACTGGAAGGAGCCCCAGGGATTATTGAGGTCATCTCTTTCATTTGAAAGCTGAGCCCAGGGTGGTGGAATGGCTTTTCACAGCTGAATTGGAACCCAGGCCTCTTGATTCCGAGCATGGTGCTATTTCCCGTGCTGTGAGCCTGTTGTTGATGTCCTCCTAGCTCGGCAGCAGGCCCTTTGCCTTCTTCAAATCGCCTTCTGATCTTAGGTTTCTGTATCAGGCTAAGTTATTATCTGACAATCAGTTCAGGTCCATGAAGATGCTCTGAGTACTTGACTTGGTGCCAAGATTGTGTTAGGGCCAGGATATAAAAATAAGATGTGGAACCTACCAAGGAGACTGTGATAGATGGTGTTAGTGTGCCCAATTATGTGCTGCCTTGCCCTGTAAAAGGCTTATACTTATCTGTGACGTTACAGAGACCTATAAGTCACATGACCAGGTCTGACGTCAGACCTGATCATGTGGCTTGCTTTGGCCAATGAAATTTGAGCGGAAGCTTTCTACTCAAAGCCTGGACAGGAGGTTTCAGGGACGTGTTGTGGTCCCACCGCATTTTCTCTTTTCTATTTTGTGGAAGAGTGGCACGTCCAGAATAGGGCCAGGCCTCTCTAGCTGGGTCCCACAATGAAGAGAAGACATGGAATGCCAGTGCGACCGCCGACGTGTAACATAATGAGAGATAAACCTTTGCATGGTGAGCCACTGAGATTTTATGGTTGTTTATCCCGCAGCATAACCAGCATAAGCTGATGGCCACAGAGAGAATCACAAATTAGCTGGAGAGACGGTTTATTTACAACCGAAACACAGGGTGATGGATGGTTTGCTAGATGCGTACACAGAAGATTCAAAAAACAGGTGAAAAGAGGGAATAACTCTCTCTTTGGGAAGGAGGGATCAGGAAAGGCTTTCTAGGAGAGGGATAGATTGGAGGTGTTTAAAGGTTGAAGAGATGTCCACCACACTAGGTGATTAGAGTTTTATTTATTGAGGCACTCTAATGAGAGAGACCAGCATGCACAGACATGAAATATCACAGCATATTTGAGAATTGGCTGTACCGTCCACAGCTGTAGGCCAGGGTCAGGTTTCTTTATCTTTGTAGCCTACTGGCCTCCAACCACTGCACTGGGTCCCCAAGGGGTATCTGCAGAAACGCGGATAAAGATGCATCATTTATTTTGGTCAGAGTTTTGACCACAAATCCTCATCTGATCCCACACCCTGAAAAACCGAGCTGAGATGTGTGCAAGCCATGTAGACTCTTTTATAAAAGTTTAATTTTTATTTATCAAAGAATATAGTTTGGAAATCAATAGTGGCCTTGCCTTACCTCTCCACACTCCCAAGTCCTGCCCCAAGGCAGTCACCATCAACTCTTAATCTCATTTCTTTTTTGTGTATATCGCTGTGTTTCTAAATAATATGCTGATATTGTTACCACTTACTTGACCAATTTTAGGAATTATGTATCGATTTACTGCCATGTAGAGAACTTAATTCTCTCATCGTGTTCTCTCCCAACTCCATCCTTGTTCTTCCCCTCCTCCTACTTCTTCAACATAAACTTACTTTTTTGTTCAATCACTATTTGGTGTTTATAAGCTAATGACTATGCAAATATAATTTGCTACCGAGTCAAGTAGCACACTGTGACCTTGTGTCCTTTATCGTACAATCCATTGCTTTTCCTGGAATTTACTTTCTGTGCATTCAAGTTCATTTGTTTTACTTTTTCCCCCTACAGTATCCCTCCAAGAATCTTGTGTTTTTCTGTTTCAACCTGGATTAGCTCCTTTATAGGAATGCTGTTTAACTGTCATCCAGAGGCTTCAATTTACTATCATTTTGAATTTTTCCTTTATTGTCTTCCTGTGGTAAATACCCTGTTTCCTGAATTCCACGTATTCTGTGTTGCCCTATAGTCTAACTTTATTAAACCCTATCCTCCAATAACTTCCTAAGATAGGGTGCCTAGGAGGTCATTTTCTTGAGTCATTGAATATCTGAAAATATCTCTAGACTGCTGTGATATGTGACTGACAATTTATTTGGATATTGGATTTTAGATTAAAGAACAGTTTCTTTCAGAATGTAAAAGGCAGTTCTCTGATATCTTTTAACATCTGAGGTTGCTCTTTTTAAAAGTTTGATGTTTTTATTCTTGTTTCTTTTACCTGTGTTTTAGGAACTTTTAAAATGTTTTATGTTGTAAAATGTCATGATAATGAAGTGGTGGGCATCGGTATATATCTTTTCTATTCTCTGTGCTGGGCTCATTAGGAGACTAATATGTTTTTTTTCCCTCTCCTGTTATCCATCTCTTTACCGTTTTGCTTCACTCTTTGAAAGATTTCTTCAACTTTATCTTCTAAACCTTACATTTAATTTTTGAAAAAATTTTAGTTATATTTTTAATTTCTTTTTTTTTTTTTTTTTTTTTGAGACGGAATCTTGCTCTATTGCCCGGGCTAGAGTGCAGTGGCCAGATCTCAGCTCACTGCAAGCTCCACCTCCCGGGTTTACGCCATTCTCCTGCCTCAGCCTCCAGAGTAGCTGGGACTACAGGCGCCGCCACCTCACCCGGCTAGTTTTTTTGTATTTTTAGTAGAGACGGGGTTTCACTGTGTTAGCCAAGATGGTCTCGATCTCCTGACCTTGTGATCCGCCCGTCTCGGCCTCCCAAAGTGCTGGGATTACAGGCTTGAGCCACCACACCCGGCCTTATATTTTTAATTTCAAAGAGGCTTTTAAAATTAAAAATTTCTCTTTTCATTGTAATCTCTTCTTGTTTTATGAATACAATTTTTCCTATTTTTGAGAGTGTTTTTGAAGCATTATTGCTCTTTTGAAAGTTTCTTTTATTCCTTGCAAGAGCTCTATTGCTCCAGTCCTCCTTTTTTTTTTGTTTCAGTTTCCCTTTTCCATGTTTGCAAATTTCTTTAAATATCTGGTGATCCTCTGTTTGTTCATATTTAAGAAAGAGGCACTAAAAGTTGATTTTTGGGAGCTTGGGATGTAACAGGGCAGTTTATTGACCAGTGGGCTTCTTGTAGGTTATTGGGTCACAAGCCAACCTTTTTATTGAGATGCCTTCG
This sequence comes from Piliocolobus tephrosceles, assembly GCF_002776525.5. Classification (NCBI taxonomy): domain Eukaryota; kingdom Metazoa; phylum Chordata; class Mammalia; order Primates; family Cercopithecidae; genus Piliocolobus; species Piliocolobus tephrosceles. The sequence goes on from NC_045446.1 coordinate 114,366,744, forward strand.
ATACCAGTAACTGCAGTTCCCTCTGGGGCTGTACAACCCTTCCAATCTACTGGCTAAGGTTGGTGGTGTTGGGGAGCTGCTAGCAAGGCCGGGGAAAGGATGGAAGGGCACACAGTTGAGCATGCAGACCTCTCCTTAATTCTTTTCACTTTCCACCATACTTGGTGTTCCCAAATCCAGTATTGTTCTTATTCAGTTTTTTCAAAGAAAAAAGTTCATTTCCTGGAGACAGAGGAGACTGGCTGAGTGGCTGTGTGGGGTGCGTGGAGCCCTCTTTTAAAAACTGGCTTCCCACCATCATCTGCTGTCCAGCCAGGAGCCTGACCCTAGGCCACTGTGCTTGGTGCCTCCACCCCTCAGGGTTCTACAGAGTAGCTCAGCCCCACCACAGGCTCTGGGCTTGTGACTTCTTTCTGTGGAGCCAGTTACTGTTCTTCTTTCTTTGTTTTTTGTTTTTTTCAGAAAAACAAGGGTGGAACTCTCTCATCCACTGTTTTTATGTTTATTCTTTCCTCTCCCATTCCTGCACATGCACTCTTGCACCTTTTGCATGAGATGAAGCTCGGGACAGGCCCAGGGTCTGCTCCCTGGCCCCTTTCTCTGAGTGCATGTCCTGTTGTTGGCTCCTGAATTAGACAGGAGGAGGCAGAGAAGACAGAGAAGGCAGAGCTGGATGGCACCAGCTGCTCAAGGACTCGAGGCCTCAGCTCCTTTGGGCCCCACCTGCTGCCTATCTGGCTTTTGGTTTCCATGACCCCAAACAGGAGGGGCTTCCAGTTTGGCCCAATTACACCAGCCTTCTGGGAGGGCAGAGAGGTAGAGAATACCCCTTTTCTTGGTCTGGTTCTGTTCACTGATTCCAAAATTAGTCAGACACTGCTCTTGGTGTTGAAATCATACTTGTGAGCACAGCAGACTAGATCTTACCTTCCTGGAAGTTACAATCTAGTTTCAGAAAAGATAATAATAACAATAAAACAAAAACACTCTACTCCATTGTATAGTGGCCCCATTGGGGTCACTCTGCCATCTGTGTGTCCGGGCGTTTTTTTTTTTTTTTTTTTTTTTTTTTTGAGACAGGGTTTTGTCCTGTCTCCCAGGCTGGAGTACAGTAGTATGATCATAGCTCACTGCAACCTCAACCTCACAAGCTCAAGTGATCCTCCTGTCTCAGCCTCTTGAGTAGCTGGGACTACAGATGCATACCACCATGTCTGGTTAATTTAAAAAAATTCTTTTTTTGATCAAGCTGGGGCCTTGCTAAGTTGCCCAGGCTGGTCTTGAACTCCTGGCCTCAATCATTCCTAAAGTGCTGAGATTACAGGCATAAGCCACTGCTCCTGGCCCCATGTGGTTCTTATCCAATTCTTGAGCTCCTTTTTATTAAGACAGGAATGGGAGGAGTAGGGGAAGTCATGGAGGAAGCAGGGAGCTTTTGAGTAGGTGGCCAGAACACACAACACTGTTTCATGGCTCCATGCCATTTCCACCTAGACAGACGTTCCAGACGAGATGGGGTGCATTCAGAGTGGGATGGCTGTAGACTGGACGTTCCATTCCTTGTCATTTTGGCAAATTCCATTTGTTCCTCAAAACTGTTCCATAATCCCTTCCTGTGCAGTCTTCCCTAACCCTCTTCCCTCTCAGCATTAACCCCACACTCTCCTGTACTCCTTCCTGACTTTGTATAATCAGCCGCTCCCTGAGGTAGGCGCTGCTCCAGGTGCTGAAGGTCCGCCTTGAGCAGTGTGTGGAGAACAAGCCTGAGCTTTGGGGCCACACCAGTTCAGGTTGAGTCCCAGCTCCCCCACATGCTAGCTTTGGCATAAGCAAATGAATTAACCTCTCTGAGTCTCAATCTTCTCAGCTGTGAAATAAGAATAGTGGAACCTATCATGAACCGCTGTGGTGGTAAAGTGACTGCAAAGCGCCCAGTGACAGCACGTAATTGGCACTCGAATGTTGGTTCCCTTTCTTTTCTCCTTTTAAGGAGTTTCCAGTCTGATGAGGGGAGAAAAGTAAACAAACCAATAAATACAAGAATTTGTCATAGGTGCTAAAGGTGATAAAGAAACGTGAAATAAGCAATCATGAATGACAAGCATGGACTGATGAGTCCGCTGCACTAGACCATGAGAGCCTCAAGAGCAGGGCCGCATGATTCTGTTCTTTTCAGCCCTGTGCCCCTAGCACCTGGCACAGACCCTGGCACATAGTAGCTACTCACTAAATGTCTGAGCAAATGAAATGGGAACGGCTCCTGCTTTACCCGATCACGGTCTGGTGGCCAGAGCCTGCCCAGCTGTTCCTACTTCAGAGAAGGGAAAAGTATCATTTATCAGCCAGCTGGGATGAGAATCTTCACCCCTCACTAGGGGCTAATTTTTCCAAACATTCTCACAGTTTGGGACATGAGCACGGTCCCACCCCTCTTGTATTGTGGGAATGAGGTACCAGAGTTGCGGGGTCACTCGACTCATCCACTGTCCTCCTGTGAGACCAGCCTTTCTCCGTCTCTCTGAGCACCCAGACGTGCAGACCTCCACCGGCTTATCCATCCGATTCAAATGAGTCTGTCTCCCAAGAACCAAACATTTTCTCTCCCTGGCCCTGGCTTGAAATGAAACAACTTAGCCCATAGACAGTTTTATGGTCCCTCGCCCTCCATTCCTCTTGTCGAGCTGCGCTAGTGAGAGCCCAGCCCAGGCTATGATTTATACAGCTCTCCCAGGCCCCTGTTGGATTCTGAGTCTGGAACAATAAGACAGGGCTATCCATCACCCCTCTGCTCATGTCTCCCCGGACTCATTGGGAAGCAAGGAGGGGTTGGTGGCAGAGAAGACAGCCTCAGGGGTCCTGCCCAGAGAGCATTTGTCACATTGATGGAATGCACAGGGTGGGGGTGGGGTGGGGACAGTGGAGGCTTTTTATTTCACCCTAAGCCTGCCCTGTGACAGCCGGATGGAGTGAGCCTGGGACGGGGTGAGAATACGCCTGGGGGTGGGGGTGGGTGCAGGAAGAGAATTAGAGCTCAAAAGCTGATCCCCACTAAGGATGCTGCCTCCACGCCTGCTCCAGCTCAGAATGCAGCAACTGCCTGGGTCAACACGAGCTTTCCCACCCTCCCTGTGCAGCAGAGTCCCCAGTGTCAGCAGGCATGCCACACAGATAGGTGTTCGCTCACTGACCACATCCCCTTTCCCCCTTAATCTGTCACCTGGCTTTGGGATCAAAGTCATTCGGAGAAGTCCTTACACACTCTGTGACTGTGTGCTTGTGTGTCCCTGTGACTGTGTACCTGTGTGACTCTGTGGCTGTGTGGTTGTATGATAATGTGTCAGTGTTTCCATGTGGCTTTGTGACTGTGTGTCTGTGTGATTTGTGACTGTGTGACTGTGTGTCAGTGTTTTCATGAGACCTTGTGACTGTGTGACTGTGTCTGTGTTCTGTATGAATGTGTGTCATTCTGTGTCTGTGTTCCGTGTGAATGTGTGTCAGTGTGACTGTGTGTCTGTGTGACCATGTGACCATGTATCAGCGTCTCTATGCGACCTTGTGATTGTGTAATGCTTCTGCATGTCTGCGTGTTTGTGTGACTATGTGTCTGTGTTTCTATGTGACCATGTGTCAGTGTGACTATGTGTCTATGTGATTGTGTGACCATGTGATCATGTATCAGTGTCTCCATGTGAATTTGTGACTGTTTCTGTGTGACTGTGTCAGTGTGACTGTGTCTGTGTTTCTGTGTGAACGTGTGTCAGTATGATTGTGTGACTGTGTGCCAGTGTGACTGTGTGTCTATGTGACCATGTATCAACGTCTCCATGTGAGCTTGTCACTGTGTAATGTTTCTGTATGACTGCGTGTTTGTGTTTCTATGTGACCATGTGTCAGTGTGACTGTATATCTATGTGATTTTGTGACTGTGTGATCATGTGTTGGTGTTTCCATGTGAACTTGTGACTGTGTTTCTGTGTGATTGTTGGTCTGTGTGACTGCATCTGTGTGTCATTGTGAACATGCGTCAGTGTGACTGTGTATCAGTGTGACTACGTGATTATATGACTGTGTGACCATGTGTCAGTGTCTCCATGTGACCTCATGACTGTGACTATTTCTGTGTGACTGTTTGTGTGACTCTGTGTCTGTTTCTGAATGACCATGTGTCATTGTGACTGGGTGTCTGTGTGATTGTGTAACTCTGTGATCATGTATCAGTGTTTCCATGTGAACTTGTGACTGTATTTCTGTGTGAACATGTGTCAGTGTGACTGTGACTGTTTCTGTGAGACCATGTATCTGTGTGATTGTGCGTCTGTGTGACCATGTGTCAGTGTTTCCATGTGAACTCGTGACTGTGTTTCTGTGTGAACACGTGTCAGTGTGACTGTGTGTCTGTGCCTACCTGTCCATATGTGATGAGTGCATGCCATGTGTGTGTTTGCAGCTGTGCACAGCTTCACAGGAGTCTAAGCAACAAGACCTTTCTGAGAGTCAGGCATTTACATTCTTGAGTGGGTGAGCCAAGGGAAGTCATGACTTTGGGTTCTGTGAATAATTCAATGCTCTAAGCCTGGGGCTGAAGAGGTGCCACCCAGCCAGGAGGAAAGGAACCAGGACCCTGTACATGGTCGTCTGTGCTTTCTGACCTTGCTCACCCAAGGCAGAAAGGAGGTCGTTATGTGGTGATTGTCTGTAAGCAACTTGAAATTGCCAGTCTTTCTAGGAGTCCCCACCCTTTGGTTTGGGGAGCCCGTCCCAGGAAAAAAAATTGTGGTGGGGATGGGACCCAGAGCTGTGAGAACAGAGAGTCCGTGTACCCCGACCTGTGTAGACGGAAGGCTGCGATGCATTGTCTGCCACTCTGGCAGGGTGCACATACCCTGGAGACAGCATTTTGGTTGTTAGGAAATTAGAGGCTTTGTTCAAAGCCAAGAAAAAAAAATTGATTCCCAAATCCAGGAGCTGTGGAAAAGAGAATTCCAGGGTTGTGGTGCGGTTGTGTCTTTGTTGTGTCTTTTTCGTTTAGTGCTGCTGAAGCAATAACATGTAATGACCTAAGCGTTGCCGCCTTTCTGCTGCCAGCTGCCTCCAGCGCCTGGGAAGTTGGCTGACCTGAGGAGAAGCCAAGGGTGGCTAATGAGTCATTAAGAGTCTTTATCAAATTAGGATTATAATCCATCTCAACATGCAGAGGAAAATGTTTCAAATTATCTACTTTCTTAATTGCAACTCAAAGATTTGGCAGGAAATTATCATGAGAGATAATGTCTGGAAATTGATGGATTGTGCTGATGTGTGTCTAAGCTTCCCTAACTCTAATAGCTGTAGACTCATCCACACACACACACGTACATATGCTTACACTGACACTTTGTATACACAAACACCCCTGCTATCCATACGTTCTCAATTTACTGCCCAGGCAGATACACACACACTCATGCATACACAGATTATGTCTGCATAGTAGGTCAAGAAATTTGCATTTATTAGTTAATTTGAATAGGCTGAGATTGTTACCAGATGCTGAGAGAATGAGAGATTGGGAAGGAGAGGGTAGGATATAAAAGAAACACTTAGTACTTGCCTTCATGAAGTTCAAAAGCTGCTTGAATTTTAAGATGTATTTGAAATTTAAGAACATGTACAAAGCAACATACAAATGTATACTACTATGGTGGAAATGTGATCACATAAGCTCTGGGGACACAGGACATAGGTGTCCTGAATTAAGTAGTTTCTGGAGTGGTTGAGTTTTGATTTGGGTGTGGACATTACCACTGGGTATTGTGAAAGTAGCCAATGGGAATAAAGGCAGAAAGGGACGTACCAAGTCTGTCAAAAGGACCACGCAGCCAAGCAGTGACACAATATATACCCAGAATCTCCGAAGATGGGTGAGGCTGGAAGACAAACCCTGATTTGTGTTGAGAATCCAAGTGGATTCTTACTTGACTGTTAAATCGGGAGAGATTGGAACTTCACCCTTTCCGTGTCCCTCCTACTAGGCCTCAGTTTCTGTGCTGTAAAATATGGGTGTGATCTGAAAGCAGAATTAGGCTCTTCCACATCTCTCATGGCCCCCGAAAACCTTTAAGATTTCTGTGAGTTCAGGGATTGTGATTTACTCATCTTCATAGCCCAATGCCTTCTATGTGCCTGGACAGCCTAGATGCTGAATGGGAACCAATGAGCTGGTAAGTTTCTTAGAGGCTATCAGTGTATGCATGCTGAATGAGTGAATCAGTGAATAAAGGAATGGATGAGGGGGGCAAGGGAGTGAAAGTTTATGCTTTATGAAGGAGCAATTCAGAATGGTGGTTTGGAGTGTGGGTTCTGATGGCAGCCTGTCTGAGTTCACGCCTGGTGGTAAGTTCCTTCACTTACCTAAGCCTTATAGGGTGCTGTGGAGACCTGATAAACAATGCATGTTAGGCACTCAGCATGGAGTCTGGCACCCAGCAAATAAGCAATATATAAGCTATTATTATTGCTGTTGTTTTGTTTTGTTCTTCCTTGCTAAGTAAACCGTGGTCCCTATGCGAGGTAAGCTGGGGGTTTCTTGTTCCCTCATTCAGTCACCCTTCTTCACTGTCCCCTTCTAATGCGATAAGACAGGACCACCTTCTGCAGGGCATGTGGCCTTCACCCCTTCCTAGGGTTGTTGGTTGCTTCTCTGAGCCCTGCAGTCTGGCTGCCATGGAGCCTGGCTGCCAGAATGAAGTTGGGAGCCCAGCCATGCAAAATCCTCAGCTCAGGAGGGCTTAGAGTTTGGATGCAGCATCAAAGGCAGCAAATGCTGATTGGGTTCCTTCCTGGGGACAGGGAGGAGAGGGTCCACTGGGTGAGCAGAAGGATGCAGATGGTTCTGTGTGAGGTGGTGGTGATGCGAGTGGTGAGAATGGAGATGGGGCTGAAGGCGAGTATGATGGCAGCAGGCGTGACAGTTGTGATGGCTAGGAGGGTGCTGAAAAGGAGACAGGAGACAAGGGGCTCAGGGATGGATCCTTCAGTCCAAATGGGAGAGGTGGTTTTTGTTTGGTGAGAATAACACTTTCAAAACTCTACGTAACCCTGGGTAGGGGTTGGGGGCGGGGAGTTCTTAGCCACCTCTGCAGTCTGACGGAGGCCCTGAATAGCCTAATGATCTCCTTTCACGCTGGTCTTCTGTGGGGTCGGCAGAAGCAGAAGAGATGGAAAAGCTGGAGAGCTGGCGTGATACATGATAAATAATAAAGGTTTCAGCATCCAAACATAGCTTCTACCAGAACAAAAACGAAGCCTGGAAGGGAGACTTCAATAAATGGAATGCAAGTCACATAGTAATTTTAAATTTGCTAGTAGCCACACTGAAAAAGTAAAAGAAACAGGTGAAGATATTTTTAACGGCCTATTATATTTTTATTTAACTCCATGTATCCAAAATATTACTATTTTAATATGTCGCACATATAAAATAATTCTTAATGAAATGTTTCACATTCTTTTTTATAGATGAAATTTTCTAAATTTATTACACACACAGCACATCACAGTTAGGTCTCGCCACCTTTCAAGCACTCAGGGCTTGCATGTGGCTAGTGGCTGCTGTAGTGGACAGCACAGGTTTAAATCCTTCTTTCTCAAATGTTTTTGGCCAAACTTTTGGGATGGCATTTCCCAGAAATGACTCTTTTTGGAAATCGTCATAACATTCTCTCTTGTCTTCCTAAATATAGTAGAAATATTCTCTCTTCCAATCTCTCTCTTTCTCAGTTCTTTCAAGCTGGCTGTGATCCTTCCCACCCCTTGCTAGAACCTAGAAAGAACTTTGAAATTACTCAGAAATCTTCTTTTTCCTTTCCTGCCACCCACAGATCCTCTTATTTGGAGCTAAGGCCAGGACAGCTCCCACCTGAGAGCTGGTGTCTCTGTGTGTGTGTGTGTGTGTGGACTTGGGGTGGGGTGGGGAGATGCTTGGGATAAGTAAGGGATGGGGAGGAGACAGTGCTTGAAGAAACTTCCCCAAAGTGCATCAGTACCATAAAGAAGATGGGTTTTTAAAAAGCTTTGGGGATTATATTGCTCCTATATTAGAGGAGCTGGTTAAAGGCATGACCCAATTAATTGCCTATCGTGTGCCCAAAGGACAGGCTTCTTCTTCCCCCTGCTTCAGAGGGTGGGAGTGGGATGAGGGAGCTGAGAGGCTTTCCCAGGGCCAAAAATAAATAAATAAATAAAAATTCTGAGATGGGCGAGGGGCCTGGACATCCCAGCTTCCAGCTCAGAGCAAAATCCTGGACCCCCACTCCCTTATGGAGGATTTCTAGCATCTGAGTTTTTATACCTCTCAGGTCCCCCCTGTCTGCCCACCCCTTTCTCCAAAGGATGTGCCCTTCCTGCATTATTTCATCAGGAGCAGAGTCTTCCTCACTTGGCCTTGGCTTCCCCCACTCCCTGCCACAGCCCCACCTGGATCCAGGGTCAGGAAGGAGGCCTTAGGTAGAGAGAAGCGTCCCCCTGCCCTCATTTCCTTGCTTCCATTGTCCATGTTGCAGCCCTCAGGGCCTGTGGCAGCCTTCTCCGTAAACAATATCTCCCTTCCTCAGGCCAATTAAATCAGCACTATAATAAAGGCAAAGGCAAAGGCAAATGCAAAGCACTGGGCAGCCCTGGGTAAAGGGCTATTAAACCTAATGCTGCCATTCATTTATTGAAGAGCCTCCCATGTGCCAGGGACTGTGCTAAGCTCGTTACATTTGTGATTTTATTTAATCCCCGTGGTCTCGTGAGTTGGATTCTATTATCATCCTCATTTCACAAACACAGAACCTGAGACTTGGCACTTGCCGGTAATGTCCCAGATAGCTGGCCATTTCATTACAGGGTGGAGAGCGGAGCCAGGGCCTGGTGATTCCAGAGCTGGTGTTCTCTTTTGGGGGATCCAAGGATCCTTTGAAGAGAGGTGATATATCTGTGAAAGCTTAAAAGCAGATAGGATTCGGAAGACAGGAAAGGGGGGAATGAAAAGCCAGGGCCGAAGGAAGAGTGTGAGCAAGTAAAGGAAGGGCCCAGAATCTGGAATGTGTTCTGGGGCCCATGAGCTGGAGCAGGAGTGCTGGGTAGAACGGAAGTTCCCAGACCTCACAACTGCAGTGGATTTTAAAATATGGGCTCCAAGACCTTTCTGCAGACTGATTTCTGTAGGGGTGGAACCCGGGACCCTGAATTATAAAGAAGTTCCCCGAGGGGGTTGGGGTGGGGGTTCTGATGCAGCAGGAAGCGCTGGAAATCACTAGAAGGTAGAGTTGGAGAGGTGTTAGCAGGAATGCAGGAGATTAGCCTGAAGGTGAATGAGGGCCAGATGAGGAGGATGAACTTGAAGGCCATGCTAAGGAGTGTGGCATTCAAGGTTCTTCCTTTTATTATAAGGCCCAGTAACTTTTTAGGTGAAATCCTATAAGCAATGGAAAGCTACTGATGATTTTCAGGGGAAACCAAGGTGTGATCCAACCTTTGTTTTAGGAAGAACATCCCTGTACAAGTGTACAGGAGGGATTGGAGATACTGGAGGCATTTAGACCATTTAGAAAATAATCAAAATATTCCAGGTGGCTGGTGACAAGTCTGTCAACTAGGACTGGAACAATGATGGAGAAATACGTTTCATTCCATTCAATGCAACAAGCATTTCTTTAATATGTTTTCTGGATTGTGCACCGGACCAGGTTTTAGTGATCCTAAGATGAAATCAGATATTGTCCCCATCTTCAGGGAACTCTCAATCTATCAATATTCATTAAAAATAATTAAGTTGAGAGTGAAGGGAACTGGTAGTTGGGTGGTATAATGAACTAAATTGTGCCCGCCACCCAAATTAATATGTTGACACCCTAACCCCCAATGTGACTGTATACGAAGACAGGGCCTTTAGGGAGGTTAAGCGAGGTCATAAGGGTAGGCCACAATCCAACAGGACTGTCCTTATAAGATGAGGGAGAGACCAGCAGAGCTGTCTCTCTACCTGTGTACACAGAGAAGAGGCCACACGAGGGCACAGTGAGAAGGTGCCATCCACAAGCCAGGAGGAGGGGACTCTCCAGAAACAACTCTGCTGGCACCTTGATCTTGACCTTCCAGCCTCCACAACTGTAAGAAAATCAACGTCTCTTGTTGAATCCATCCAGTGTGTGGCATTTTGTTATGGCAGCTTGAGCAAAACAGTACAGCCAGGTCTTACATTTTTATTCATCGTGTGACATTGGCAGAATTCAGTTGGGCCATTGGTCACCCACATTGGAAGCTTGGGGAGACAGCATGGGCTGGTGTGGGCTGCTTATACCACAGATAAAGTGCAGGTAGAGTGAGAAGAGGGCCCAGAACCAAACAGGAACTCCAACATTTAGGAGTGATAACTAGGATTTGTAGAAACTTCTATTTGTTTATAATGTCAGTGTGTTGATGGTTTATACAATACAACATGTACGTTCATCTCCATTCTCTTCTTCCTCCTCAGAGGCATGATGGGAAAGAAATTGTAGAGTATCTGTAGTGAATTCTTAATTTCTACTCTATCTCTTCTCTACTCATTGACAGAGCCAAAACTGAGATGTGGAACTCAAGGAATTTGACATATTGACAACTCATTTGTTCATTAATTATTTACTAGCTTGTGTCTTCTGTTGATTCCTGTATTATTGCTACTTAATGTTTTACATATTGGTGCTTTGTCTTCTTCAACAAATGAACGCTCCTTGAGGACAGGAGCCATAACCGGAGCCTCTTTGCATCTGCTCTTTATTCTTAGTGCTAGCACACAGCAGAGCTTCTGGTGGGTGCGGGGAAAATATTTGCCTTCAGTGATTATAAAAATGATGGTTATATTTTGCATAATCATTTTTTAAGATCTTGCAAATGACAAAAATAGTCAAAGCAAGATATATTTACTTAAAACTACGATGTGCAGTTTAAAGCACCAAAAAGGTATTAGTGAAAATCATAGTATTTAAAGACTCCAAAAATTTTAATAGCTCATGGCAATGGATCTCCCATATCAGGAAAGTGTTGGGCATTGAACTAGATTTCAGAAAACAAGGGGTGTGACAGGTGTAAATCAGTGATGCAAGGCTGTTGCCTGCGGTCCTATTTATGGCTCACTGACACCTCTCTGATGGAGTGAATTCAGCCTGATTTTCCCCTCTGACTCGGCAGGCTGTAGCAACTCACTGGGAGCCATGGGAAAGAGAGAAACCCCTCCCTCCAGAGGTCCTGGGCAGAGACAAATGGATCTCCCCTCCCCCTCCCTTATCTGAAGAGGGCTTCCCTCTGAGAGTTTATGGCAGCCTGACCTCCAGCCTCTGGGTTGGAGAATCTGGCCGCTTCTGTACCACATAAAAAGGGCAAGTGCATTCATTATTATTATATTATTATACAATGTATAATATATAATAGCGATTATGCTGTCAGCAGCCAGAGACTGTGATCAGATCAGAGGCTAGGGTGACATAAATCCACCTAGTGAAGTTTTTGGAGGTTCTGTGTGAAGGTGAGAGGATTCTACTTGGTCTATAATGGGGGCTACCACTGAAGAGTTTCTCCCACAAGCATTGGTGGAGGGTGGATTTGGGGGTCCTGGGAGGATCTGGACAAACAGTAGTGTGTGTATCTGGGATGTGATATAAGCAGGATCTCAGCTGCCTCCCCTGAGCCAGGCAACGCTAACAGCTCTCATCCTTGCCCATGACGGAGGCAGGTGAGCAGCGACCCAGAGGCCTGAGAAGAGCTCAGGGTCAGCCTTCGACCGACTTCTTGAGTCAGATTCTTGACTGAAAACCCGGTGGCTGGGTTTCACTTTCTGCTTTCCCGCTTATGTCGGTGTCTTTGTCTGGGCTTCATCCAGGCCCCCTGCCTGGCCTGGGGTCAGAGGATCAATGGCTGCCTGACTGGCTGAAAGGGCTCCTCTATGGGGAGCAAGAAACAAACTTCCAGAGGCAGAAGGGGTTCTCTTGTCCCTTTATGCGGAGGGCCATGTGCTAAGTTGTGGAAGCAAGCATGCTGCTCTGGTGTGTGGCTCTTAGTAGGACTGTGATCTCTGTTGAGTGAATGGAGGCACTTACGGGTCTACACATGCCTGCTTTTGTCTTCCACTGTAGACAGCACATAACGAGCCGATTTCCACCCTGATGTAGATGAAGCCACCCCAGCAGGCCCAGGCTGAAACAGCCCAGCTGGTCTCTCCCTTTCTATGACTGCACCTCAGCCCCCAGAACTCTGGGAACTCACCGAGTTTCTTGAGGACTTTTATTAGAATGAAAAGCAGTGGCTTAGAACAGGCTTGCCTGACATTTGCGAAGAAGTACTATACTGACAAAGCCTTTCCACTCTTTCTCCCTCTGCCCCACCTTGAACCAGACATCGCGGGAAGCCCACAGCAGAAAAAGCTCTTGAGACCAGGAATAACTAACCAGAGTGTCATCTGAACACCTTTTCTGGGGCCAGGGTAATGAGAATTATTCAAATGCAATCATAAAAATGAGGCCAGCCAGGCAGGAAAGGGGGGAGGCGGAGTGCTGGTGGAAGGAAGGATTTCTTGCCCGTTTTAAGTTTCATCATTTCTGGGGAGTTCTCTTGGGGTCCACAGAAAATCTCACCTCATCTCAGTCCCCTCAGCACCGGTGATATCTTGGAACGCGGCCCCGGTTGTTCGCTAAGGGGGACTTGGCTTGGGGGAGGGAGGGTGCTCCTGAGTTCCTGGGGGTCCACCGTGCTCCCCATCCGAGGCTCCTCGCGAGTGGAGCCGCTTCTGCAGGCTGCCCGCCTCCCCGCCTCAGGAGCAGGCCCGCGCCCGCCGCCCGAGAGCCTCCAGTAGAGGGAGACACTCCAGCGGCTCCTCCGACTTGGCAACGGCCGGGCCGGGAGTGGGTGGGGGTGATGGGGGGTGGGGAGAAAGGGGGAGTGGGGAGAGGGGAGGTGTGTGAAGGGGGGGTTCGGGGGGCGGGTCCCTGTGCCGCTGACGTCCCGAGCAGTGCTGGGAAGTATAGGCTGTGTTGTCACGCCGGTGTCAGTCTGATGAAGATTGGCATCAGGTAAGCTGTCATTCATTTCCATGTCAGAGACGCTTTTGCAGGCGGCGGCGGCGGCGCGGCGGCGGCTGCTGCTGCGGGCGGCTGCCTCAGAGCGCGTGTGTTTTATTCCAGTCCCCAAGCCAGAGTATTATTCATTGCGACAGGGCAAGGAGGAGAGAGGGAGAGAGGGAGGCAGCAGGGAGGAGAGAGAGGGAGGCAGCAGGGAGGAGGGAGGCAGGGAGTAGCGAGGGACGGCGGGAGCGTACAGAGAGAAGCTGGGGAAGCGCCGGGAGAGCGCGGAGCGGAGCAGCGCGAGGGGCGGTGAGGCCAGGCACGGAGGCTGCGAGAGCCCCGCGGGCCGCCCGCTTCCCTGCCCGGCCAGCGCGCAGCCCCGCTGCCGCCGCCGCCTCGCCGCGCTTGGGCCCGTGGCCGGCGGCGCATTGTCCGCGGGTGCAAGGAGCCTGGCTGCGGACTCGGATCGCCGCGGGCCCAACCCCGTAGCTGGCGGGCGGGGAGCTGTGCGCCGGGAGCGCCAGGGGACCCCAGAATAGGAACAGGCACGCCGGCCGGAGACCGGGTGCCGGAGGCTCCCGGCTGGGCGCTCCGCGGGGCAAGGCTGGGAACCGCGGGCAGGCTCCAGGTTCTCTTTCCCGGCTTCGGGCGTCCTTGGGGCCGGCGCTTACTCGGCGCCACCAGCCTGGAGCTGCTTTCCAGCGGCTGGAAGCGGGAGCGGTCCCAGGCTGGGGCCGGGTGACCGGAGGAGTGGAGGAGCCGCGGCCGCGGCCGGCCGGGCCTGGGGAGGCAGGGCGAATGGGGGTTTGCGGGCGGATCGGTGGAGGCAGAGGAACACCGGCGGGGTCCGGGAAGCCAGGATCTGAGGGACTACGCGCAGGGACCCTCACCCAGGGAGGAGCGAGAATGTGTAGGGTCACCGGCTTTCCGTGATTGTTGGGGATCTTCGGTGAGGCGGGCGTAGGGGCCCGCGCGAGGCTTGGGAATCGGGAGCCCTTCTGGCTCGAGAACTAGGGGATGAGTTCGTAAAAGAGGGGACGGAAAGCGCTCGGAGCGGAGAGCTGAGGGGGATGGGGCAGGGTCCCGAATCTGCCGCGCAAAGTTTGCATTTCTTTCGGGTTGGGTGACGGGGCTTTCCTGGCTCCCGATGCCCAGGAAGAAACGAGCGAAATGGGACGCCCTTTCCCGGGGCTCTTCACGGGGGAGCCGGGGGTTTCCGCGCGGTGGGTAGACTCTGGTTGGGAAACTGAGGGGTAGAGGCTTTGTGGATCGGCCCTGAATTAGGGCTGGGTTTTAGGACCGGGCTAGAGTTTGGTTTATAGGATCCAGACTGTTTACGGAATCGGGATTGAAGGGCCGATAAGTAGTTTACACGCCGGCCAGAGCAGAGTGCTGGAGGTCGGAGTTGGGGGCTGGAGGAACGGGTGGCGTTTTTAGGATTCAGTAACGGGATCACAGCTTTTTCTTGTGGTCGAGGCTATTGGAATTTGGGGAGGGTCTCACGCGGGGGTCCTGGACCTCTGCGTGTGAAAACGTGTTTAGGTAAGCGACGAAAGTAGTTGATCTGAGCCATGGCAGGCGAGCCCCGAATTTTTGCTGCTTCCCCCCGAAAGTGTTTCTTTGGGAGGAGAGGACTTGGCCCACACAGTACCCGGTCCTAGGAGAGCGATTCTGGGAAGCGGACAGATCGAAGAGACCTTCTGGGCGAAGCGGCAGGGCAGCCTCGCGGGGCTGGGAGTGGATCGGAGGACCAGACCCAGGCGGCACGGAGTGCTCCAGGAGCCACTTGGGTCTGCGGGGGCAGCGCGGAGGGGCGGGAGCGGTGGCCCCCAGGGACCGCGGCCTGCGATAAAGGCGGGGGGCAGCGCTAGCAGCGAGGTGCCGCAGTGGGCCGAGGAGTCTGGGCTGTGGCCCAGGGGTAGGACTGGTTCGAACTCCAGTGCCCGGATTGGAGCCGCTTCCTGTGCTTACTCCCGCCGGGCTGAGAAGCCCACAAACCCGGCCTTTGGTGCGCCCCAAGCTTGGGGTGCCCTACTGTCATCTCTCCTGTCCTGAGACTTCAGGATATTGGCTTTTCGGGTTTCAAATGCACTATAACTGGTGGAAGCCAAAAGCTTCGCATTTTAGGCAGATGAGACGATCCTCCCCACCCCAGATCTGAGAATGATGGTGTTCAAACATAACACGGTCTATTACCCAAAGCCCCTGCCCCTGCCCTCCTGCTCTCTCTGCTGTTCTGGCCTTCTGAGGCCCCAGGACCTTGGCGGAAGCGGGGAGGGAGGGTCCCGTTTCTGGTCTCATAATCTCTCACTCCGGCTGCATCCCCATAGCTTGGGCCTAGCTCTGGGGTGTGGGGTGGGAAGGGGTCCCGACCAGGGAGGTAGGTTATTCTCTGGGCATCTAGAGAAAGAGCGTGTGTGGGGGGTGGGGGCGGGGGGAGGAGGGTATTGAGGGGAGGAAGATTTGAGATTTCCTCCTTTTAATATTAAATCCACCTTCCCAGCCCCCTGCACCCTTGGCAGGGAGAGCCAGACAGCCCTTACAGGACACGGAAGACGCACGACCCACGAGTGGCCTCGGCGGCCCGGGGCGCGGCGACTGCCGCCGCGGAGCTCCAAGGCTGTTGTTTTGCAGGCTTGGAATTCGTGAGAGCTCTCTCCCGCTGAGAGCCCGAGGGGGGAGGGAGCCGTGACCCCACGGAGACTCCCTGGTCACCGCCTCCCCTTTGTGAGCGGGAAAGGCATGAAAGCCAAGAGAAAGAGGCTGCTCAGAATGAGGGGCAGGGGGTTACTGGAGGGAGATGGGCCCGACCACCGCTCACAGTAAAATGCCTCGTGCGAATTGCACTGAAGTATACCCAACTTGAGACTGGCTGTTTTATGATCCTCTCTGGGAGTTTACTGCTCTCTGCTTTAAAGTCTATAGATTGCTTTAAGTTAATGAAAGTGCTGCTTTCAAAAGGGGCTTTTATTGTGCGGCAGTGGCAAATCCAGTACCTCCCCTTTACTCTTCCAAAATGGGTCTGTTTAAAAAGAGGGAGCTTGCTGGAGTTCCCACATGGACACAGCTTGGGGGAGGTTGCCATGTGACAATGGAATTAATAAAAGTTAATGTCCAAGTGATTCTGAAAGACGAGTTTGCTTCTTTTCCAGTCCGGTTTCATCTGTTCATTTTTGTGTTGCCTTTGGGCTTTCATGGAGTCTGCCTTTAAATGTTGCTTGGTGCCTCCTCAGCAGCCTCTCCCAGCATTGCTTTTGGTAGGCCTGACCCTGTTCAATTAAACTCAAACTGGATTTCAGGATTTCAGCCCAGCTGCCAATTCCAACTGCAACTAAAATATTTACTCGGGGCTGGAGGAGGGGCTTGCCTCGTGTTTAGTAAGATAAATGTGTTTAGATGGCTGGGAACCTTGAGAAGGAACAAGGCAGGCTGTTTTTCAGTGCTTTTTGCTTTTTCAATCTGTTTGGCACAAAAGGTGAGATGACAAGGTTTTTGACTAGGTCCTAACACAGAAACTGCAGTGGGCTCAGGCTGTGGCTTTGACCGCATGTCATAACCATTTAAACTGTGGTTAGTTGTTCAAAGCTCAAAGCTTCTCCAAGCTGGGTTTCATTAACTCTACACCAGTTGCCTGGAAGTTCAGTAGCAATAAATTGTATAAACACATTTGAAGTAAGTTAGTGATGAAATAAGGAGAATTACTGTCTTGTGAGTGGAGAATCCTGAATTCATGGAGTTCTAGCTTAACTGGAAACATACCTCCTCTCCCTTGGCCTTGAAGTTTATGGGTGCACCAGAGTGTGTGTTAAATTTCTTTCTGCCATGTCCATCTTCAACCTGGGCTGTAACTCATTAGAGACCAAGGCATGCCTAGAAAGCAAAACGGCTGGATTTTAAAGGGGTCTCTATTAGCCTGGTTTAGGAACCAAACCAGACCCATCGACCTGACTTCCTTACCTTCCAC
This sequence comes from Piliocolobus tephrosceles, assembly GCF_002776525.5. NCBI lineage: Eukaryota > Metazoa > Chordata > Mammalia > Primates > Cercopithecidae > Piliocolobus > Piliocolobus tephrosceles. Next base: position 114,383,766 of record NC_045446.1, read on the forward strand.
GAATCCAACGTGCAACGTAAACAGCAGCGGAGCAGGACAAAATTAGATGTCTAAATGTTAGAGTCTTAATAATACTGCGTTGTTAGCATTTGAATTTGTTTTTATTAAAGAAACCACCAATAAAATTTATAGGCTTCCAACATGTTGCAAGATTTCCTTGCTATTTATTTAGATCCCCCCTCCCTACTTTCTGAAATTCTCTCTCTAATCTCAGACTTTTGTTCCCGATTTATTTAATCTGGAGCACATTTTCTAAATTAGTTCGAGGAGGGTGAGAAAGGCTGTTATGAGTTTTCCTTTTTCCTACGCTGTGTGGCACAAGGACTGCAACGCTGTAAGATATATATAAATGTGTGATGCAATTGCTGGAGGTGACGGCATGTGAAGCCAAGTGTCTGGATCAAACAAAACGCAGATCCGAGTATGGAGAGGGTGAAAACGATGCTGCAGAGGAAAAACTGAGGAAGTTCTAATGGAAAATGAAATCATCATGAACCACGTTAGCCTGCGTCTAGCCAACACACCATGCTTTGTATAAAACACTTCACGTGAGATCTGTGACTTATTGAAGATTGAATTATATTGAGAAGCAGAATTTAGAGGGAGGAGCTCCACGGGCTGGGTTCTATCCAGCCAGCACCGCCAGGATTGTTGCGATGGGGATCTGCTAATTTAATTAAATCTAATACCTGATGGGAAAGGGAGGAAGGAGGGAGGGAAGTGGTGGGCAGATAATCAAGGTTTGCAGGTCAGCATGCTGAGCTAGTGTTTAGGCTGAAATTTAGTGGCCTGGTCTCTTTTCGCTCTGTTATTGCCTGGGCTGCATGACTCCAGGGTCATCTAGCTTCTGGGCCTTGGTTTCTTCATCTGTAAAGTGGAATGTATCACACACAGTTCTCACTAGGATGAGAGGATGGGCTCGATCAAGCACAGGCTGCGCTCTGAGTCAAGAAAATGGGAGACATAGGCTTCTCAGCAGCAACGTCACATTCTTCGGTGTGTTTTCTTTCCTCGCCTGGCTCCAGGACCTTCCCCACAACTCTCAGGAGTTCTTAGGCTATAGTAAAGGGGCTGAATTCCTGCCTTGCATTACATCCTAGAATCTGAAAAGCCTGCTGTGATTCCAAAAACCATTTACACTTTACCAAGAGGGGCAATTTCGGCTGAGCTAGGGGATCCAGCCCACTTCTTCCAAATGGTGTTACCTGGAATAGCTTTCATGCATCAGATGAATGCAGAATCTGACATCAAAAATGCAGTCCCTTCTCTTTATTCCACTGGGAAGGCAAGACTTGAGCCCTGACTCGTGTGTGTGACATCTGGTTGGCTGCGGCAGGGGGTGGGTACTGGTCTGGAGCTAGCCATGGCCTGAACCTCTCTTAGCAGTCTCTGCTGACAGATCAAAGCAGATTTTGGGCCAGAAAGCCCAAGAAGTTACACCCGGCACTTACACAAAACTGTGTGCGCACTCATAGACTCCTTCTGTTCCGGTGTCTGATTTGTAAAAGCTAGCTCTGATCCTGGAGACGCGGCTCCGGTGGAATGCTTGTCTTTAATTCTCCCTAGTCTGTGGGGATTCCTTGGGGTAATTTTTCCTCCGCATATCCTTCTCAGCCAGTCACTGGCAACATCTTAGTCTCCATTTTGATTGGGGGTGGGAGACAGGGCTGGAGGTTGAGGGAGCAACAGTTGGAGGCACAGTCTTTCTAACTGAACTCCAGCTTTTCCTCCTGTCCAGAACCCCCAGGAGAGAGGGAGAAGCAAGCCTGGGACAGCTCAGTTCGTCTCATGTGGTCAAGCAGAGCTTAAGAAGAGCTTGCTGCAAACGTGTTGTCTTCAGGGGGATCTGCTGTTTGGCTTGGATGCCTCACTGCAGGCCCAGCCTCCCTGGGTTTCTAATTACAAGAAGGACGTTTCTGCTAAGACCTATCTCACTAAAAACACATCCCTGCGTGTAATAAGAAACCCTAAACCAGGCAGGATATTTTAAAACTGAAGCAACGAAGATTAGATTAAGTCTCCACCAAACAGCTTCGTTCTTGTATTATTTTTGGCTGGAATGTGGAGAAAAGCAGCTGGCCCTGGGGCCCAGAGCAGACTCTGGAGGGTTCGGATAGGGCTGGGGTGGGTGGCGTAACTGTTAGTTCTCTGCTTAGTAGGAACCTGGCCAATTTGAGTACAGCTCAGTCAAGGCAGTGGGGGTGCCCAGTCGGGGAGGGGGAGGCTGGGGTGGAGGAGGAGCCAGATCCACATGGGCCAGAAAGCCTCCGCAGAAGCAGCAGGTCACAGGGCACCGAGGCTTGTAAATCCTCCACCTCATTAGGATGTAGTCTTTTGTGTTCAACTTACGCCTCTACTCACACCCCTATCCCAAACCTAGTAAACATGGCCTTCGGAGGAACATTAATAGACAGGGTACTTTTCTGGGTGGAGAGAGGGAACAAATAGTTGTTGAAGATTCTTGGAAATAGAACCGAGTAATCTGGCATCGTGGGCAGGTGTCTTACCATGCTGGGGAGGGGCAGCATGGCATTCATCCATTCCCTTTGTTCTTCCATCCAGCAAATATTTATAGAGTGTCTTCTGTGTCCCCAGCACAGTCCTAGGCATTGAGGAGACAGCAGCAAAAACAAAGCAAACACATTGCCATAAAGTCTGTCTTCAAGGAGCTTGCTTGCTGTGGGGGCAGTGTTGACTATGGGCTTTATTTAGCATCAGGCAAAACTTCATTTAGAGCCTAGCCCTGCTCTTTACCTATCATATGGATCTAGACAAGTTGCTTAACATCTTCGATCCAGTTACCCCATTTGTAAATTGGGAAGTAACAGCACATAGCTCGTAGGACCGTTGAGAGGGCATCTGTTAAGTCCCTAGCACGGTGTCTGGCACAGAGGAGAGGCTCAATCATGGTTTACTCTCCTCTGTCACGTTATTTTGGAGCTGATGATCCAGTTGGAGGATTATCCCTTTCCCTTTCCTTTTGCTTCCCCAGAACCTGGCTTGGGCCCTTTCCCGGGTCACTGGTACCTTCAACCAGCTTTGCACAAATAGCCAGTTAATGCTGTGGCCTGGTGCTGCCCGCTGTGCACAGCCCTGACAGAGGCTGCAGTAGAAAACAGGTACACAGACCCTGAGGACACTTTGTGGACGAGGGGTGTTTGGGGTTAACGGTAGAGGGGGCACATACAACACACAGACATGAAAGATGATGGACAGAGAGGTGACGTGGAAAAAGCCACCAACCAGGTGTTAACCACAGGAGGCAATAGTGGGGCAGGATGTGGAGTGACCAGGACAGAGTGGAGTCACAGGGCAGACTTCTGGGGGGAAGGGAGTCTCTGCAGAGTGTTAGAGGAGAGGAGGACGGGCTGAGCCGCTGGCCAGCGGGGAAGTGAAACATGAGCCTCCTAGGTCATGGTGCTCTGCGCTGTCCTGGGGACTGCAAAGGAGCAGCCTGGACTAGAAGGAGGAACTCAGCCCCCTCTGCCTATCCCAGGTGGCCAGAAGTGGGCTGTCCCTGCCCCAGGAGCACCAGGTAGGCCTCCTTGTTGGAGTCCAGTTTCCCTTACACACTGAGGGATTTCCGAGCAGGCCTTTCCATGTTGACTTCTCAATGGATAGAACTTAGACCAGTGAATTGGTGCATGAGGCAAACAAACTCGCTTCACTCCTTGTTGCAACATGGTTTTCTTACCTAAGATCCCCCTTTTCCCTAAGCAGAGAGAGCAGAGACTATAAGCCCACATCCAGCCCTCTTCTATCTCAGGAACAATGAAGCTGATCCATATCAGGGTGATCGGGATGGTGGAGAGAATGGGGTCGGGACTGGTAGTCTAAGGATGGTGGATTCCACTGTGGACTTGGCCACTGACTGATGTGTGGCCTTCAACAAGGGACACCTTCTCTGTATGTCAGTGTCCTCACTTATCCAATGAGGAGCTTGAACTTGCTCCCAGAGGTCCCTTTCTACTCAAAGTTCCAGGATTCTGGGTTTCCTCCCAACTGGATTGCTTCGTGGCCAGGCAATAATTAAAACCACCGCCACCACCACAAATCCAAGCAAAGAATCATGATGACATTCAACAGGCTGCAGAGGCTTGGCCTCTGTGGTATAGAGTCTTAAGGGCAGTGTGGGGGCTGGGGGTTGGTTCTGACCCTTCTGATGGCCTGCCTGGGACAAATGGATGTGTCCTAGCAATAGGGATTGGCTCCATGAGGCAGCAATTTCAGTCTGAAGACTCACTAGCTTCTTCATAAAAAGCAACGTTTACTTTTCTTGTTGAGACAGCGTGGGGCTAGGGGAAGCAACACGGGCTTTGGAGTCAGATTCTGGGTTCTGACCCTGGCCCTACTACAGCTAAGCAGTGTGCACATCACTTAACCTCTCTGAGCCTCCATTTTCTTGGCCTTATAGGTGAGGATAGTAATACTACCAAGCATATTTAAGACTGCTGTGAAAACTCTAGAAGAAAACATCTGTAAGTGATTGGCACATGGCAAGCTCATGGTGAATAAATATTCGTCTCCTCTCCTAATAAAGCTCATTCTCACATGCTCTTGTTTGAGCCTCTTAGCCTTGTGAAGCAGGTAAAATGGGCATTGTATCATTTTATAAGTAAGAGAAACTGGGGCTCAGGGAGTGGCTAAAGTGGCAGGTGCAGGAAGTGGGTGCAGATGTGTCTGTTTGTAGTGATGGAACACATCATTTAGGGTAGCCCAGGCCTATCTCCTGTGATGATGGTTCTTCCTTTAGCCTTCTGGAGACAACACCAGCCACTCCTGAGCTCTACCTATTCCTCTCCTGGGATCTTTCATAAAAGAACCAGCTGAACTTGTCTCCTCCGTTACTCAAATCTTTGGCAAATGCTGGAAAGAGCTACTGTTGTGGAAACCAAAATCTAGAAGATCTATTTTTTACTTCCACAAAGCCATCAGTCTCAGGTGGGGCTGGGAGGGCCCGCACTAAGAGGTAGAGGTAGATTTAGGAGCAGGGGGTATCTCATGGCTGTGAGTGGGGGTGGTGGAGCTGCAGTGCTGCCTTGGTCTGCCAGCCCAGGTGTAAGCTGAACCCCTGGGTGGAAAGAATTCCCTCGGGGGCTCATGCCCGTGGTCATCAGCTCACAATCCAGACAGATGTCAAGCCCGACAGACACCAAGGGGAGTTTAGCCCGTTAGTGGTAGCATCTGTCTAATTCCTATTAGGTAAGAGGAGGGCAGAGTCTCTCTGGGTTCCAGGGTAGCACAATGGGTCTGTGCTGGAGTAGTGGCAAGTGAGCTCCACCCCAGAGCTTCCCCTCATGGTCCTCAGTCCACAGTGCATTGTTAAGGAATGGACACTCCTTTGTTCCAAGTCTTGTGCTAGGTCTGAATGTGATGTGACCCCCTCGTTCTGAGGAGCCGTCCTGCCTTCCTCCCAGGAGACCTTCCTCTGTGGAGATTGTCAGTTCTATCTCCAGGTCCAGGGCAGGGAGACAGATTCCCAGAGAGTGGAGTATATGCCCTGGGCCCAGGGGTGACAGGTGCTTGTTCTCATTCTCATTTCCTCCCTAGGAATCCACCTGTCAACAGGTGTGGCCTGAACCCACTCTTTAATTAGTGCCCATTAGCATGCTGTGGGGAACCCTCGGTAGCCTCATCCTCTGGGCGCTACATATTTTTGATAAGGAGACCAAACAAAACGCACGTGAAATTGAGAACAAGCTGTGACCTTGACTCATCTTTTAGCTTCTCTGGATTACAGAATCCTCATTTTATACGATAAGCAGGTTACCCTTGACTCTCTTCAAGGCCCCTTTCAAGTCTGTTCTTCTACGACTGTATGGGCTGTACACACGAGGTCCATCAGGCACCATGAGTTTGTAGAAGGTGATAGCACACCAGAGAACACTCAGCCCAGCAGTGGGAAGGCCTGTCTACCTCCAGGCAGGTGAGCGGGTGGGAAGATATATTGCAGAGGTAGCTGGCTTCATTTATTTGTCTGCAGGGGCTGGGAGAGTGCTTGCTGAGAGGGACCCTGCGGAGTCCCCCAGCTTCCAGGAGGGTCATGGGGACAGAAATCAGGCAGGAGAGCCCGGCAGAGTGGGAACTCAAGACCGCTGCTCCCCTGTGACCCACATGGTGGTGGTGGAAGGAGCTCCTCTCCTGGCCCGTCTCCCACTCTGCCCCCCGCCCACCGGCTCTGGGAGGAGAGAACTGGTTTCATAGTAGGGCAGCGGTCCCCCGGGGCCCTCTTGACTTGTGAGACAGATTCTGGAGGAAAGCCAAGGAGCTCGAAAGGATTCCTCCAGCCTTCCCTGAAGCCTGTTTCCAAGGAACCTGACTTAGTCTCCAGCACTGGCATAGCACCCTTGAGAAGTCACCTCCATTCATGAGAGCCTCTTAGTGGCAGCAAGATGGAGGACTGCTAACTCCTGCTGACTTCCAGAATGTAGGGGAAGCCCCTTTCCAAGCTGGACATCTGGTCTCCTGGAATACTTTTCAAAGTCATTTCCATTGGGTTTGAGGAGAAGGAAGGAAGGAAGGCAGGGAGGGAGGAAGGAAGGAAGGAAGGAAGGAGGGAGGGAGGGAAGGAAGGAAGGAAAGGAAAGAAGGAGGGAGGGAGGGAGGAAGGAAGGAAGGAAGGAAGGAAGGAAGGAGAGCTTCAATCCCAGGCAGTCCTCCACAGAGCACCATTGGCTGCTGGCAGGGGTGATGGGAACTTCCCAGCATTTCTGCTGCACAGAGTCCTGGTTCTGGTGGCCCTGGCCTGGCTGTGGTGGAACTGGGCTCTGGGGAGAGAGGCTGCCACAGCTAGCTTGCAGGTAAAGGCAGGAGAAGGATGTTCCCTGAGCTCTGTGATTTCTGGGTAGCTGTGCAAGACCTCCAGCATGAAGGCCACAGACGAGTGGAGGCTCCTTTGCTGTGTGGTAGGCTCTGTGCCGGGCCCTGTGCTGGGGGCTGTCACCACTATTTTGTTGAGTCATCGATGTAGACCCAAGAAGAAAAGTGAGGCTCAGAGAGGGTAAGAGAATCTGCCCAAGGTCACCCAGCTATGAGTAAGGCCGGCCAGGGTAGAACAAGCAACAGATATGGGTGTGGGCCTTGATAGAGCCCTCTGCTCACTGTGGGCCTTCAGAGCTGGCCTCACTTTCCCCGCCAGTCAGCTGGTGGCAATAACACCTACTGTCAGGGCTGTGGGGAAGATCAAGTGAGTGAATGTATGTGGATGTGTTATACATGTTGTATAAACATAAATGACAGCGCCTACACAGTGCCTTGCATGTAATATGTGGGGGAGAAAATTGGTTGGCACAGACTATATGTTTCTTATTAGTTTAAAACAGAGTATACACACAAATTCACACGCCTTCTCGTACTCACTCACAGCGTGATGACAACCATGTTTAGGTGATTCAAAGCTGGCAGGGTGGCTTTCCATGACTTCCTTGTGGCTGTGGCAGGCATGAGTCCCCCTGGGATCCCTGAGCACCCAGTAGTTTTGCCAATTCAAGCTCAGAGTCAACCAGCTGGAACTGGGGCCTCCTAAGTGCCCGTGTTGTTCTCAAGTAGGTTTTCCCATCTAATCCAGTGTGGGAGGCTGTCAGGGGCCTGGGGTGAGTTGGGGGTTGGTCTCCACCAGGTCCTGTTGGCTTGAAGCAGGCCTTGGTTCCCTTCTTGCTAGTCACATTCACTAGATAGATTTTTACTGAGTGCCTTGTACATGTCAGACCCTGCGGAGGCGCTGGGGATATGACCGTGAACTAGACAGATGGGCTCCTGCCGGGAGGGCTCACAGACCATGGGAGAGCAAGACGTTTAAGTTCTGTGGGTAATTAGTTAAACCACAAGAGCCATCCAGAAGTCCAGGAAGCCGTGAGGGCCTCAACAGGGAGCATGACCTACGGTGGGGTCCGGGGGGGTTTTGGAGGGCATCCTGGAGGAAGCGAGCTTCAAGCTAAGGCATGAAGGGAGACTTGCCGTGAACTAGGTAAGAGTAGGCACAGGAACTCTAGTCACCTTGGGCTGGCCTGGCCTGACCTCGTGCTGAGTTTTGTCCCTCCTGTGGGGCCCTTCCTGGGGAGAGAGTGGACCAGCCCCTTCTTCCCCAGCGCCTTGTTTTCCATCCCAGGCAAGGGCAGAACAAGGTGAGAGGAAGACAGTCGGGCACCAGGAGAATGCTGCCAGGGATTCTGCTCTCACCCGAGCTTCCCTGTCGCATCACAGAGCAGGATGCCATTCCCACACCCCCATCCTCCTCGTCTGCCATCCTATGCTCCTTGAGGACGTGGTTTTCAGGGAGCCTTTAGAAAATTCAGGCATCCCTTCCGCATTCTTCCTACAGCCCCAGTTAGGGCCCTGGTGATACCCTAGGGCTTCCTTGCAATGTTCATGTTCACAGTTTACCTAAGTCTGATTTCTGGAAAGCCCTCATGGGCAGCAGCTGTGATGGGGGGAGAAATGACTCAGCCCATTTTGCTCAGCACCAGCCACAGAGGGACAATGTCTTCTGAGGACTCGGTGCAGTGACCAGGGCTGTGTCTTCCCTTTGGAAACACGGAGGGAAATTTGTGAATATTTTGCAGTCTTGTAATTTGGAGGGGGGCAGTGAGGAGAGGCAGCAGGGGGAGGCTAGAGAGAGACTGATGGGTTTAAGTGACAAGGGCTGTAGATCCACAGTTACATGGATATGAAAAGGAAAGCCAGTGGCCTCCTGCCTAGGGTTCGGGCATCGTCAAGTTAGCAAAAGGTACCTGCTTTGGGCTGAGGCAGGCAGGGGTTAAAGCCCAGCTTCTGCTGCTTGCTGGCTATGTGATCCTGGGCAACTTCTTAACCTGAGCCTTAGTTTCTTCCCTTTTGTGAAGTGGAAGTAACAATGGCCCCGTGCAGGGGATTCAGTGAGGTAACAGCAAAGATCTTGCTCCAGTCCTGGCCACGGAAGGTGCTCGTATGTGTGAGTTCCTTTCCCGTCACTTCCTTCTCTCTCCCCACAGTGCTGCACGGGACCCAGGTACCCCTTCAGAGGCAGGAGGCAGGAGGAAGTGCGAGCAGGAAGGCTGTGGGCTGTGGGCCTCTCTGGGGAACACAGCTAGCACGGCTGACTAAAGATCCTGAGCTGGCTGGGACAGCAATGTCAGAGCCTGGGGAGGCTTCACAGAAGCAGGGGAAGCAGCGCTCTGGGTGTCTTGGAAGAACCGGACAGCACAGGCGGCCTCAAGGAGGGCCGTGAGGCAGAGAATCTTTATAACTGGGAGCAGGAAGGAAGGGAGGGAGAGAGGCAGGAAATGAACATTTGTGAATTGGCTACTGTGTTTGGACATTGAGTGAGGTACATGAATGCTCATTTTTTTGATTTTATAAATTTAGAAGCATAGAATCTTCAAGTCAGAACATCTCAGAACTAGAAAGGACACGTGAAACCATCCATCCATCCATCCATCCATCCATCCATCCATCCATCCATCCA